>NC_139652.1:15861086-15896086 GCF_964638095.1 Poromitra crassiceps
CACACACATAGCTGCATCTAGACTCGTTTTTGTAAAGCAGCTGGCACGCGCGCCTGAAAATCCGCCAATGGAACATACCACTTGTGACATCACTCACCCAGCCAGGCTACTGTACTGTACAGCAGCCTGGACACACTAGCCTGTAGCCTGTACACACTGTACACAATCACGAGACGTCTGGGCTGGGTGAGTGATGTATGTCACAAGTATTATACGCCCAGATGGCTTTTTATTGAGCACGTGCATTAGAATAGCACCTTTTTCTCCATATTCCTGCCCTGGGGGAATGTTTAAAAAAATTAAGGGGGGGGGGTGTATTTTCATAGGAATCTTGATCCCAAAATATAAATTCACATATACATTTTTTAACCTGCACCACGCTCTTGTTGTTAACACAATGACAGACTGGATTTCAGCAATATTGAATGATGAAGTTCAGGTAATTATTTCTTCTCCCAAATGGACACATAGCACTTTGAAAATGAACTGTTCAGAGACTGTGATGATGCTGCATGCAAAACAGATTAGCCTCACAACTTATCCTTCATCGCTGCTCCGCTCATGGAAATCCCATCATCGTCATTTTATTGGTGCACTTTTCATTGTAAGAAGACATAATTCAGCCTGCTTTTCCTCTGCTGCCGCGCTTCACCGACGTCTAAGCTTTGTGAGGCGCAGCCAAACGTTCATGTTAAAAAAGAGCCCTGGAAAAAAATGGCTCCCGCTCTCGTTTCTCTGCTAATTTCTGGACATAAATTGCACGCGCAACGTTGCCTGCTTTGGTTCCACCAATCAGGCTCTTGGTATTGCTAACGAGACGAGGGTGGCCAGGTGACTGACACTTGTGCTCCAGTGGCTCCCTCACCTGTCAGTCAGCGTGAAGGGCTTGGAGAGCCCGGCTGCTGCACATGCTTTGGCAATTAACCCTGCTCCTGATGATTTGACAGAGATGGAGCAAGTGGGCATGTTGTCCAGTAGCTTTTTAGTAGCTCCTTCCTCCCTGCTTCCTCCTCTTCCTCTCCTTCTGACTCTCACTTTTTCTTTCACTCTCTCTCTCTGTCCCTCTTTCACTGTGTGACATTGTGTCGTGTTAAATGGATCCAAGATTAAAGAAACAAGTATTACTATTGGATGCACAATATATCAGCAATCATATGATATCGGTATCGGCTGAATTTTTTTAATATATTGGTATTTTTCCAATGAGCAAAATAACATCAATGTTAATGTCGTTTATCGGTTTCGGCCAAAACTTTCATATTGAAAGGAAAACCTCTTTCCTTTCACCTATTTGTGGGCTTTTCCTAATGTTTGGAACTAAAGAAGGACATAACTTTTTAAAATTCACAGTGTTTACATGTGTTTTTCAATATGTTCAAAATTTGATTATCATAGAAACCTGTTTTTATGCAGATCATATCGACATTGGTATTGGCCATAACAGCAATGCAATAGATAGATAGATAGATGGATAGATAGATATATAGATAGATAGATAGATAGATAGATAGATAGATAGATAGATAGATAGATAGATATATATATAGATAGATAGATAGATAGATAGATAGATAGATAGATAGATAGATAGATAGATAGGTGTTGTTGGTCTGCCTGTGAAGGACTAACACTGGTCACTATGACAACAGAGAAGCTGTTGTTGTTGGTCTGCCTGTGAAGGACTAACACTGGTCACTATGACAACAGGCGAGAAGCTGTTGTTGTTGGTCTGCCTGTGAAGGACTAACACTGGTCACTATGACAACAGGCGAGAAGCTGTTGTTGTTGGTCTGCTTGTGAAGGACTAACACTGGTCACTATGACAACAGGTGAAAAGCTGTTGTTGTTGGTTTGCCTGTGAAGGACTAACACTGGTCACTATGACAACAGGCGAGAAGCTGTTGTTGTTGGTCTGCTTGTGAAGGACTAACACTGGTCACTATGACAACAGAGAAGCTGTTGTTGTTGGTCTGCCTGTGAAGGACTAACACTGGTCACTATGACAACAGGCGAGAAGCTGTTGTTGTTGGTCTGCTTGTGAAGGACTAACACTGGTCACTATGACAACAGGCGAGAAGCTGTTGTTGTTGGTCTGCTTGTGAAGGACTAACACTGGTCACTATGACAACAGGTGAAAAGCTGTTGTTGTTGGTTTGCCTGTGAAGGACTAACACTGGTCACTATGACAACAGGCGAGAAGCTGTTGTTGTTGGTTTGCCTGTGAAGGACTAACACTGGTCACTATGACAACAGGCGAGAAGCTGTTGTTGTTGGTCTGCTTGTGAAGGACTAACACTGGTCACTATGACAACAGACGAGAAGCTGTTGTTCTTGGTCTGCTTGTGAAGGACTAACACTGGTCACTATGACAACAGGCGAGAAGCTGTTGTTGTTGGTCTGCTTGTGAAGGACTAACACTGGTCACTATGACAACAGGCGAGAAGCTGTTGTTGTTGGTCTGCCTGTGAAGGACTAACACTGGTCACTATGACAACAGGCGAGAATCTGTTGTTGTTGGTTTGCCTGTGAAGGACTAACACTGGTCACTATGACAACAGGCGAGAATCTGTTGTTGTTGGTTTGCCTGTGAAGGACTAACACTGGTCACTATGACAACAGGCGAGAAGTTGTTGTCGTTGGTTTGCCTGTGAAGGACTAACACTGGTCACTATGACAACAGGCGAGAAGTTGTTGTCGTTGGTTTGCCTGTGAAGGACTAACACTGGTCACTATGACAACAGGCGAGAATCTGTTGTTGTTGGTCTGCCTGTGAGCTATTCTCTCTCCCCGGCTGCATGTGTGTCACTGAGCTGTCCAGGGTTGTTGTTGTTGAGTGCCACATGGTCCTCGTCTGGAAGCTGCATTCAGGGAAGGAGTCTGGTTTGGAAATTCTATAGCTGTTTATGAAGGACGAGTGTTCACCATCTCAACTGTTCAGTGCTGTTCAACGGCCTTGATTCAAAAATACTCTCTCTTTTCTTCTTTTTATACACCTTTCGGTGATGTTGAGTTTATCCGATCAGCATGTTTTGGGATTGTCACCTTGGTGCTGTATGAAACTCCTGTGATTGATTTTTGTCTGTTTTGATTCTGTGTTTGATTAAGAAGATACTCTTTACTGATCAGACTTGGCCCAAATGGTGTTGTATTTGCAAGCATTTTTGTTGTGTATCTACTCAGGTACTGGATGGGTGGGGCTTGCTAATGTAAATATACTCATTCTTTGTGTGATTGACAACTAACCGCTAAATTAACTAAATTCTCACCCTGATGCAGTAACCCCCACCCCTCGGGCACTCTCCGCAGGCTAAAACAAACACACCGAATTATTTGAACTAAGTTCTTCTGTTGATGTTGCTGTTGCCAGTTGCAGACAGTTTCAGTGTGCTCTGCCTGACACAAAAATCCACTGCATTCGAGACACTTCTGTCTGTGTAAGTCCGTCTGTCTTTAGGTAGAGAAGAAGAATGGCGATGTGCTGACATGTTTGTGGCGAGGAAGAGGCCCTTCCCATGAGCCTCTCTGGGACCATCTGCAGGGAGGTGCTGAAAGTACACTGACGAATCAGAACCACACACCAGCATACATGTGTGCTTTGAAATGGACACAGAGCAGGAGAAAATGCATGTACACTAAGGTTGTCAAAATTATTGTTAGTATCGATACTAAAGATTTGAAACGGATACAATACTCATTTGCAACAGGTATCGGTAGTGTTGATAAGTACCAATACTAAAAATTTGAAACGGATATGATATTAATTTGCAACAGTATTGATACCAGCAGTGCTTTCTCTTAATGAAAAATCAAACATACTATTTTCCCTGGCTATCATTGGTGGTTATCTGTTGCTTCAACAAGCTCAAAGTGTTCTGATAGGCTGATGACTAGAGCAGGGGTAATCTGCTGTGTTATGATAGGCTGATGACTAGAGCAGGGGTCATCTGCTGTTTTCTGATAGGCTGATGACTAGAGCCGGGGTAATCTGCTGTGCAAGTTTAATCGGGCCTAGATTATGGAGAAGCATGCGTCTGTCCATCCACTTGTCTTTGTTTATTTTTTATGCCTCGTGATGTGATATTGAGTATTGTCCTGGGTATCGAAGTTATAAATTCTAGTATCGTGACAACCCTAGTGCATAACACACACACTCACACACACACACACACACACACACACACACACACACACACACACACACACACACACACACACACACACACACACACACACACACACACACACACACACACACACACACAGATAAACAAGCTGAGGGTGTGTTCAGACCTATAGTTCCATATATTTGTTCTGAACCACCATGGAAAAGTTGACCTTGTTAGGACTTAAATGTCAGAGTCTCCTGACACGCTGACAGTACATTGTGTACATTGAAAGGCATGTGTTGATGTTTACATTGCTCTTATATTTTGGTGCTTCCCCCGGTCCTCCCTGTTATAGAAGCGTGTCCCTCCTCCAAACCCCAGCAGGCCACGCTTGGCTTCACCACTCGTAGCGGTCTGGAGTAATGGGGCGTGGCCGCCGGGGGCCGAGGAGCGAGGCCTCCCAAACGACCCTGTGGTGAAGGAGCGAGGGCCAGGGGAACGTGGTCCCACCCACCGCGCCAAAGCCCAAATCCAATTGGTCGCCGGCCAGCTGTCGACGCAGGGCGTTGCTATGGTTTCCCGGGGCCCGCAAAGAAGCCTTTAATCGAGCCGTCGTCATTATGAGGTGGTGGCGAGCTGCTCGGGCTCGCGGTCGAGAGATAGACGCACAGCGACTGACAGTGAAAAACAGACAGAGGGAGAGAGAGAGAGAGAATGATGGAGTGAGAGAGAGAGAGAGAGAGAGAGAGAGAGAGAATGAGAGAGAGAGGTCGGGTATCGACTCAGAATAGAAATGGACCACTTGATGGACAGCTGTGAAATCAGCCCGTGTTGGTGAGCGACAGACATCAGTGACTGTTCCTCGTTTGTCTCTGGAGGTTCCCAGGTTCTCATACAGCGCCTGCCTCTGGGAACCTGGAGGTAAAAACCTCCAACCTGACACGCTCTGGACACGCTCCTGTCCTATTCCTATACGGCATGCCATGTCCTGTACATGATGTTGGATTAGAAGGAGTGCGTAGGGATGACGGGGTGTCGCGGGGGGCTCTCCGGTGTCCAGCTGACTGGGCTAGACCTCAGGTTTCCCACACGTAATCCAACACACTTCAGACGCTGTGACATTTGTGCCGGGAAGCTCCACACACGAGAATACGCGTGCACGCACACACACACACACACACACACACACACACACACACACACACACACACACACACACACACACACACACACACACACACACAGAGAGACGCACTTAATGGTAATGCTAACGGTAGCAGCAGTGTGTGTTTGTGTGTGTGTGTGTGTGTGTGTGTGTGTGTGTGTGCGTGCGTGCGCGTGCGCGCATTGCCCCCATCTGAAGAGAATTACAGGCACTTCATGGGACCCACCTGTTGTGCTTTTCGCACGGGCTAATGCTAACCTCATGTTACCAGAAGCCATTTGGGAGCAAACTTTTGTGTTTAGCGTTTTGGCCCCGTGATGCGAGTATACGCGCAGAAAGGCAAAAAGAAACAGCTATAACCAGGTCGCCCACACAGCTGTATTGTTAAAGGTAGTTCATTTGTCTTGGCTCGCGGCCGGTGTAACCAAATAAAGTGGCCCCTCGCCACGGTCTCTCAGGTCGATGGTTCCCCCTGTAGGAGCGCCCGGGCGGCCGGCCGCTCGCTGCTGGAGGGGAAAATCGCTGCCTCAGCAAAGCTGTTTGGTCTCATTCTCCAGGAGCTTACACCGTGTCTCCCTGTTTAATATGGCACATATACGTCGCCCGGCCTGTGATGTCAATTGTTATTGCTGGAGGGAAAAGTGCTATAGGAAAAATCTCCTTTGCTTTTGTAAAGCACTGTAGTGCAAAGGAGCTTATGTCATAAAGACGCTATTGTGACTGCTGCGGGGCCCTCTGTGTGAGTGTGTGTGTGCACGTGTGTGTGTGTGTGTGTGTGTGTGTGTGTGTGTGTGTGTGTGTGTGTGTGTGTGTGTGTGTGTATCCTTAAGTGTCACTACTTTGACCCATACATTGTGAATTTCACGTGTGTTTTTCCTCACATTTGTGCAGGTTTCAATGCACAATGGGTTGTGGGCCTGTTTGTTCATGGTGCATACAAAGGGAGATTTATGAATGAGAGCAGCTATTGTAACGGCCCTAAATGATGGCATGTTCCCTCCGCCTGGCTCCCTTTGATTGGACGCGCTCTTTGTCGTTGTGCAACTCCATGACTTTGTATGTGTGTGTGTGTGTGTGTGGGGGGGATAAGATAAGATATAAGGTACAAGATAATAATGCTGATAATGGAATTAACTTCAAGACAAACAAAAACTTCTGTCCAACTCATTAAAGCTACCCCGCAAAACATGGAGGACACAAAGTGGAAACTAGCTTACTGCAAGTTTCTAGATTGCCACCTGTTTTGTCTGTGAAGTTGACTGAACTGTAACAGCATAAATATCAGACCCAACGATATCAATTGTACATTTGCAATTTCTACAGATTCTCAACTACAGTATGCTGATGACGGCAACACACAAGAGAACCACAACAGTGAGAAAAATAATAAGTTTTGATAGCTATTATTACAGTAAGTCCTCATTAACACCAAGCTGCATCGGTCGCGCATCTGGTCCTCCAACGGAGACACGGCGATATGTTTTGTGTGTTCTGCCTCTGTGGCCTTTCTTGCTTCACCACTAAAGGAGTGAGACGAATACGAGTCCAAAACATCTTCTCTGCCCATGGTACAGCTTTGCCCCCCTAAAGACGACTCTAAACCAACACAGTGAAGTACACTGACTCACTCCTTCCCCTCTTTCAAACAGCCAACAGACTAACC
The DNA here is from genome assembly GCF_964638095.1 of Poromitra crassiceps. Taxonomy (NCBI): domain Eukaryota; kingdom Metazoa; phylum Chordata; class Actinopteri; order Beryciformes; family Melamphaidae; genus Poromitra; species Poromitra crassiceps. The sequence continues at coordinate 15,868,021 of NC_139652.1, forward strand.
GTTTGCCTACAACATGGCCAACTCCCATCAGAATTACCCACGAAGATTGCCCAGATTCCCTGCAAATGTAAAGTGTAGAAAATTGAGCTTTTATTAGTTCTAATGAAATAACAATAAAACAAACGGAATGTTATCTCAGTCAACCCCATATACCCATCAAATTGTATACTTATGTTGGACGTTGCTGGACAACTTTGCCACCAAAATAGGGAAAGCCGATACCAAACCAAACACATTAAAAGCATATTGCCACTATAAACGGCCCACATAAAAATAGGAGGGCAAATAAGGGCAACTTTTGGGTATTCCTCTGTTTTATTTTTCCTTTTGGAAATTGGAAAAACTCTTGGATAACCGCAATGTCATTTTCTTTGCCTTTTTTTTTTTAATTCCTCAATAAAAAGTTTAAACAAAGAAAAAAAAAGCAGGATGCACGCAACACAATACTAAACAAGTCCTATAATACCATACAGGTTGTGTAAGAAAGAGACGCGATCCTAGAGGGCTTAATTTCAAAAGGAATAATGTGTAGCGGTTTTTGACTTCTACTACATCGCCAGTCAGCTCTTGCCCAATTAACTAATTAACCAATTAACTACTAAGTAGTATCTAATTAACCACTGCTGAGGTCTGCTTGAGTGATGCACTTAACCCCTAGTTCCTTCAGTAGAGCAGACAACACTAGACGACTGTGGTTGCTTAAAAAGAGCATAATATGTGCTCAGTCAACTTTCTCTGAATAATTAAAGGCTAAGAATGAGCTGATTAATTCTGATAAACAACTCTGAGTACAAATGGAACACAAAAAGGATCGTGTAATGGCGGCGACTGCAAAAGGCAGCTAAGTGGATTCCTCCTCCTGGATCGATACTTCTCCTTTGTCAGTCATGAATCTAATCACTCATCACTCTCTACAAGCAGCGCCACCTCTGTCTAACCTGCTTATTACACTCACAGGCCGCTAGCAGCCCAGAAGACAAAACAACCATATGGTCAGGGCAGAACAACCGTATGGTCAGGGCAGAACCGTATGGTCAGGTCAGAACCGTATGGTCAGGTCAGAACAACCGTATGGTCAAGACAGAACCGTATAGTCAGGACAGAACCGTATAGTCAGGTCAGAACAACCGTATGGTCAGGGCAGAACCGTATGGTCAGGACAGAACAACCATATGGTCAGGACAGAACCGTATGGTCAGGGCAGAACAACCGTATGGTCAGGACAGAACTGTATAGTCAGGACAGAACCGTATGGTCAGGACAGAACAACCGTATAGTCAGGACAGAACTGTATAGTCAGGACAGAACTGTATGGTCAGGACAGAACCATATGGTCAGGGCAGAACCATATGGTCAGGACAGAACTGTATAGTCAGGACAGAACCGTATGGTCAGGACAGAACTGTATAGTCAGGACAGAACCGTATAGTCAGGACAGAACCGTATAGTCAGGACAGAACCGTATAGTCAGGACAGAACTGTATAGTCAGGACAGAACCGTATGGTCAGGACAGAACCGTATGGTCAGGACAGAACTGTATGGTCAGGACAGAACCGTATGGTCAGGACAGAACTGTATGGTCAGGACAGAACCGTATGGTCAGGACAGAACCGTATGGTCAGGACAGAACCGTATGGTCAGGACAGAACCGTATAGTCAGGACAGAACCGTATGGTCAGGACAGAACCATATGGTCAGGACAGAACCGTATAGTCAGGACAGAACCGTATGGTCAGGACAGAACCGTATGGTCAGGACAGAACCGTATGGTCAGGACAGAACCGTATAGTCAGGACAGAACCATATGGTCAGGACAGAACCATATGGTCAGGACAGAACCGTATAGTCAGGACAGAACCATATGGTCAGGACAGAACCATATGGTCAGGACAGAACCGTATAGTCAGGACAGAACCATATGGTCAGGACAGAACCGTATGGTCAGGACAGAACCGTATAGTCAGGTCAGAACCGTATGGTCAGGACAGAACCGTATAGTCAGGACAGAACCGTATGGTCAGGACAGAACCGTATAGTCAGGTCAGAACCGTATGGTCAGGACAGAACCGTATAGTCAGGACAGAACTGTATGGTCAGGACAGAACCGTATGGTCAGGACAGAACCCAGAACCGTATGGTCAGGACAGAACCGTATGGTCAGGACAGAACCGTATGGTCAGGACAGAACCGTATGGTCAGGACAGAACCGTATAGTCAGGACAGAACCGTATGGTCAGGACAGAACCGTATAGTCAGGACAGAACCGTATGGTCAGGACAGAACCGTATAGTCAGGACAGAACCGTATAGTCAGGACAGAACCGTAAGTCAGAACCGTATGGTCAGGACAGAACCGTATAGTCAGGACAGAACCGTATGGTCAGGACAGAACCGTATGGTCAGGACAGAACCGTATAGTCAGGACAGAACTGTATGGTCAGGACAGAACCGTATGGTCAGGACAGAACCGTATAGTCAGGACAGAACCGTATGGTCAGGACAGAACCGTATAGTCAGGACAGAACCGTAAGTCAGAACCGTATAGTCAGGACAGAACCGTATAGTCAGGACAGAACCGTATAGTCAGGTCAGAACCGTATGGTCAGGACAGAACCGTATAGTCAGGACAGAACCGTATGGTCAGGACAGAACCGTATAGTCAGGACAGAACCGTATGGTCAGGACAGAACTGTATGGTCAGGACAGAACCGTATGGTCAGGACAGAACCGTATGGTCAGGACAGAACCGTATGGTCAGGACAGAACCGTATGGTCAGGACAGAACCGTATGGTCAGGACAGAACCGTATAGTCAGGACAGAACCGTATAGTCAGGACAGAACCGTATAGTCAGGACAGAACCGTATAGTCAGGACAGAACCGTATGGTCAGGACAGAACCGTATGGTCAGGACAGAACCGTATGGTCAGGACAGAACCGTATGGTCAGGACAGAACCGTATAGTCAGGACAGAACCGTATAGTCAGGACAGAACCATATGGTCAGGACAGAACCATATAGTCAGGACAGAACCGTATGGTCAGGACAGAACCGTATAGTCAGGACAGAACTGTATAGTCAGGACAGAACCGTATAGTCAGGACAGAACCGTATAGTCAGGACAGAACCGTATGGTCAGGACAGAACCGTATAGTCAGGACAGAACCATATGGTCAGGACAGAACCGTATGGTCAGGACAGAACCGTATAGTCAGGACAGAACCGTATGGTCAGGACAGAACCGTATAGTCAGGACAGAACCATATGGTCAGGACAGAACCGTATAGTCAGGACAGAACTGTATAGTCAGGACAGAACCATATGGTCAGGACAGAACCGTATAGTCAGGACAGAACCGTATAGTCAGGACAGAACCGTATAGTCAGGACAGAACCATATGGTCAGGACAGAACCGTATGGTCAGGACAGAACCGTATAGTCAGGACAGAACCGTATAGTCAGGACAGAACCATATGGTCAGGACAGAACCATATAGTCAGGACAGAACCGTATAGTCAGGACAGAACCGTATGGTCAGGACAGAACCGTATGGTCAGGACAGAACCGTATGGTCAGGACAGAACCGTATGGTCAGGACAGAACCGTATGGTCAGGACAGAACCGTATAGTCAGGACAGAACTGTATGGTCAGGACAGAACCGTATGGTCAGGACAGAACCGTATAGTCAGGACAGAACCGTATGGTCAGGACAGAACCGTATGGTCAGGACAGAACCGTATAGTCAGGACAGAACTGTATGGTCAGGACAGAACCGTATAGTCAGGACAGAACCGTATAGTCAGGACAGAACCGTATGGTCAGGACAGAACCGTATGGTCAGGACAGAACCGTATGGTCAGGACAGAACAAATGGATCTGTAATAAAAGGCGGGAAAAGTGAGGAAAGGGAACAGTCTTGATCCAAAACAGTGATTGGTCTACTTTTGACAGGACAGACAGACAGACAGACAGACCGACAGACCGACAGACCAACAGACAGACAGACAGACAGACAGACAGACAGACAGACAGACAGACAGACAGACCGACAGACCGACAGACAGACAGACAGACAAACCCTGCTGTGTAGATAGCTCCGCCTTTGGCCATGGAGTGAAAAACCCCCACCTCACGACAGTGTTACAAACTAGACTGGAGTAGGAGAAGGCAGTAGGGTGTTTTGTTTTCCCAGGGTGGTCAGGCAGATGAGGTCAACTTATAGCCTTTATTTGATTTCTTGTAGGCTTTTTGAAATTATTGAAATGAAAGGGTTAAAACCCATTTACTCCTGAGGACCACCTCCTCCATCTCAACCAGCCTCCCTTCACGTTTGGCTCCTCGGTGTTTCCGTGCGGGGCAGCAGATTTGTGCTCTGTCTTCTAAATCATTTCCCTCTCTCGCAGATTGCTCCACGCTGGGGTATTGGCCTGACACTGTTTTTTCCCTCTGCTCTCCCAATGGACTCATTTACATTTATGCACGCAGCAATTAATTACAGGCCGACGCTGGCCTTGTAAATTAGAGGGAGCCCGGGTCGTCCTCATTAATTGCCCCTGACAGTTAAAGCCTTGTTTGGGTCGTGACAAGGCTGACTTCAGGCTGGTAACAAGACTGACTTCAGGCTGGTAACAAGGCTGACTTCAGGCTGGTAACAAGACTGACTTCAGGCTGGTGACAAGGCTGCCTTCAGGCTGGTGACAAGGCTGACTTCAGGCTGGTAACAAGGCTGACTTCAGACTGGTAACAAGGCTGACTTCAGGCTGGTAACAAGACTGACTTCAGGCTGGTAACAAGGCTGACTTCAGGCTGGTAACAAGACTGACTTCAGGCTGGTAACAAGGCTGACTTCAGACTGGTGACAAGACTGACTTCAGGCTGGTAACAAGACTGACTTCAGGCTGGTAACAAGACTGACTTCAGGCTGGTAACAAGGCTGACTTCAGACTGGTAACAAGACTGACTTCAGGCTGGTAACAAGGCTGACTTCAGGCTGGTGACAAGACTGACTTCAGGCTGGTAACAAGGCTGACTTCAGACTGGTAACAAGGCTGACTTCAGGCTGGTGACAAGACTGACTTCAGGCTGGTAACAAGGCTGACTTCAGGCTGGTAACAAGACTGACTTCAGGCTGGTAACAAGACTGACTTCAGACTGGTAACAAGGCTGACTTCAGGCTGGTAACAAGACTGACTTCAGGCTGGTAACAAGGCTGACTTCAGGCTGGTAACAAGGCTGACTTCAGGCTGGTAACAAGGCTGACTTCAGGCTGGTAACAAGACTGACTTCAGGCTGGTGACAAGGCTGCCTTCAGGCTGGTGACAAGGCTGCCTTCAGGCTGGTGACAAGGCTGACTTCAGACTGGTAACAAGGCTGACTTCAGGCTGGTAACAAGGCTGACTTCAGACTGGTAACAAGGCTGACTTCAGGCTGGTAACAAGACAGACCCCAGGACATTTATTGTACCTGCAAATACAATTCTTTTGATTCTGATTGATATTTGGCACTTGTGCTTAAACTGGATGCTTATGCTATTTTAACACATTCACTGCCAGACGTTTTTTTTTTACTGTAGTTAGCTTCTGCCAGAGGGGTTTTTTGAGGATTCTGGCTCATCTTTCAAGACCCGAGGATTCTTTTCTGCTAAGATTTTGTGAACACACAATATCTCAAAAGAACTAATAGAATGTGTGCTTTCTCTGTCTAAAAGAGTTAGTTTGTAGAGTTAGTAGTTATGTAAGCATTAGCAGTTGAATACAGCATGGTTTCAGCGTCAGAAAAATTATTCAGAGATAAACGGCTTTTTGTGAAATTCGATAGAACAGTCACTTTAACCATTCATTTTTGGCATCAGTAAGACGTCAGACATCTAAACAATAGTTTTGAACAGTAATTTCCTCCATAACAGCAGGAAACCCCCCTCTGCTTCCAACTCCTCCCTCCGTGGGCGTTCTTCTTGGCTGCAGCGGCCGTCACAAGCTTGTCACCAGTCTCACTGCTTTGCTGCTGCTGCTGCCTGTCTGCGCGGCCGCTGTTTGAGGAAGTCTGGATGGACTCGCTCGCTTCTTGGAGTTTTGGTTGAGAGCTTTGATGAAGCTTTTGCGATTCTGGTCATATTTATGCTGCGTGTTTCAAAGTGTGTTCCACCTGTAATCTATTATGCAAATTTGCAATCCCGCATCGCCAGCAATCAGCGCGAAAACGAAAGCGTTTTCCCCCATCCATTTTCATGAGAATGGCTGCTTTTTGCTTGCCTTCCTCTAGTCAGGAGAGCACTGTCGCCACTTAGTGGGTCGGTGGAATGGGTTGTAAACGTTCGGTGGCTCCAATAATTATATAAGAGATGTAAAAGGGTTAGATGCACATCCCACGGTCAAAAAAAAAAAATTCATTTTTTTGACGGAGTAATACGTCAGTGGCAGTCAACCGTTGGATTTTTTTTGACGGAGTAATACGTCGTTGGCAGTGAACGTGTTAATAATCCACTCTACTGGCTCCACGTTAGTGTGACATGTGACTTGGACCACAGAAAGAGAGGGCTTTCCTTTTTCCTTCTTTTGTCAGAGTCAAATGTTTTATGGTCAAGCAGCTGACTCGCCTGGTTTGTCCAAGTCAAACTCATTCTACAGTCAAACTCTTTCTACAGGATAAGGATTATATGAAACCTCAATGGAGAAACCAATGGGGAATTCACTTCCTGATGTCCCGTGCGGACCCCGGAAGGGGGCGGGACTTCACCACTCTCTTTGGCTCTGGGATATGAAGAACGCTACGCTGAGGAGATGTTGTTGTGTAACCTCTGGTCTCGAGGTTCTGCATGCCTGACATGGGTTCCTGGAGCCTATAGGTCAGAGCTTGCATGCCTCGTGCCTTTGTCTTGAGTGGAATGCCTGCTGCTGCTGTGTGTCTTTGGGGTCTTTCATCCAAACACTTTCGATGGGGCTTTTTTTCCTATAGAGACCCCGCGAATCAGGCGGGCCACTTCTCACGGTATCGCCGGGGCCTTTTCATGCGAAGACGCTCCAACTCTTTCCGCCTCCTCCTCATTCGCTCACAAGGCCTTCCTTTCTTCTGTGTCACGCTGCAGCTAGCGGTGTGTTTGTGCATACCTCGCCGGCCCTGACAAAAGCAGGCAGAGATCCCATTCACGTCTGCCTTTGACATTCACCTCTTGTTTTTACAACCTTTGCGAGGCGCGCTGTTTGCACAGTGGAACAGGCTTTGTCTTGAAGACGCGGGACAATGGCGAGCGCCATAATGTAATCTCCTCCTAGCGAGCGGAGGGGCGAGGTTTAGACTTATGTGCTGGCACTTGTCTCTCCCCCCCCCCCCTCCTTTGCTTAAGCAATATTTCATGTTAACAACGACTCGGGAGAGAATACATGTTGTCACTTAAGCCTCTAGTAATGTTCACCCAGGTTCCTTTGTGAGGGGAGCACAAAAGCTTCTCACTCATGCAAACATCCCCTTGCCTAGTTCCACTCATTGAAGGTGTTGTGAGTGGTGCTTTGTCCACCCACACTCAACATCTGGCAACTTTGCTGATGCCGGATCAAGGTGCAAGCTTTGGCGTGAAACACGGACTTCAGCGTCCAACTGGTTTGAAGCAGCCATGTCGCTCGCAATTTCCACGTGTGAAACGCAGTGAAATAATAGTTGAGTCATAATAGAGAAACATCACGGGTGAAAAGTCTCAGGTCGCTTTTGCAGCCTCCAATTGTGAAACAGGGAGAGGAAACGCCAGCAGCCAGGCTGCTGGAGCCAGGCTGCAGGAGCCTGGCTCCTGCAGCCTGGCTCCAGCAGCCAGGCTGCTGGAGCCAGGCTGCAGGAGCCAGGCTGCTGGAGCCTGGCTGCAGGAGCCAGGCTGCTGGAGCCAGGCTGCAGGAGCCAGGCTGCAGGAGCCAGGCTGCTGGAGCCAGGCTGCAGGAGCCACTGAGCCAGGCTGCAGCAGCCAGGCTGCTGGAAGGAGCCAGGCTGCTGGAGCCACTGAGCCTGGCTGCAGGAGCCAGGCTCAGTGGCTCCAGCAGCCTGGCTCCTGCAGCCAGGCTCCAGCAGCCTGGCTGCAGGAGCCTGGCTCCAGCAGCCTGGCTCCTTCCAGCAGCCTGGCTCTTGCAGCCTGGCTCCAGCAGCCTGGCTCCAGCAGCCTGGCTCCAGCAGCCTGGCTCCTTCCAGCAGCCTGGCTCCAGCAGCCTGGCTCTTGCAGCCTGGCTCCTGCAGCCTGGCTCCTGCAACCTGGCTCCTTCCAGCAGCCTGGCTCCAGCAGCCTGGCTCCAGCAGCCTGGCTCCTGCAGCCTGGCTCCTGCAGCCTGGCTCCTGCAACCTGGCTCCTTCCAGCAGCCTGGCTCCAGCAGCCTGGCTCCTGCAGCCTGGCTCCTGCAGCCTGGCTCCTTCCAGCAGCCTGGCTCCTGCAGCCTGGCTCCTTCCAGCAGCCTGGCTCCTACAGCCTGGCTCCTGCACTGCATCACTGGCTTGCTGGGGAAGCTAAGCAGGGCTGACTCTGGTTAGTCCTTGGATGAGAGACCGCTTGGTGCTGGAAGTGGCTGGGAGGAGGTGCTCTTCCCTCTGGTCTCATGAATAATATTCACAACTCCCCCGGGGCAGAGACAGAGACAGGGACTCTGCCCTGTGAGTGAGCACCGTCCTTCGGATGAGACAAACCGCAGTCCTGACGCGGTCCTGTGTTCTTTAAAGATTCCATCGGCAGTCTTCGCAAGAGTAGGGGTGTGACCTCGGTGCCCTGAGGGGTGTGACCTCGGTGCCCTGGGGGGTGTAACCCCGGTGCCTTGGGGGGTGTAACCCTGGTGCCCTGGGGGGGTGTAACCCCGGTGCCCCGGCTAAAATCCCACACAGGCCTTCCTCCGATCATGGCTGCATAATCATCCTTCGTTATCTAATTGGCACCTTCAGTCCTCAACTCTCCACCGTGATAGCTGATGGTAGGGAGCCTTCTGGTGCAAACTGGCTGCCGTGCTTCACCCAGGTGGGTGCTACACATCGGCGGTGGAGGAGTTCAGACCCCCCCTCCCCCCAATATATGAAGCGCTTTGAGTACTTAGAAAAGTGCTATATATACAGTATAATGCAAAAATTAAATAATAACAGAAACATTCCCGTCAACCAGAGGCTGTAACAACCACGCCGCTGAGCGACTGCTCTGAGAGTCAACGTGTGCTATAAGCTCATCATTTACGGGTCAGCTGAAGCCCATTCTGCTGTAATCGTCCATATGATTAGTTTTGGAGCCATACTCGGCTTCCTATGGCGCGGACATGGCAGTGGCAGAGCACAGCCTCATGTGGCGCTGGGCTCGCTGAGAGAGCCTCTGTCTCATAGACTTCCATTGTTCTTCCTCCAGTGTGTCCGTGTCTGCACAAGTGGCGCTGACAGCTGCAACAAGACAACATTTGGGACTGTGCATATTTTGGTGCGTGAATGCGTGCATTCATCGTGCAGGTGCAGGCTGCATGCACTGAATATAATATATCTCCCTGTGGCACGCCATATCTCTCTATATCTCCCTGTGGCATGCCATATCTCTCTATATCTCCCTGTGGCACGCCATATCTCTCTATATCTCCCTGTGGTACGCCATATCTCTCTATATCTCCCTGTGGCATGCCATATCTCTCTATATCTCCCTGTGGCACGCCATATCTCTCTATATCTCCCTGTGGCACGCCATATCTCTTATATCTCTCTCTCTTTTCTATGCCTTTACACACTGCTTTTCACACTGTCATCTGCCAAAAACAAGTAGCTGCGCTGGCGTTTTGCCGCTCTACGTTTCCTCTCCAGACAGGTGCTTTTCGCCGCTGGCTCCACGTTACGCAGACATGTGACATGTTACAGCTGTTGGACAGCGGGCCAAAAAGGTAGCTGTTATTTCCTACAGTTGTCAGGAGGAGCCTGGGATGACTTTATGGCCTGGTTTCCTATGTCCCCCCGTCCCCCGTCCCCCCTAGAGGCAGATGCGAAGAGCTATGCTTAAGGAATGGGCATGTGGGAGAATGTGAATAAGAGTCAGAAAGAGTCAGCAAAACAGAGAATGCATCTGCGTGTTCACATTTTAATATCAGAGAGTAGTGTGTACAGGAAGGAGAGAGTGTGTTTGCACATTTGAGTGTATCAGAGAGAGAGAGAGAGAGAGAGAGAGAGAGAGAGGGAGAGAGAGAGAGAGAGAGAGAGCGAGAGAGAGAGAGAGAGAGATATGACGGAAGAGACGCCAAAGATAATAATGATTGCAGAGTCCAAAACAGGAAGACATAGTGAATGTGGGCTTGTACATTGCAATCAGAGTCTGCTTGTGTCTGTCTCTCTCTCTCTGTCTGTGTCTCTGTATGCGTGCGGTGCACTTCAGTCGGAGTGTGTGTGCGTGTGTGTGTGTGTGTGTGTGTGTGTGCGTGCCTGCGTGCGTGTGCGTGCGTGCGTGCGTGCGCGTGTGCGTGCATGCTGTCAGTGGTCCAGTGGTCCAGCCAGCTGTGGCTGACAGTGACTGGATGGGCTCCAGTGACCAGTAACTCAATGATGTGGTCCATCTACTTCTAGAAGAGGGCCTCTCTTTGTTGCTCTGGGACATGCCTCTGTAAGCGAGCCCCGCCCCCCCCCCCCCCCCCCCCCCCCTCCTACCACCCAGCCATTTGAAAATGTATGTACCTCAATTAAAAATTAAACAGGTTAGCAGCCCCCCTCCCCCCCACCAGCCTCACACCATAATCACTGTCATCATGCTGTAACACTCCATAGACCTGTGTTATTATCTTTCTGTACTGTTTGTCTGTTTGTCAGCAGGGTTACAGAACAGCATACTGTCCAAGATCCAAACAACTTTCTTAACATGCCTAGTTATGGTGTGTGTGTGTGTGTGTGTGTGTGTGTGTGTGTGTGTGTGTGTGTGTGTGTGTGTGTGTGTGTGTGTGTGTGCGTGCGTGTGTGTGTGTGTGTGCGCGTGCGTGTGCATGTGTGTGTGTGTGTGTGTCACTGTATGCACGCACATTATGGGCTGTTGTTTTGCACAGAATGTGTCCATGTCAGTGTGAGCTTGAGTATATGCGTGCACACAAGGGCCGTTGTTGAGTGCAGAATGTGTGTGTGTGTGTGTGTGTGTGTGTGTGTGTGTGTGTGTGTATTTCACAGCAACTCTCCTCTGCTGGGCAGCCAGCTGTCTCTCTGATTACCCAGCATCCTCCAGGTGTCAGAACGGCCATCTGCGGATGAGTGGCAGGGCGTGTGGAGTGAGCGGAAGAATGGAGGGAAGAGAGGCGAGAGAGGAGAGGAGAGAGAAAGAGGAGAGCAGAGGAGAGGAGAGAGGAGAGTAGAGGAGAGCAGAGGAGAGGAGAGGAGAGAGTAGAGGAGAGAGAAAGAGGAGAGGAGAGGAGAGGAGAGGAGAGAGAAAGAGGAGAGGAGAGGAGAGCAGAGGAGAGGAGAGGAAACTGACAGAGTAACTGGTTGTGCAGATGTCTGGAACGTGTTGAGACGGGTCAGCCTGCAGAGTGTGAGTGGTGCTCAGGTGCTGGGAAATCTGCCTTCTTAACTGTTGTGGGGCGATGCCGCATGTTCTACAAAGACACTATAAAAGCAAGAAGTCAAGTCTTTGCAGAGGTGTTTCCTGCCAACTATTTGTTGTTGTTGTTATTATTATTATTATTATCATCATCATCATCATCGTTATTATTATTAAAATAACTTCTTGGTATACATGCCTTTGAGTTGTTCTGGCTAGAATTGCCCTTAATTGTGCCCTGAGAGAAAAGGGCCTGGTTTCCCATTGAGGATCATTTGGCTTATTAAAGACATGAATAAAAGATCATACATGTCCACTGTTTGCTTTCTTCTTCATTGTTCTCAATTAGCCTCAAATTGTGGAATCAAAGGCGTGTTTGTATTGCAGCCTTTGTGCGTTCAGGCGCCGTCATGCTGTGTAACATTACAGAAATGCAGCTGTGGTGTGTGTGTGTGTGTGTGTGTGTGTGTGTGTGTGTGTGTGTGTGTGTGTGTGTGTGTGTGTGTGTGTGTGTGTGTGTGTGTGTGTGTGTGTGTGTGTGTGTGTGTGTGTGTGTGTGTGTGTGTGTGTGTGTGTGTGTGTGTGTGTGTGTGTGTGTGTGTGTGTGTGTGAACAACTCTCTCTGGTTGACTCCTTTATCCAGTTCAGTCTCTCTTTCTTCAATTAGCGACCTCCCACTCTCAATTAAGACCATCACCTCCCCTCTCGTCTCAATGAAGACCAATTCACCTCCCCTCTCCTCTCAATGAAGACCACCTCCCCTCCCCTCTCCTCTCAATGAAGACCACCTCCCCTCCCCTCTCCTCTCAATGAAGACCACCTCCCCTCCCCTCTCCTCTCAATGAAGACCACCTCCCCTCCCCTCTCCTCTCAATGAAGACCACCTCCCCTCCCCTCTCCTCTCAATTAAGACCACCTCCCCTCCCCTCTCCTCTCAATTAAGACCATCTCTCCCCCCTCCTCTCAATTAAGAGAAGACCAGCTCCCCTCCCCTCTCCTCTCTGTTACCTTCAAAGTTGTCTTTGATGTTACTGTTTGTAACCATGACCCCAAGTATAGTGAATGCCTGTGTGTGCGTGCATGTGTGCGTGTGCGCGCGCGCTCGCGTGTGTGTGTGTGTGTGTATCTATTGAGGCTGACCCCAGGTCAGCTCCCAGAGTAAATGACAGCAAATTGGTTTGTTTTAGCCGAAGTTCATCTGATGTGACCAAGAGGGCAGTAGCTAACAGTGATTTATTTCACCACTCAAGTCCGCTTTCGAAAAGAAAATGTCCCGCATCGCTGACGCCATCACTAACTGTATTAACTGTATTAACTGACGCCATCACTAACTGTATTAACTGTATTAACTGACGCCATCACTAACTGTATTAACTGTATTAACTGACGCCATCACTAACTGTATTGACTGTATTAACTGACGCCATCACTAACTGTATTAACTGTATTAACTGACGCCATCACTAACTGTATTAACTGTATTAACTGACGCCATCACTAACTGTATTAACTGTATTAACTGACGCCATCACTAACTGTATTAACTGTATTAACTGACGCCATCACTAACTGTATTAACTGTATTAACTGACGCCATCACTAACTGTATTAACTGTATTAACTGACGCCATCACTAACTGTATTAACTGTATTAACTGACGCCATCACTAACTGTATTAACTAGGGATGGGCATCGAATTTCGAATTTTCGAATAATCGTTGTTATTATCAAGGTCGACTTTTATTATTGAAATTCGAAATTCGATTTTTTTTTTCTTTTTTTGTGAAATGTTGCATTGTCTCCCCTGATTCTAAGTATAGTCGAATCGCTTGGTTTGAGCAAGTAAAACAATTTTTCTAAGCATTTTAAGCAAGGTTTATGGAAAAATGAATGGCGGATGAAATCCCATGAAGAGGGAGAGGGGGTGACTTTGGCACCCCTTTGGCACTCAGACCTGAGCCTACTAAATATTTAATGAACCACTCATGATTGTCAAAACTGTTTTTTATTTTCGAAAATGTCAATGTCATGTTCTTTACTTCAGTGGTGCAATGCTTGTTTGAGCTAAAAATCCACAGCAGAAGCTTTTTATATTAATTAATAAAGCCGTAGACTTAGAATCAGGGGAGACAATGCAACATTTCACTCACAAAAAAAAAAAAAAAATACATTTTTTTTTTTTTTTACATTTTTATTTTTATTTTCGAATTTCGATTAAAAGTCGACTTTGGCCAACAAATTTCGAATAGTGTTTTTGCTAGAAATGCCCATCCCTAGTATTAACTGTATTAACTGACGCCATCACTAACTGTATTAACTGTATTAACTGACGCCATCACTAACTGTATTAACTGTATTAACTGACGCCATCACTAACTGTATTAAGACGGATGCTAACCAATTTTTAGACTTCAAAGCTACATTCAAGAACCTCACTGCTTGTCGTTTGTCTGGCTCTGCGTGGCTGGCTATGTGCTGTTGTTTGTGCAGTAGTGCTGCTGTGTGAGAACTACACTGACCTCTCTGTTGGCTCTGCCTGGCCTTTACACAGGCCCTCTGTTCTGGCCAGGGAACCTGAAGTGGCTCCACAGTATATTCACAGGGCTCCTATTGGTCAGTGTTCAATAACATGTATGCTGATAGAGGTGGGGGAATATGACTATGACGACTGTACTCTATATCTGAAGATGATGTGGGTCTACATACAATATATTATAGCCATGTGTATCAGGATTGAATCCCCCCACACCCCCACCCTATATCAGACCAATGGAATTCATGATTTTCCTCTGCTCTCTGTTTCAGGTGACGTTCATGCATTCTAAACTCGCCCACCACAAGTGAGAAGAGGGTGTCGGAGTTGAAGTCTCTTATTTCGGTAAGTGTCTCTCTTTTCCTTGCCTTCATGGTAGCGCAACATGGTGCTAGCACTGTGAGGGTTAGGGGTTTGAGTCCCACTGCTGAACGTGTATGCACTGGTGGCACTGTCAGATGTTTTGGATGATTGCTTCTCCACCAAGTGGCGGATATTAAGCTTCTTCTGATTAGGCGACACGACACATTCTGCAGCGTCTGGCTGTTGTCACAGTCGAGGTTAAAGGAATACTTCACCCCAAAATGAAGATTCTCTCATCATCTTCTGACCCTCATGTCAGTCGCCACACTGGTGAAGTTTGTACGACCACATAACACATTCAGCCGTGTTCCAGGCCTAAGTGGCCTGGAAGTTAACTGGTACACTACAGTTCCAAAAAGGACCAAAAAAAACAACAACAACCATACAATTTCTCCAAACATCTTGCATGAGGAAAATCTAGGCAATAACGAGGTAAATAGGACTCTTGGACTCACAGTGCAATTGTTTCGAACCGTCAGATTATGTTACATGAGCTGTTTGGAGATACATGTCATCTTTGGCTCAACTATTTTCTTTAAGCAAACCTACAATCAAAGTCAAAGTCAAAGTCAAAGTCGGACGGACAAACCCGTCTTTATTGTCACACGACAACCCAACACACACATGCTGACGGTGGCCGGTGAAATATAGTCTCTGCTTTTATCCCATCCAGGCTTGTCCCTCCTCCGGGGGGCAGCCAGTAGCAGTGGGCAGCTTTCTTGTGTACAGCGCCCGGGGACCAACTTCAGACATTGTCATCACTGGTCAGAGGACGATCTTCTGCATGTTTTTTTTTTAGTAGGGGTCCATATACCGATGTTGTATGGAGGAACCCCAACTCCACACAGAAAGGCCCTTTTGACGAGATAGCCCACCTGGGCACTGAAGACACACCCTCAGCGCCCACAGCGTCCCAGGCAGGGAATCGAACCCCAGACCTTCTAGCTGCGCCACCGTGCCCCCTCAGCTGACTCTGTGCATGTCCGTTACCTCTCTCTCTCTCCATCGGTGCATACAGAACGCTTTTGATTTGTTTCTTTCATAGCGATGCCCAGCAGAGCAGACCTCTCCTCCGGTTAGTATTCTGCCCTGTTCACCCTCAATAGCTGCTTTCACTGGGTTGAAGAAAGGGCTCTTTTAAAGACTCTGGCAGGCAGCAGTCCTCCAGGCAGCTTTCAGCGCCCGGGCCCGACAGTATGTCTTTTAATGGACTTTCTCTCTGTGAGCAATAAAGATCATATCTGAGTCAAATAGCGCTGTAGGTAACATTAGCCACCGATTAAGCGGCTGAGGGCGGAGCGGTGATCTGGATGGTTTCAGCAGAGGGGAGACATGTGAATTGTACAGATGAACAGAGTGATCTGCATGGTTGCAGCAGAGGGAGACATGTGAAATGTACAGATGAACAGAGTGATCTGGATGGTTGCAGCAGAGGGGAGACATGTGAAATGTACAAATGAACGGAGTGATCTGGATGGTTGCAGCAGAGGGAGACATGTGAAATGTACAGATGAACAGAGTGATCTGGATGGTTGCAGCAGAGGGAGACATGTGAAATGTACAGATGAACAGAGTGATCTGGATGGTTTCAGCAGAGGGAGACATGTGAAATGTACAGATGAACAGAGTGATCTGGATGGTTGCAGCAGAGGGAGACATGTGAAATGTACAGATGAACAGAGTGATCTGGATGGTTTCAGCAGAGGGAGACATGTGAAATGTACAGATGAACAGAGTGATCTGCATGGTTGCAGCAGAGGGAGACATGTGAAATGTACAAATGAACAGAGTGATCTGACCATCTGGCTAATCCCCTAGTTTAAGAATACTTATTCACGCTGTCCCTAGTGGCCCTTGAGCCGTGTCACGGCTCGGCCAACAAGTGGCCTGCTTGATTCTCACTGGTAACTTGCTCTGTGAGCGGACAGACGAGTGGACAGCTGATTTTGATCATATCTTTTTAACATACTGTATCTCTTGTCGTCTGCTTGTGATGTCTGTTTTGTAGGTTACAAAAATGTTCTGATCTTTAAGTTAAAACTTTAGGTCCACTGGCTAACTAGACGCTAGCGAGATCATGCTTCATTGTTTTATCTGATTCTATGCTTTTGACTCTTTCTTCTTCTTTCATTTTAACGTGTCCTGGTAGCTCGCTGCACTAGTCGGTCGGGGCGTCTGTTCAGGGGGAAGGGAACTGGGGGGGAATAACGTGATCCTCCCAGGCTGCCAGTGAAACTCCTCGCTGTCAGGTGAAAAGAAGCGGCTGGCGACTGCACTAGTTTCTCTTTGATAGTGAAGACTTTTTTTCCAACTTGTCTGATGCTTTGGTAGATTGATATTTATGGTTTACCTGCTATAAATAATGAAAACATTGCATGAACAAATCAAAGAGTTATTAATGTAGGCATCTCAAGGAATTTCTCTGCCCAATGTTGGGGAATGTGCCATGATTGGGGATAACCGGACCACTTACTGTAGGCCCTGTTTTAATTGCATCAAAGTCCCTTAATTGTATCAGTTCAGCGGGAAACATACAAACAACAAATCACATTATTGTGTCTTTTAACATTTCAAATGTAATTACATGGCGGTAAGATGACAAGTGGACCCTCCTAACAAAATGATGCTCTTTAAAGGGTACCGATCCTGTCGTGACAGCCACAATTTGTGAAGAACGCCATGGTTTTGAAGTCAAGTCAACTTTCCTTGACTCTGCTGTGGCTATATGGCTCTGATTACTGGATAAGAGCATGGGTGTGTCTATGACTAGGGTGATCTGACATCATCAAGCAATTCAAAAACATAAAAGTTTACCAGTGGTGTATAAAGTACTTGAAAGCCATACTTAAGTAAAAGTATAAATATCTGACCAGAAAAAGACTTTGGTCAAAGTCAGTCACCAATTAGAATATTACTTGAGTAAAAGTCTTAAAGTAGCTGATGTTTTCTGTACTTAAAGGATGGCTTTACCTGTAAACAACCCACTTTGTATCATTCATAATCTCGGTAATATAATCAGATGGGCAGTGATTACCTTCTCTCTGTTTTCCTCATGGAGATCTCCCATTTTCTCCTCTGGCAAATCGCTCCGTTGTGACGCGTTTTACGTCACAACGGAGCTGTGGAAGTTGTGCTGGAGAGGCAGAATCTGCTCAGAGGGCGAGTAGTGCTGTTATTGTTGATCTTTATTTTTTAAGTATACGCACATCCACGGAGAATCACATGGAGAGCCTTAATGAGCCTTAATTACTTGCAGCTGGTGGAGGCGGAGTTTCTGCAGTCAGCAGCAGGAGCATTTTTCTCTGTGAAGTAAACAGAGAGAGAAGGTAAAACACTGCCCATGTGCTTACATTACCCAGATGATATATGATACAAAGTGGGTTGATTACCGGTAAAGCCATCCTTTAAGTATCGAAGATAATTTTCTTATATTAACACATTCACTGCCAGACGTTTTTTTTTTTACTGTAGTTAGCTTCTGCCAGAGGGTTTTTTTGAGGATTCTAGCTCATCTTTCAAGACCCGAGGATTCTTTTCTGCTAAGATTTTGTGAACACACAATATCTCAAAAGAACTAATAGAATGTGTGCTTTCTCTGTCTAAAAGAGTTAGTTTGTAGAGTTAGTAGTTATGTAAGCATTAGCAGTTGAATACAGCATGGTTTCAGCGTCAAAAAAATTATTCAGAGATAAACGGCTTTTTGTGAAATTCGATAGAACAGTCACTTTAACCATTCATTTTTGGCATCAGTAAGACTTCAGACATCTAAACAATAGTTTTGAACAGTAATTTCCACCATAACAGCAGGAAACCCCCCTCTGCTTCCAACTCCTCCCTCCGTGTGTGTTCTCCTCCTGCCTCCCTGGCTCTCCAGCGGGCGTGTCACAACGAAGTTGCTGCTGCTGCTGTGCCTGTTTGCGCGGTGCCGCTGTTTGAGGAAGTCTGGGTGGACTCGCTCGTTTCGTGGAGTTTTGGTTGAGAGCTTTGATGAAGGTTTTGCGATTCTGGTCATATTTATGCTGCGTGTTTCAAAGTGTGCATCCAATCTATTCTTGGAACCCCCCACCGTTGCCACCGCTGTGCATCAGCGCGAAAGTGAAAGCGTTTTCGCCATCAATTTTACAGTATGAGAACGGCTTCCTCGCGGTTTTCCCTCCAGTTTTGGGTCGCCTCTTTCTACTGTGGAGAGACATGTCGACACTCAGTGGGTCGGTAAAATAGATTATACACATTCAATACCTCCAATTCTGGTGTAGGAGACGTAAAAGGGTTAGATCAACGTCCCACCGTCAAAAAAAAAAAATGTTTATGTAAGCCGAGATATCTCGTCCTTGGCACTCAACGGTTGGATTATGTAAGCCGAGATATCTCGTCCTTGGCACTCAACGTGTTAAATGTACTTAAGTATTGGAAGTAAAAGTACACAAGTAAATAAAATAATTTAAAAAAGGTTAATAAATAAAATGGAAGCAAAAGACATGCTGGGCTTGAGTGGAAATCTTCTTCTTGAGTTGTATCGCTCTTGACAAACAATGTTCTGTTGCATTACCGCCACCAACTGGAATGAAGTGTGGATCGTGATTAACATAACTTGCAAGCTAGGAGCACTGATTTACCAAACTTGCTTGCAGGCTACAAAATTTCTTCTGATTTTACCTTGTAACTAAGACGCTTAGGGGAAATGTAGTGGAGTAAAAGTCAAAGTTGACAGAAATATAAATACTCAAGTACAGATACTCTTACTTTGTTTCTTACATTTACACCACTGACGTTTACCATGCACAGCATGTTTAATGATCTCAGATCATGTTACAGTTGATCTAGATCCAGGTCTTGATTTGTGTATTTAAAATCTGATTTGTGTTGTGCAAAATAAGACCACCCACTAACCCTAGATTTACGCACTGCGATTTTAATCTTAACATTAATAACGTTAATCTTTGGCTTTTTCATGGAAGATATCGTGCTCAGTTTGTCAAGACATTCAGCGTTGGAATAGCTTTCATGTTTCAAAGTGAGTGCGAGGAAGCCTCTTAAAAGGGTTTGACCATTCTGCGTCACGACCCGCCTATTCAGGGAACTCTGTTGTTAAGCATGACTGCCATAATGACAGTCATTTGCAAAGAGTTAGAAGTGACCAGGCAGCCGGCAGCCATTGGGCTGATTTGTGGTAAGCTAATGAGTTAATGAGCTAATGAACCCACTGAGGTTATGGGTTTGGCTTCTGCACAAAACCCCAAACAATGGCCTGTTTACTCCATCTTTGTGTGTGAACTTGACTGCATGACACTATTAGATGAAGCAGCCCTGCTAAAAGACAGTGTCTAACAAAAGTTAGTGTTGTTCTGCATTTTACGGTTCTCAGTGTTTAACCTCGTGCTGCTGACGCCGCGTCTAAAGTGATCTGACACAGGTCTAAAGTGATCTGACACAGATCTAAAGTGATCTGACACAGGTCTAAAGTGATCTGACACAGGTCTAAAGTGATCTTGCACAGGTCTAAAGTGATCTGACACAGGTCTAAAGTGATCTGACACAGGTCTAAAGTGACCTGACACAGGTCTAAAGTGATCTGACACAGGTCTAAAGTGATCTGGCGGAGGTCTAAAGTGATCTGGCACAGGTCTAAAGTGATCTGGCGGAGGTCTAAAGTGATCTGACACAGGTCTGAAGTGATCTGACACAGGTCTAAAGTGATCTGACACAGGTCTAAAGTGATCTGACACAGGTCTAAAGTGATCTGACACAGGTCTAAAGTGATCTGGCGGAGGTCTAAAGTGATCTGACACAGGTCTAAAGTGATCTGGCGGAGGTCTAAAGTGATCTGACACAGGTCTAAAGTGATCTGACACAGGTCTAAAGTGATCTGACACAGGTCTAAAGTGATCTGGCGGAGGTCTAAAGTGATCTGGCGGAGGTCTAAAGTGATCTGACACAGGTCTAAAGTGATCTGACACAGGTCTAAAGTGATCTGGCACAGGTCTAAAGTGATCTGACACAGGTCTAAAGTGATCTGACACAGGTCTAAAGTGATCTGGCGGAGGTCTAAAGTGATCTGACACAGGTCTAAAGTGATCTGGCACAGGTCTAAAGTGATCTGGCGGAGGTCTAAAGTGATCTGACACAGGTCTAAAGTGATCTGGCGGAGGTCTAAAGTGATCTGACACAGGTCTAAAGTGATCTGACACAGGTCTAAAGTGATCTGACACAGGTCTAAAGTGATCTGACACAGGTCTAAAGTGATCTGACACAGGTCTAAAGTGATCTGGCGGAGGTCTAAAGTGATCTGGCGGAGGTCTAAAGTGATCTGACACAGGTCTAAAGTGATCTGACACAGGTCTAAAGTGATCTGGCACAGGTCTAAAGTGATCTGACACAGGTCTAAAGTGATCTGACACAGGTCTAAAGTGACCTGACACAGGTCTAAAGTGATCTGACACAGGTCTAAAGTGATCTGGCGGAGGTCTAAAGTGATCTGGCACAGGTCTAAAGTGATCTGGCGGAGGTCTAAAGTGATCTGACACAGGTCTGAAGTGATCTGACACAGGTCTAAAGTGATCTGACACAGGTCTAAAGTGATCTGACACAGGTCTAAAGTGATCTGACACAGGTCTAAAGTGATCTGGCGGAGGTCTAAAGTGATCTGACACAGGTCTAAAGTGATCTGGCGGAGGTCTAAAGTGATCTGACACAGGTCTAAAGTGATCTGACACAGGTCTAAAGTGATCTGACACAGGTCTAAAGTGATCTGACACAGGTCTAAAGTGATCTGACACAGGTCTAAAGTGATCTGGCGGAGGTCTAAAGTGATCTGGCGGAGGTCTAAAGTGATCTGACACAGGTCTAAAGTGATCTGACACAGGTCTAAAGTGATCTGGCACAGGTCTAAAGTGATCTGACACAGGTCTAAAGTGATCTGACACAGGTCTAAAGTGATCTGGCGGAGGTCTAAAGTGATCTGACACAGGTCTAAAGTGATCTGGCACAGGTCTAAAGTGATCTGGCGGAAGTCTAAAGTGATCTGACACAGGTCTAAAGTGATCTGACACAGGTCTAAAGTGATCTGGCGGAGGTCTAAAGTGATCTGACACAGGTCTAAAGTGATCTGGCGGAGGTCTAAAGTGATCTGACACAGGTCTAAAGTGATCTGGCGGAGGTCTAAAGTGATCTGGCACAGGTCTAAAGTGATCTGACACAGGTCTAAAGTGATCTGACACAGGTCTAAAGTGATCTGACACAGGTCTAAAGGGATCTGACACAGGTCTAAAGTGATCTGACACAGGTCTAAAGTGATCTGACACAGGTCTAAAGTGATCTGGCGGAGGTCTAAAGTGATCTGACACAGGTCTAAAGTGATCTGACACAGGTCTAAAGTGATCTGACACAGGTCTAAAGTGATCTGACACAGGTCTAAAGTGATCTGGCACAGGTCTAAAGTGATCTGACACAGGTCTAAAGTGATCTGACACAGGTCTAAAGTGATCTGACACAGGTCTAAAGTGATCTGACACAGGTCTAAAGTGATCTGACACAGGTCTAAAGTGATCTGACACAGGTCTAAAGTGATCTGGCGGAGGTCTAAAGTGATCTGGCGGAGGTCTAAAGTGATCTGACACAGGTCTAAAGTGATCTGACACAGGTCTAAAGTGATCTGGCACAGGTCTAAAGTGATCTGACACAGGTCTAAAGTGATCTGACACAGGTCTAAAGTGATCTGGCACAGGTCTAAAGTGATCTGACACAGGTCTAAAGTGATCTGACACAGGTCTAAAGTGATCTGGCGGAGGTCTAAAGTGATCTGACACAGGTCTAAAGTGATCTGACACAGGTCTAAAGTGATCTGGCGGAGGTCTAAAGTGATCTGACACAGGTCTAAAGTGATCTGGCGGAGGTCTAAAGTGATCTGACACAGGTCTAAAGTGATCTGACACAGGTCTAAAGTGATCTGGCGGAGGTCTAAAGTGATCTGACACAGGTCTAAAGTGATCTGGCGGAGGTCTAAAGTGATCTGACACAGGTCTAAAGTGATCTGACACAGGTCTAAAGTGATCTGACACAGGTCTAAAGTGATCTGGCGGAGGTCTAAAGTGATCTGGCGGAGGTCTAAAGTGATCTGACACAGGTCTAAAGTGATCTGACACAGGTCTAAAGTGATCTGGCACAGGTCTAAAGTGATCTGACACAGGTCTAAAGTGATCTGACACAGGTCTAAAGTGATCTGGCGGAGGTCTAAAGTGATCTGACACAGGTCTAAAGTGATCTGGCACAGGTCTAAAGTGATCTGGCGGAAGTCTAAAGTGATCTGACACAGGTCTAAAGTGATCTGACACAGGTCTAAAGTGATCTGGCGGAGGTCTAAAGTGATCTGACACAGGTCTAAAGTGATCTGGCGGAGGTCTAAAGTGATCTGACACAGGTCTAAAGTGATCTGGCGGAGGTCTAAAGTGATCTGGCACAGGTCTAAAGTGATCTGACACAGGTCTAAAGTGATCTGACACAGGTCTAAAGTGATCTGACACAGGTCTAAAGGGATCTGACACAGGTCTAAAGTGATCTGACACAGGTCTAAAGTGATCTGACACAGGTCTAAAGTGATCTGGCGGAGGTCTAAAGTGATCTGACACAGGTCTAAAGTGATCTGACACAGGTCTAAAGTGATCTGACACAGGTCTAAAGTGATCTGACACAGGTCTAAAGTGATCTGGCACAGGTCTAAAGTGATCTGACACAGGTCTAAAGTGATCTGACACAGGTCTAAAGTGATCTGACACAGGTCTAAAGTGATCTGACACAGGTCTAAAGTGATCTGACACAGGTCTAAAGTGATCTGACACAGGTCTAAAGTGATCTGGCGGAGGTCTAAAGTGATCTGGCGGAGGTCTAAAGTGATCTGACACAGGTCTAAAGTGATCTGACACAGGTCTAAAGTGATCTGGCACAGGTCTAAAGTGATCTGACACAGGTCTAAAGTGATCTGACACAGGTCTAAAGTGATCTGGCACAGGTCTAAAGTGATCTGACACAGGTCTAAAGTGATCTGACACAGGTCTAAAGTGATCTGGCGGAGGTCTAAAGTGATCTGACACAGGTCTAAAGTGATCTGACACAGGTCTAAAGTGATCTGACACAGGTCTAAAGTGATCTGGCGGAGGTCTAAAGTGATCTGACACAGGTCTAAAGTGATCTGGCGGAGGTCTAAAGTGATCTGACACAGGTCTAAAGTGATCTGACACAGGTCTAAAGTGATCTGGCACAGGTCTAAAGTGATCTGACACAGGTCTAAAGTGATCTGACACAGGTCTAAAGTGATCTGACACAGGTCTAAAGTGATCTGACACAGGTCTAAAGTGATCTGACACAGGTCTAAAGTGATCTGACACAGGTCTAAAGTGATCTGGCGGAGGTCTAAAGTGATCTGGCGGAGGTCTAAAGTGATCTGACACAGGTCTAAAGTGATCTGACACAGGTCTAAAGTGATCTGGCGGAGGTCTAAAGTGATCTGACACAGGTCTAAAGTGATCTGGCGGAGGTCTAAAGTGATCTGACACAGGTCTAAAGTGATCTGACACAGGTCTAAAGTGATCTGACACAGGTCTAAAGTGATCTGACACAGGTCTAAAGTGATCTGACACAGGTCTAAAGTGATCTGACACAGGTCTAAAGTGATCTGGCGGAGGTCTAAAGTGATCTGACACAGGTCTAAAGTGATCTGGCGGAGGTCTAAAGTGATCTGACACAGGTCTAAAGTGATCTGACACAGGTCTAAAGTGATCTGACACAGGTCTAAAGTGATCTGACACAGGTCTAAAGTGATCTGACACAGGTCTAAAGTGATCTGACACAGGTCTAAAGTGATCTGGCACAGGTCTAAAGTGATCTGACACAGGTCTAAAGTGATCTGGCGGAGGTCTAAAGTGGACAGAAAGAATACCTTGCAAGTTTGTGGTAAGGAGCTAATGTCTACCCATTTAGGGCTGGGAAAAGGAGCTAAATTCAGTGAGTGGCCACGTGTCAAATGAGCGCATTCGCTCGTGCGTGTGAATTCACCAATTGTGTACATGTACCACGGCATGGATCTCTGTGTGTTATGTATTTATTTGTTTGTCATTTTTGTGTTTGTCATTTTGCACGAATTGATTTGTGTTTGTGTTTGCATGCATGTTTGTGTTGTGCACACTCACGCCTCGTCGGACGCCCATCTGGTTTTGCTTTGAAGCGGCTCTTGGTGCTGCAGAGGCCTGGCTTTAAGGCAGGGTCGGTTCCTCCCCACTTACACACAAATCCTCCAGCCGTACAGACCCACCCCCAAAAACCACCCACGCTCATACCCCACTTTCTCTCTTCTATTGCCCTTGAAATGGGGCCTGCTCTAAATATTATCTTCGCCTGTGTTCCATCCCTCCGTTTATCCCTATAAGTCGGCGGAGAGAAGAAAGGACCGTGGGGCTGAGTCACTTTTTCCCCTCTCTCCTCTCCTCTCCAAAACCACAGCCAGCGGCAGCGGCTTCCTGGAGATGAGCGCTTTTGTCTGTTGTGTGAGAGTGCTGCGGCTTTGGGCAGATCCTCTTCTGATGAGGTCATGCGCAGCCTCGGCAAGACGAGGAGGAAGAGTGAGAACGCAGCAGAGAGGAGAGGCTGAGTGTGTGGATGAGGAGGCAGAGTGAGAACACAGCAGGGAGGAGAGGCTGAGTGTGTGGATGAGGAGGCAGAGAGAGAACACAGGGAGGAGAGGCTGAGTGTGTGGATGAGGAGGCAGAGAGAGAACACAGGGAGGAGAGGCTGAGTGTGTGGATGAGGAGGCAGAGTGAGAACACAGGGAGGAGAGGCTGAGTGTGTGGATGAGGAGGCAGAGAGAGAACACAGCAGGGAGGAGAGGCTGAGTGTGTGGATGAGGAGGCAGAGTGAGAACACAGCAGGGAGGAGAGGCTGAGTGTGTGGATGAGGAGGCAGAGAGAGAACACAGGGAGGAGAGGCTGAGTGTGTGGATGAGGAGGCAGAGTGAGAACACAGGGAGGAGAGGCTGAGTGTGTGGATGAGGAGGCAGAGTGAGGATGCAGGGAGGAGAGGCTGAGTGTGTGGATGCACGCTTCCTTTGAAACTTGGAACTCTCCAGGGAAGGGTTTTCACCCAGCACACATGCATGCTGTTTCTCAGCAATGCCTTGCTTCACATGCATGCATATGAGTGCACACACCTGGGAACAGCCCAGAACAACCAGTCAACTGGTGACTGAGCAGCTCCACTGCAGCAGCTGCACATTACGTGCCTTGCTGAAGGGCTCCTCAGCATTTGAGAGATGGGAGATCCAGCTTTTTCCCAATTGATCTACATTTTTCAAACTGGGAAAGTTTCCGGTCACTCCGGTGAGAGCTAATGAAGACCCTTGTAGGGAATTATGATGTGAATGAAAGTGAGAGCAAGCAAGAGTAGTAAGCCACTTTTGAAAGTAACTCGGGTTTCGGCCCAGCTCGCTCTCATGTGGCCTCGCCTGCCCTATTGGCATGCACAGTGCACAATCGCCTGCTCTATTGGCATTCGCAGCCAACCTCGCATCACTGATGACATCACTCTCACTGATGATGTTACAATGCCTATGACATCAGCAGTGCCTATGACATCATCGGTGATGTCATAGACATTGTGACATCAGTGGGACAAAAATGTAAACAGACAGACAAAGCCCACTTGCTTTATTAGTCACTTTACTTCTACTTTATTTATAGTTACATCAAAAAGTTACTCATTAAAGTCGTTACCCACTTCAAAAACATGCTGTCGCAACACGGCAATGTGTTGATCATCTATATAAAAAAAAACAATGTAAGACTATTGCATAAATTATTGTGTATGTGTGTTCAGTGTTCAGATGTGTATACAGTGTTACTTTGTGCATGTACACATCTTCTCTCTATGTGTACTGCAGGTACCCATTTCTCTGCTCATTTCTGTGGCAACAACTGGTATCTATCTGCCTGGACTTCTGAGGGCCTCCTGTGGGGGGAAGGCCTCTAGACATGCTACCATTCACCTTAATTGCTTCCTGTTTGAACTGTCAGCGGTCGTGGAGGTCATAGGTCAGGGTCAAACTCAGCTGTTGTGCTCTGTGCTGTAGAAGTCACCACCTGGTCGTCAGATCACGGTGATCCAGCGCATTGCCTCAACAATGCACTTCTTCACCTTCAAGCATTCTTCAACATGCTGTATCTGGAACAAGGGCCATTTTCAGTGGTTTTGGCATTCTTTTCTCCATTTAAAAACACAGAGGGGGTTTTTAATGGCTGTTTTATGAATGTAGGGTGGCCTGAGTCAGTATAGGAACTTAGGTAAGGAGACAAGGAGAGGAAGCTAGTGTGCTCATTTGAGCTCCCTCAGCAACACTGGCTCAGCCGCAACTCAAACACCTGTTTACAAGGAGCCTGTGGCAGTGTCCCATTTGCGAACACAACTGTTATCGTTTACTGACCCTGAACGCAGCTCACTATCTAACACCAACAACATCACGTCCTCGTCATTACCGTATTCTAATTGCAGTAAAAAAAAGAAAAAAGAAGTGCATCTCATTTTAAAGCTGCCATCAGCCAAAATGAACCGGCCTTAATGGCTGCTGATTGCATTCCTACAGTGGCCACCCCCCCTCCGTTCTTAGTGATCTGATCGTTTAAGTACATGCTAGCATAATTGAGGTCTCTTCCTTGATTAGATTTGCACCAGCTTTTAACAAAGCCTGCTCGAACTTAATCCAATGAGGCGCCATTGTAGCCAGAGCGGAGGGATGACATCGCTCCCGGTTAGCTTCACAATCAACCGTGCCACCGTGCAATTACTGCTTACGCTGATAAAACGCTCTTCGGACAACCCGAAGCAAATGACGCAATGTTTCACAAAGCTCACAGGAACACGAGTTAGGCACTTTTGCAGGATTTCAAACGTTAAGGTTACATTACATACATTACGTCAGGTTACAGTGTGAACCTTTCATTTGTTTTTCAAGTCTGAAAGAGGATAGATACTTTGTTTGTATGCATCGCAATCAGAAAGTTTTAAAATTGTCCAGTGCACGAGAAATAAATATTACCCTAGGATTTCTAGACAAAAGCAGAGTTCTGAGGAAAAAATAAAAAATAAAGACATTGTTAGGTTAGCACTTTGTCGCATTGCAATGATAAAAAAAAAAAAAAAAAAAAAAAAAAAAAAAAAATTAAGCCGTTAAAGCAGCTACGAGCAACTTTTTCGATTGTTATTAAACAGTATAAATTTTATATCAATGCATCACATCTTACCTCTAATAGTCGACGAGACCAATGCAGAGTAGTCTCGCTTGAGCCCCGAGTGAATCGGCCAGTGTAGTCTGTCTGTGGCCAGGGAAGATCAGGAAGTGAAATGAAACGGTTTGCAGCAGCCACTTCGGCCATAACCACAAAATAACTTCCAAAAAACCTGTTAGAATATAACGAGAGATGTTCGCGAGAGTATGCGTGGCGTTCACATTGTTTATGCTATGTTGCTAGGCAGCGCGAACGGCGAGGCAGGCAGCTGCGTTTCACTTCCGGGTTTCACTTCCGCGTTTCACTTCCGGGTAGCCGGGCTGGCCATAGGAGAGAGAGAGAGAGAGCCCCCTGTTGACGCGAGTTTAGACAGACACAGACTTAATAATCACCTAACAGGGAGCAAT
>NC_139652.1:15901086-15916086 GCF_964638095.1 Poromitra crassiceps
TCGGGCCGGACCGGGGATACACCACACATGGCTCGGGCCGGACCGGGGATACACCACAGAAAGGATTAGCCTGGATTGTGACAGCTCGACATGCCAGGGGACGCTGACGTGCCTTTACCCCCCCGCCCCCCTGCCCCCCTGCCCCCAAACAAGACAACTGCTCCTAGAGAGGAGGAGAGCGCCCAGGCTGCAGATCTCCTCCACCTCCTTTACGCTTACGTCCAAAGCTCTATATTCCAATACTGTGAAAGCTTCAGGTCACATTTGATGTAGATGAAAATTCCAGACATCCGGTGAACAACTTACATTGACATTCATATACGTCTTGGATTGAAGCCACAGTGAATGACAACGAGTGCAAGAGTAGAAGAAGCTTCAATTCTGATTCACCGTCATTACAAGAAACCAATAGTAAGGAGTGAAAGGTTCAGAGTCATGACAGACAAGAAATATAAATAGACCAGAAATAAGAGCCAGGAGTTTCTTTTGAATTCTTATGTTGTTTTTATTTGTGCGTGGTTTTTTTCTGGTTGTATGTGACAGCTGTTGTCAAAAACACAGTCAGTTGCTTATAATGTTGGTGAACTAGGAATATAATCTTATTTGATTTATTTTGTAAATTGCAAATCGCTGGATAACAGCGTCATCAGCTAAATGCCTGACCTGCAGGCTAAGAAATGTAAAATACAGTCTCTTTTTATTCATTTGACTGACACGGCTCGGCTGCATTTCAGCTAAAACTCTCCACAACAGAGCGACACACTGTCAGGCTAGTAGACATCACATTCTGCATTCTAAGTTACCACCATCTGTACACATCACGCATTCAGGCCGGTCAATAATTAAATAAAAATATGTTGTTTATGGACTGTCAGAAAGTAGCATCACTCTGAATAATGCAGCCATTCCACACTTAACAAACGTGAGGAAATCCTCTGAGATGTTTCTTAGACGAGGAACAAAGCTCATTGTGAGAGGACAGAGAGGCAGCAGGGATTACAATGAAGCCATCCAGTGAAACCACTTGTCAGTCCTAATCTGGGATTAGCGGGCTTTAGCGCTTCCCAGGCGCTCTCAAAGCCACCTGTTTGGACGCCCATACAGATGATCTTGTACCCTGGAGCTCCTTGTTTGCTTCTAATTCTTTTTGCTTCCATCAAAGTTTCATATGATTTGTTTCCATTATGAGGATACGACCTAAGATTCAAATCTATTGTTGTTTGAGTTTTGAGGGATTTTGACAAATTCCTTCCTGCATAGAGCATGGTCTATAGCAGTGCTGACCAATTTGGGGCCCGCGGGCCAAGTTTGGCCCGCTCTCTGTTTGTTTTGGCCTGCCACGGATTTGGGGAAAAATATATAAAAAAAAAATATATATATATATATATATATATATATATATATATATATATATATATTTCCCCCCCCCCCCCCCCCCTGATTTTGTATCCCATTTTTTATCCCCCATTAGTCCTAACTTAATTTATTTATCCTGGTTGCTACTCCACCCTCTGCCGATCTGGGGAGAGCCGAAACTGGCTCCATGCTTCCTCCGAGACATGGGCAGTTAGCCAGCTGCTTCTTTTCACCTGACAGAGGAAGCTTCGCTGGTAGGACATAGCACGTGGGAGGTTCACACTATTCCAAGCAGTTCCCCTCCCTCTGAACAGGCGCCCTTAACGACCAGAGGAGGAACCACATTAGCAACCAGGATATTGCATGTTTTGTCAAATTGTCATGGCAAATTGGTTACAAAAGATGGACAATAAAGCTGATTTTCAAAGTACCTTGAGGATTTTTCAAGTTGTGAATTAAGTCAAATTTCTCTCTTGATTACAAAGGTGGAAAATACAACTGTTTTTAACGGGGTGTTTACTGATTAAATGTTTAAGCTCCCCACAAATGCAGATGTTTTTTTTTATATATATAACCAATTGCAAATTATTACAATTACCAAACAGATAAAAAGTATATTATTATATTGAAATGTTATTTTAGATTTAGAATGTTAATTTTCTATAAAACACAATACATTTTAATGTAATTCCACAACGTTTATTTTTGGCCCTCGGCCCTCCACCCAGATTGAGTTTTGGCCCTTCAGGGGAAAGAATTTGGGCACCCCTGATCTATAGAGTACCACAGGGAGGACATTCCTTTTGTAGGCCATCCATCTCTCATGGGGAATGGGATTTTTATATGGGGATTTTGGTTCATCTAGAAATCTGATGCGCTACACACGCTCGATTCCTAGGCCCGCTGCGTGGGCTCGCATACTCAGCTCGCCGGCTGCGCGGCCTCACCCGCAGCTCGGCCCAACAGCCAGATATCCAGCACGTCGCTGACGATCTCGGTCAAGTCGCTGCTGCCTTTGTACCTCAGTCTCAACAGCCAGATATCCAGCACGTCGCTGACGATCTCGGTCAAGTCGTTGCCTCCTTTGTACCTCAGTCTCAACAGCCAGATATCCAGCACGTCGCTGACGATCTCGGTCAAGTCGTTGCCTCCTTTGTACCTCAGTCTCAACAGCCAGATATCCAGCACGTCGCTGACGATCTCGGTCAAGTCGTTGCCTCCTTTGTACCTCAGTCTCAACAGCCAGATATCCAGCACGTCGCTGACGATCTCGGTCAAGTCGTTGCCTCCTTTGTACCTCAGTCTCAACAGCCAGATATCCAGCACGTCGCTGACGATCTCGGTCAAGTCGTTGCCTCCTTTGTACCTCAGTCTCAACAGCCAGATATCCAGCACGTCGCTGACGATCTCGGTCAAGTCGTTGCCTCCTTTGTACCTCAGTCTCAACAGCCAGATATCCAGCACGTCGCTGACGATCTCGAGCAAGTCGCTGCCTCCTTTGTACCTCAGTCTCAACAGCCAGATATTCAGCACGTCGCTGACGAACTTGGGCAAGTCGCTGCCTCCTTTGTACCTCAGTCTCAACAGCCAGATATCCAGCACGTCGCTGACGATCTCGGTCAAGTCGCTGCCTCCTTTGTACCTCAGTCTCAACAGCCAGATATTCAGCATGTCGCTGACGATCTCGGTCAAGTCGCTGCCTCCTTTGTACCTCAGTCTCAACAGCCAGATATCCAGCACGTCGCTGACGATCTCGGGCAAGTCGCTGCGTCCTTTGTACCTTAGTCTCAACAGCCAGATATCCAGCACGTCGCTGACGATCTCGGTCAAGTCGCTGCCTCCTTTGTACCTCAGTCTCAACAGCCAGATATTCAGCATGTCGCTGACAATCTCGGTCAAGTCGCTGCCTCCTTTGTACCTCAGTCTCAACAGCCAGATATCCAGCACGTCGCTGACGATCTCGGTCAAGTCGTTGCTGCCTTTGTACCTCAGTCTCAACAGCCAGATATCCAGCACGTCGCTGACGATCTCGGGCAAGTCGCTGCGTCCTTTGTACCTTAGTCTCAACAGCCACATATCCAGCACGTCGCTGACAAACTTGGTCAAGTCGTTGCTGCCTTTGTACCTCAGTCTCAACAGCCAGATATTCAGCATGTCGCTGACGATCTCGGTCAAGTCGCTGCCTCCTTTGTACCTCAGTCTCAACAGCCAGATATCCAGCACGTCGCTGACGAACTTGGGCAAGTCGCTGCCTCCTTTGTACCTCAGTCTCAACAGCCAGATATTCAGCATGTCGCTGACGATCTCGGTCAAGTCGCTGCCTCCTTTGTACCTCAGTCTCAACAACCAGATATTCAGCACGTCGCTGACGATCTCGGTCAAGTCGCTGCTGTCTTTGTACCTCAGTCTCAACAGCCAGATATCCAGCACGTCGCTGACGATCTCGGTCAAGTCGCTGCCTCCTTTGTACCTCAGTCTCAACAGCCAGATATCCGGCACGTCGCTGACGAACTCGTGCAAGTCGCTGCCTCCTTTGTACCTCAGTCTCAACAGCCAGATATTCAGCACGTCGCTGACGAACTCGTGCAAGTCGCTGCTGCCTTCGCTCATCATCAGTCTTGGGTTTCTCGGCTGGAGCGGTCTCGGCAGCTTTTCTGGCCCTGTAGGCCTGCTTTCGCTCACGGGAGGCCTGCTTTCTCTCAGCATCAGTCCTGGGTTTCTTGGCTGGAGGAGCTTCAGCAGCTTCTCTGGCCCATGGAGCTTCAGCAGCTTCTCTGGCCCATGGAGCTTGCTTTTTCTCAGCAGTAGTCATAGCCCTTTTCTCAGGAGCCCAAGTTAATGATCCTGAGGTATCTCGAAACAGAGGTTGTTGTCTAATGCGATTGTTTGTTGGTCCCAAATTGTGAGATTCTCTTTTATATAAGATGATTCACTCAAGCACTCGATGATGAGCACTTGATGAGGTATCTCGAAACAGAGGTTGTTCTTCTAAATGGCCCTGTCTCTTGATGATTTTGGTCAATAATGATGTCACTGATGATGTCACAATGTCTATGACATCATTAGTGATGTCACTCGCTGATGACATCATCAGAATGTGGCAGGGAGAGCGGCAGCAGCAGATTCTGGGAGCTCTTTGCCATTCCATGAGCAACATGGAATACCCTTAAAGTCGAAGTGAATCGGAACGGAATGCACCAGCGCGAGCGTCGGACACTGAAAACGAATTGAGAGGCGGACCATATACTTGTCGATGATTTGATTTGACAATTCTGAGGACTGGCCAATCCTGGCGTGTTCCACCCCCAAATCGAGTGGGATTCAGCCTGTTGTCATGCTACGCGAGACAACCCGACAGCCAGGCAGGCTGCCATTTGGAAGAGAAAATGATCCTGAAATGAAGATTTGATTGACAGCTGGTTGAAATGGGGTGGAAATTTGATAGTACTAGGTGACGTCAGCAAACTGTAAATTACTGTTATCAATGAAATCTTGAAAAACGAACTTTTGACGTGAAAAAGTGTGAAAAACTAAAGAAATTAGATTGTTGTGATTTGTTTTGCATACATTATTAAATAGGTGCACTGCATACTAGGGGTGGGGGAAAAAATCGATACACCACAGTATCGCGATATTTTGCCTGACGATATTGTATCGATATTTGGACGCCAAGTATCGATATTGCAAAAAAAAAAAAAAAAAAAAAAAAAAAATTTTTGCAGGCCATGCCAGGCCACCGGGCTACTATAAACTTTAGTTCCAAGGCCAGCAGTAAACAAACGGTAGCATATTTTCATTTTGTTTTAACAGTAACAGTTTTGTCATAACAGTAATTTACAAATTCCCCAGTTACTGAATGGGCTGCACAAGATGTTTTGTGTAAGTGAAGTGAAGTTGCAAAAACTACATAAGTACAGTAGTCCACACACACATCCAGTTAAGGTGGACTGTAAGTAGACTGTAACAAACAGTTCAGTTTGTCAGGTGCATGCAACTATGACATGACTTTATGAAAGTTGTTGGTCTGTCTACTTGACAATGTTGCTGCAATAAAATGGTTGAAGTCAGATGTACAGACTGAAAAATTGTTCTTATATAAACCAGATGTTGACAAAGTTTTCCTTTGGGGACATCATTTGCAGTTGAAAAAGTAAGAAATCGCAATATATCGAAATATCGCAATATTCAATATATCGCAATAGCGATATATCGCAATATCGAAAATATCGCAGTATCGCAATACTATCGTATCGTGACTCAAGTATCGTTTCAGTATCGTATCGTGGGCATCTGGTGATTCCCACCCCTACTGCATACCCAGGTATTTGAACTAAAAGAAAAGAAAAGTCATTCTTGGGTTCAGCTCAACTTTAAGGCAAGGAGAGCAATAAAAGACCCCCAGGTACAGAACAGAGCAGCAACAATGACAACAGAAATGACATTATTTAAGTCAGACACAGCATGAAAGGAGGAGCTGGGGAGGAGGTGGGTTGCAAACAGCTTGCAGAGGAAGCAGCAATGTTAGGCAGGCAGACTGAAGCAGATTTAAAGAGGGCGCCCCTGTTTGAGTTGAGCCAAGGGGGTTTGACATCAGCTCTAATCAGCTGTGGGCTGGGTTTAAGCTGGGCTTGACTTCCGTGGCCTGTTTGAACTACCGCATTTTGTGACATCACTGATGATGTCATAGACATTGTGACATCATCAGTGATGTCACAATTGCTCGACCAAAAACCACAATTGCTTGAGTGACATCACTGATGATGTCATAGATGTTGATGTCACTGTTGATCTCATAGACGAGGCCAGACAGTGGCTGAGCTGCGTATGCGAGCTGTAGGGCAGGTGAGGCCATGCAGCGGCCGAGATAGCGGGCCCACGCAGCGGGCGAGCCTAGGCTAGTATGACGCCTGAAATAAGGTTGTGGTTAACAAAGGTTTATGAAACTGCAAACATTGTGTTCAGCAAGATAATCTTCACAAATGAGGACCACTCGAAATTGTGATAAAGAAAATCACATTTACCCTTCAAAAATCATAAAAGTGGTCCTCATTTGTTATTTTGCTGAACACAAATTTCACAGTTTCATAAATTTTTGTTAATCACATACCTCATTTCAGGCAGTTAACCAACATCCTCATAGAACAATCCCATTGGCTTTGAGACGTTAGCCTCAGGGCTATGCTCACTTTGTCTGGCGCTAGCCTCAGGGCTAATGCTCACTGTCTGGCATTAGCCTCAGGGCCTAGCCTCAGGGCTAATGCTCACTTTGTCTGGTGCTAGCCTCAGGGCTAATGCTCACTGTCTGGCATTAGCCTCAGGGCCTAGCCTCAGGGCTAATGCTCACTTTGTCTGGCGCTAGCCTCAGGGCTAATGCTCACTGTCTGGCATTAGCCTCAGGGCCGCTAGCCTCAGGGCTAATGCTCACTTTGTCTGGCGCTAGCCTCAGGGCTAATGCTCACTGTCTGGCATTAGCCTCAGGGCCGCTAGCCTCAGGGCTAATGCTCACTTTGTCTGGTGCTAGCCTCAGGGCTAATCTAGCCTCAGGGCTAATGCAATCACTCTGAAACATGTGTGAGGGCAGCTGTCGTGTCGCCATGGGCTTCCATCATGATCCTGGACTCAGGCTTCCTACTATTGATGTCACCCTGAAATAGACTTCACTGTCAATGATACTTTTGTATATGTGGCTAAGAATTATTCACTTAATCTTCCATTGCTTAAAGCATTTGACAGTGAGTACAGGGTACACGTTTACATTTTACGACGAAAATATGAGTAGTTCCAAAAGTCTGATCTTTCACGATAACTAAACCAGCAAACTGATCAATTCTACAGTGGAAAAGGGGGCATTCTTAGCTTCATCGATATTCTTAGGATAAGAGGATTGGCCCTTGTTTAAAGCTACTGTTGACTACATGTAGAGGTCATATAGCACAAGGCTTAAACTTGTGTAACAACAAGCTCATTAGCACATCACACTGGCATTGTGTTGACCCCCAGAGAGGTTAGAGGTGACCCATGTGATGATAAGGAGAGACAGCACAGGTGGCGCTCTGGTTCTGCATCAGAGTATTTACCTCCTGCGAGGCGCTCACCACATGGCTCGCTGTATAGGGCTTTAAGCTGATAGAGATTGGCTGATAGCAGAGGTAAGAAGAAAGAGAGATGATAGAAGTTCAAGAGAAAGAGGGGGAGACAGGGTGTGCTTCAACAACAACTTACCATACCAAAGGGACGAGAGAGGCAAAAGATGTAATGTTGTCCAGCTTTTGAATAGTTTTCGGGATTGGTTTTGGGTAACAGATGATGAAAGTGCAGATTGTAAGCTTTCAAATTACGTGTCATACGTTGAAATGTGAAAATAGTTCAAGAAGATAATGCTTATTTGAATGTTTGTGTTCCTAAAAGCATTCAGGGAAAGTCCCCTTGAAAGTTGGTGGACAAGCTTGGTTTGCCGGCTAGATGACAGCTAGCCTTCCTGGGGTCCAAGACAAAATACACATTACATGACACGCAAGAATTAAAATACAAAAACACAAAGGAAAAGAAAAGAATGAAAAAAGAACAGAAGAAAGGAAAAGAACAATTTGAGCAGTAGCTGCTGTGAAAAAGGCCCATTAGTACCTCTTTTAGAGCAAAAACACAAGAGCCTAATGCATTTGAGCGAGTACAAGCGTCAGGCAGCAACTGTATTTGCTTTAAGATAATGCAGGTTAGACGAGGTGATGAGAAAGGCAGATGAGAGACATTCGAGTGTGGGTGACAGATTGTTACCGTTGTGTTAAATTTGACACTAAAATGTGTGCATGTTTGCAGGCTGAAGTTGTCTGTCAGTTATTTGGTGGCATAGCTAACCTGCGCGGTACAATGGGGGCCACTTTTAGCATTAGGACACAAAAAATGTTCACACTGGGCCAGGTCTGCTAACTGCTGCGGGCGGGAGGGGGAGGCAGCAGACAAACGCACCTTTTGAGCCACCGAGTGTTGACTTTGGTCTTCAATGATTTCTTCAATGGTTGACTCTGTAACCCTGCCATGAAGTGGATATATGTACTGTATATGTGTGCTGTGTGTTGGCTTGGGGTGTGTTCCCGTGCCAGGTAAAATAACAAGCACAAGGGAGGGTGTTGGTCAATAAGGCCACTCCTGGATTTCTGGGGGTCTGCGGTTTGGGTCGAGGCTCGCCGAGGTACAGAGCCTGAACACAGAGACCCTGCATAGCGCCGTGTGTTTACGCCCGGCCGTACAAACGACGCATTCATCACTTTTTGAGTGTTCCATCATTGCCTTTGATTGAGAGGCACGAAGACACCAAACCTCCCCCCATCGGCCGGTCTAACGAAGACACCAAACCGCATGTTTGCTCCAGGTGTCCCGGGTGATGAGAGACAAAATGCAGGAATTGCAACTTTTGTCATCTCTTCCTTATGAATGTTGAATAATATTATGTGGTTTTTTGGATGAAGTGGATTTCTTGTTTCGCGTTTTGCCCGATGGGGCTGAATTGGAAGCCTTAACTCCAGGATGAATGCTTAACATCAGGAAGTCCAAAATTCCAATTTTTCTTGGTGCTATTTTTGTGATTTTTATGCGCCTTTTATGGCCTTTTATAATGGGGATTTCTGTTAAATCTGGCACTGCACCCAACTCTGCTCAATGAATAGCAGACACCAGCTGATCCAATTTAAAGTAATTCACCGTCTCCATTATTCCAAGTCTAGATTGCACAAGATCTACCCTTCTGTCTCACCACTATGTGATAGGTGTCAGGTGTTAGAGGGTACATTGTCCCATGCTTTTTGCTTTTGTGCTTCATTATCTGGTTTTTGGGCCAAAATATTTGACTGGTACTCTAAGGCCTATAGAACAACCCTTCAGCCGGAGGCAGAACTCGCCATTTTCGGCTGCTTGGAATCCTCTCTGCTCCTCCCTACGGCCGTGCAACAGTCTCTGACGCAGGGAACGACTGTCGCCAAGAGACTCATTCTGAGGGAGTGGAAGTCTCCCTCTACACCTTCTTTTCAGCTGTGGCTGACGGACATGATCTCGGTTGTATGTATGGAGAGGCTCCGGTTTTTGAGGACAAATTCTCTTGGGAAGTTCTTGGTTATCTGGGACCCGTTTCTGGCCTATTTGGATGAGGTTAATACTAGCGATACGTGACTCGCATAACTGACTTCTCATGGACCCTTTGCGTGGGATCCCATGCACATCCCTTGCAGGCACATGGGGACCTTACGTGGCTGGTAGTGCCAAGCTGTAGTATTGGAATGTGAACTATGTTTGTTTGTTTTTTCTTTCTCTGTCTGAGCCTTTTGTTGTTGTTTCTGTTTTACGTTTTGAAAATTGCAAAATAAAATATAACATATATTTAAAAAAAAATCTGGCACTGCAGAAAAACAAAAAATTGATCAAAATCAATGTTGCTGCCAATCTTTGACATATCCCAGGCTCTCATAAATCCCCCCCAATCAATTTTGCATTTATGAGATGGAAAATAATTAACTTTTTGCGCTTTTTACACTATAAAAAAAACAGTGCCTTGATGAAAACAAACTGGTTTTTACAGGGTTAAAATTCTGAGTAGGAATTAACTGGAACCTCAAGGGAGGAGGGATATAACTAATGAAGAAACAAAAATTACCTTTGACCTTTGAATCTTGCGTGCTCTCGTCAAGTTAGAGGACACTTTCTGTCCTCTAATAGTACAAGTGGATCACAATTCTAATGGTGATTAAAGGTTAATAGCCTCTAAAACAAATTCAACTGTTCTTTTAGTGTTTGCTTTTTTAAGTGCTCCTCTTCTCAGTGCTCATTACTGTGGTGTTTCTGCATTGCACTTCCCAGAGTTCACCTGTCAATCAAACAGTGTGGGCGGAGCTTTCTGTTGACGCAATTATCTTCTTCTATTTATTCCAAACATAGCAGAAACGTGAAGGCCGTCACTTCCTGTACAGCAGGGGATCCCACCTCCCCCCCCTCCTCAGGAAAGAGCTCCAGACACCAGCTCCTCACACAGCATGTAGGCTAGGTCGAATGACTATTGTGTTATATCAATCAGTGATAGAGAGTTGCAAAACATTTATTTATATGAAAAGGATGTTTGATTATCACTGTGCTGTCAACACATGCAAGTATGAATTCCAATATGGTTCAATTAGAAATAGTTTCTTATTGTTTTCGAATGGAAACATGTTTTGCTACCAACGATTGATTCAATGCCAACACTGTCAATGTTGATTCCCTGCAGTCTTAACGTGCATGTGAATTGACCATTGTGGTTTGGAACACCCTCTGCTCAGGTAAATACGTTGAGCGCTTCATTGCAACATGCTGATGGTCACACAATGACTTTCTATTGACCTGAGAATCATGAAAGGATTTGCTTGTGACGGTTGATTGATGTGCGCGCTGTTTGTTTTACTGGACTATAGCATGGTGCTCCAGTATATATCCGCCTTCTTTAATAACTCTCCTCATTGTTTCATCTAAGTCACCAAAAGGTCACAGAATACCTGCTGTTGCATCATGTGACAAGTGACAAGTGCTCTGCAGCTTTGGAATAGAGCAGCTACTTGTTGCTGCAGCTGACAGAGCGTATAGTATACAGTGGCACCGTGACAAAGTATTTAGTTACTAAAGTCTCTTTTGCGTTACTTTTAAAAGTCTGTCTTATTAATGCACACATTTGTTGTAGTGTTGCTGTGGCACAATATCCTGTCTTGTCTAAACTGGATAATCCTCTGAAGTTGTCTGTGATTTCCACGTCCTAACTAAAGTAACTAGTAACTAGCCCATTTAAATTTCTGCAATTGTAATGGAGTTACTACATTTGAAATCAGTTAGATTAATAGTTACTGCAAGAAGTAGTGGAATTTACAGTGGTGATAAGTGCTCTGCAGCTTTGAAATAGAGCAGCTAGTTGTTGGTGCAGCTCAGCTGACATACAGTACAGTGGCACTGTAATAATGTTCACGTCCACCGTGCTGAATTTCCCTTCTCCTCTCCTCTCCTCTCCTCTGCTCTGCTCTCCTCTCCTCTCCTCTCCTCTCCTCTCCTCTGCTCTGCTCTCCTCTCCTCTCCTCTGCTCTGCTCTGCTCTGCTCTCCTCTCCTCTCCTCTCCTCTCCTCTCCTCTCCTCTCCTCTGCTCTGCTCTGCTCTCCTTCCCTCCTCTCCTCTCCCCTCCTCTCCTCTCCCTCCTCTCCCCTCCTCTCCTCTCCTCTCCTCTGCCCTCCTCTCCTCTCCTCTCATCTCCCCCTCTCCTCTCCTCCTCTCCTCTCCTCTCCTCCTCCCCCTCTCCTCATCTCCTCCTCTCATCCCCTCCTCTCATCTCCTCCTCCCCTCCCCTCCTCTCCTCTCCTCTCCTCCCCATCTCTCCTCCCCTCCTCTCATCTCCT
Organism: Poromitra crassiceps; assembly: GCF_964638095.1. Classification (NCBI taxonomy): domain Eukaryota; kingdom Metazoa; phylum Chordata; class Actinopteri; order Beryciformes; family Melamphaidae; genus Poromitra; species Poromitra crassiceps. The sequence goes on from NC_139652.1 coordinate 15,912,840, forward strand.
CCTCCCCTCCCCTCCTCTCCTCTCCTCTCCTCCTCTCCTCTCCTCTCCTCTCCTCTCCTCCCCTCCCCTCCTCTCCTCTCCTCCTCCTCTCCTCTCCTCTCCTCCCCCCCCTCTCATCCTCTCCTCTCCTCTGCTCTCCTCTCCTCTCCTCTCCTCCTCCTCTCCTCTCCTCTCCTCCTCCTCTCCTCTCCTCTCCTCCCCCCCCTCTCATCCTCTCCTCTGCTCTCCTCTCCTCTCTTCTCCTCCTCCCCCTCTCCTCTCCTCTCCTCTCCTCCCCCTCTCCTCTCCTCCTCCTCTCCTCTCCTCTCCTCCTCCTCTCCTCTCCTCCCCCCCCTCTCATCCTCTCCTCTCCTCTCCTCTCCTCTCCTCTCCTCTCCTCTCCTCTCCTCTCCTCTCCTCTCATCCTCTCCTCTCCTCTGCTCTCCTCTGCTCTCCTCTCCTCTCATCCTCTCCTCTCCTCTGCTCTCCTCTCCTCTCCTCTCCTCTCCTCCTCCTCTCCTCTCCTCTCCTCCCCCCCCTCTCATCCTCTCCTCTGCTCTCCTCTCCTCTCCTCTCCTCTCATCCTCTCCTCTCCTCTCCTCTCCTCTCCTCTCCTCTCCTCTCCTCTCCTCTCCTCTTCTCTCCTCTCCTCTCCTCTCCTCTCCTCTTGCTCTCCTCTCCTCCTCCCCCTCTCATCCTCTCCTCTCCTCTGCTCTCCTCTCCTCTCATCCTCTGCTCTCCCGCTCCCTCTGGCTGTGAAATCCACGTTAAGGGGAATGGAATGTCAGAAAACAAAACTGCTTTTCTTGCCATTACGGCGCTGACGGAATGGTCCGGCTTTTCAGGGCTAACTGGTGTCGCTGTTGAGCGCTTTCTATTTTGGGCCACAGAGAGCCGGGCCTGGTCGGGTCGGGTCGGGATGGGGGAAACGCTGGGAGAAAGCAGGGCAGTGTGTGTGTCCACATTCCACATGTCTGACCCATGACAGTGCCCTCTGTTTGCAGCGCTCAGCGATGATCTAATGAGACTCCAGACAGACCTAAGATTTAGGAGCTGGGAGAGAGAGAGCTGTTCTCATACAAGGCCAATTCTCTCCCAGACGTTTTTTTTTAAGCTTTTATTTATCCAGGGAAAGTGAACTCAGCGTGCATGTTCTCTTTAGCGACGCCCTGCTCCTCATTCATACACTCACACACACATTCACACCTGGGAGTTGCCCCGAACAACTACAGACGTCTTAACTGTTGACCGCAGAGCCGCTCCACCGGAGCAATTAGGGGTAAGTGCCTTGCTCGAAGGCACCGACTGGATGTTGTTGTGGGTTGTTGTTGCAAGCATAGCTCTGAATAATGGCTCCCTGTTGCACGGTTTGTGCTCGCTAAGATACGGCCACTGGTCTGTTTTCCTATTCAAACCGTCAAGTTTCCCTTCGCTTTCTTTCACTGTGTTTGCTTGTTACTGTCCAACAGAGCAACAATTCCAAGAAAAGTCCTCCCTGTTCTTTCTCCTACAGCTCCTTCTCTTCTCTCATTCCCTCTCTCTCTCTCTCTCTCTCTCTCTCTCTCTCTCTCTCTCTCTCTCTCTCTCTCTCTCTCTCTCTCTCTCTCTCTTTGGTATTTCCCACTTCCTCAGTTCTATCCAGCTGGGACGGCTGGAGATTTTACACCCAATTGGTGGAAGCGGAGGCCTTTGTCGGGAGCCCTCCCTCTCGCTCCACAAGTGGCAGAAGGGACCTGGGTTGTGAATGGCGCTTTGTGTGGTGTTTTTCTAAGAGGGGGGCCTCTCTCTCTCGCTCTCTCTCTCATCTGTCACAGGTCCCTCTCCTTCCACACTCCACAATGCCTGATTGTTTCTGCCAAGTCGCCAGGTTCCAGGCCAGATCTGAACAACGTTTTCCTGCCAAATTCCGACCCCGGTTTTCGTTTTTCTTCCACTCACAAAGGGATCCTAAGTTACTGTCCACGTTTTAGAAGGGGGACTTAGTTATAGCTGTCCACCAGCAGCAGACACACAGACACAGGAGTTTGGAGAATGTCCCTCTGACCTAAAGCCTATGAGACTTTCCATAGGCAACAGAGGAAGGAAGGGAATTTGAACCAAAATGCTGAAAGAATACAGTAAGTAAAATAGGATTTATTTATTTCAGCAAGAATACGTAACAATTAAAAAATCATTGAGGTTAAAAACACAATAAAGCCAAAAGGCTTATTTCCATTGTGGACCTCTAAATACATGCATTTGATGTAGTAATTATTAATGACAAAACATATGGATGGGAAAATACATGTACTGAAAATTGAGATATACTGGACGCTATGTAACAGTTTTTTTTGTAACAATTTTAATGTTGCTTTAACGTCTCTCGCTGTTAAACCTCCTTGCGGGATAATTTCTCAAACTGACATTACATTCTTAGCTTTGAAATTCACAAGGACAAATTCAAACTCTTTCCTCAAACAGCGCAGTGCTCTGTGTCGTTATCAAGGCAGCCAATCTGGCCAGTATCACTTTCCAAGAAAGATCTTTGACGGGAGAACTGCTTTGAGGGAAACGACCTGATGTTTTTCTAGATGTCTGACAATATGAAAAGGCTGCCAGAGAGCCTTGAGGTGTGTGCGCGTGGAAAATGAATTGTTTTTCCAGCTATCAGTGTATCATTATCGTCACATTACCGTTCCCTCAGAGGCCCTCCAGGTAGCCAAACTCATTCTTTTGTTGGTCCCACTGGGAGAGAAGGTTGCTCCTTCAGTCTAATCACTCCATTTGGACCTGATTCTCTGAAACACCGCAGCTGAGATTGTCAGACACGAGTGAAGTGCCGTGGTCAGACGAGAAACACACATCGCTCAAACATTATTCTTTTATTTTTTCCCTCAGAAATGAAGAAATGAAAGCTTCTTTCTTATTGCCATTCACATATATCAATATTTTGAAATAGTACATGGATTGTTTGGCAGGTTCCAAGGGCCCAAGGCCTGTGAAGCTCCAATTCAAATGAGAGAAAGACCACAATTGCAAGTTAGAAGGTTTTTCGGGAACAGTTTTCAGTGAAATAATGGCTTATATCCCCGGTCTCGTTCTATTTGTCATTTTTTTTGTTAACAGCTGCAGGCCTATAGCAACAGGTAATTGAAGGCCCTCCTGCGTTGATTTATTGTTTCTGGAGCTTCTCTCGCCTTACGCAACATCTCACCACGCTGGTTCTCCATGCTTTCTAGTTCATTCTGGAGCTGTTTTCAGGGCCGTGGCCCCTGAAGTTGTTTGTCTT
>NC_139652.1:15923586-15941651 GCF_964638095.1 Poromitra crassiceps
GTGTCAGCCAGAGTTTAGTCTCACAATGTTGTGCACACAGGATAGTTAGTTAGGTTAAGTTAAGTTAAGTTAGTTAAGTACATAATATTGTAAGTGCCTGGGCGGCAAGTAGACGTCCATATTTGACAATTTAGCTGGAGCTCAGTCAAACTTTATTTAATCTTAGGCTGCGTGCCGATCGGCTAGCAGTTTCCTCCCAAGTGGACTGCACAGGGTATCCAGCCATATTACTTACAGTAACATGGCTGAATACTCTGTGCAGTCAACTTCGAAGGGGAACTACTGTACTAGCAGATTGGAACGCAGCCTTAGTTTTCATTGTGAATTAGAAAATGGTCGGGGGCCACATCTGGAACCCGGGCCGCAAGTTGAGTATCAGCATCACAAGTTTATTGTGGTTTTCAAGGGGTATGTTGAAGCTTGAAGCTCCTCTCCTCTCCTCTCCTCTCCTCTCCTCTCCTCTCCTCTCCTCTCCTCTCCTCTCCTCTCCTCTCCTCTCCTCTCCTCTCCTCTCCTCTCCTCTCCTCTCCTCTCCTCTCCTCTCCTCTCTCCTCTCTCCTCTCCTCTCTCCTCTCCTCTCCTCTCCTCTCCCTTCTCTTTCTTCTCTTCTCTTCCTGTCATCCTGGTGGCATTCAATAACTTTCCCTTTTCTTCCAGTGTCCCAAAACTTGATTTCACCATCTCGTTTGGGAGCGGAAATGATGGCCACCAAAATCAATCAAAACCCTTAACCATTTGTCCTTCTTCCTCACAGAATGATGTCTTCCATGCGAGCAACGCCTCCCTTCGCCTCGGCGTCGGAGGAAGACGAAGCGATGGGCCAGGACAGCGTGGCCTGGGCCAGCGAGGAGAGAGAGGGCCCGACAGAGACGGCTTCGCCCCCTCTCCAGAACCAAGCTCTCCAGAACCAAGCCCACCACCACCCGGACGAGCTGCTGCAGCCCAGCAGGGAGAAGCCGAGCGAGGCCGAGTGGGAGAGCCTGGGGCCGGCCGCCATGGTGAGGAGTGAATTACGCACAGAGCTGTGGATTTATTGTCCATATCTTATCTTGAGATACGACGCGGCTGTAACTCAATCTATAAAACAAACAGTGTACACACTCCAGGCACGGCGCTCATAAAACACTCATGGAATACACGCAGGGATATACAGCATACATGTGCAAATTCACATACACAATGCATAACGATGATTGTGCACTATGGCTGGGTATCGTTTTGAAAAGATTACGATACGAGTACCGATACCAGTACACTTAAAGTGATACCGTAATAGGGCAGCCATTCCCAACCTGTGGGCCGGGGCCCACTGGTGTGCCGAGAAGGTATTGCAAGCGGGCCGCCAAATCATTTTGCAAAACATTATGATCTCAGATTTATTAATATTATTATTATCATTATTATTATTATTATTATTATTATTATTATTATTATTATTATTATTATTATTATTATTATTATTATTATTATTATTATTATTGTTGGTGTTATTATTATAGGTTTATTATTATTATTATTATTATGAGAATGTATTTCTCCTTTGTTGATAATACTGTTATTTAATTTGTAATCAATCATTTTTTAAATGGCCCTCCCTGTTTAAATAAAGGTTCAATTAAATAATTAGCCTACTGTTAACGCTCAGATGTGGGCCGCGAACATTTTTGAGATTTTCAAGTGGGTCACGAGTCAGAAAAGGTTGCTGCAATTGAGTACTTACACCGCGCTCGACTTCACCACCACAAATGGGTTGTAGCTGCTGCGGTAATGGGCCAATCACACGTCACATTAAATCAAATAACAGTTGCAGTGATTGGCTGCGAGCAAAACCATACAAACAGACATCTTTTCTAGATCTGTGTACAAACGGGATGGAATGCCGGTATCGTTTGACTGGAGCAGTTTCAATACTGGGTTATTTCGGGCGAGTACCGATACCAGGCCCTATATTGTGCACAAGTGAATGCACTCACGCACTCACACACACACACCTACACACACCTACAGACACACACACCCACACACACACACACACACACACACACACACACACACACACACACGCACACACCAGTAGTTCTCTCTAGGCTGGGCTGTGTGCTGTAGGCAGTGCTATAGGCGAGGGTCCTCGTCCAGAGAGCAAAACCCCTTGGTTCTTCTCATCTCCACTGCCTGTTTCCGTGTGTGTGTGTGTGTGTGTGTGTGTGTGTGTGTGTGTGTGTGTGTGTGTGTGTGTGTGTGTGTGTGTGTGTGTGTGTGTGTGTGTGTGTGTGCGCACACAGGTGTGCATGCGTTAGATACTTTGCTTCAGGTTCTGTTAGGGCCGAATGGAGGAGGCATATTTTACTTATTTTATTCAGTCTCTGAAGAGAGTGGAAAGTTTTGAGAATAACGTTTCCTTAGTTATCAATGTTTTGTGGCCAAATACACTTAACATTTCACAAACAAAACCACCATTCATGTTTAAAGAGACATGGAATGTGGATTTTGGAATGTGTGGTTTTATTGGCATAATGACATTTTCTTTTAACATTTTGCAACTATATCACAATATCACAGCTATGGTGAAGTCCTCTCAGTGCATAAAAACAACCATATGGCATGCAAACCGTTCAAAAAAGAATTAGAAATAGGCCTACCTGTTTTTGCTTTTCACGCTGTTGTTGTTGTTGTTGTTGTTGTTATTGTTTTTGTTGTTTATTGCTAAAGCGTGAATGCAACTACTGTCCCCTGTAGGCCACCGTAGTTGAATGCTGGGAAGCTATGACTGGGAGATTCTTTCCAGTGCGTTGGGTGCCAGAAAGATTTAGATGTTTTTGACTAGAAAAACAAACAAACAAACAAAAAAGAGTACGCCGCATGCGGCAGGAGAAAATGTTTGCACCGTGGCGTGCACCCGGCACCAAGAGAAAATACCAAACCCACACAAACCACTGCATCAACGAAAAACAACAACAACCTACATGATACAAAACTGATGGACTGGTTGGTCAACAGAGAGGGCAAAACGCACCGTCCCCTTCTCTAAGTCCTGCTGCCAGCTTCCAGCAGTGGGAAGGATGTTGAAACAAGTCAAGTTGACCACTTATTTGCCAATATGCAATATTATATGCAACTACTCTGCAAAAGCTAGATGTTATCTATCTATCTGCAATCCGTTTCGCTACAAATGCCCCTTTCAGAACTCACCACTGCACTTTATATTCCTCTGTTATCTGGCCATCCCTACACATCTGTCGCAAAATACACTGGTTCATGCTAATTTACAAAACTCTCCTTGGTCTGTCACCCCCCTACCTGTGTAGTTTGCTGCAAATTGCACCTGCTGCGTACAACACCCGTTCTGCTAACCTCATCCTGCTGAAAATCCCCAAAACTCATTCTGTAATCGGTCATTCGTCATTCCATTCTGCCGTGCCCACAGACTGGAATGGCTTACAAAAAACACTAAAACTGGACAATTTCATCTCCAAGTCAGCTTTCAAGGACTCTATCATAGACATATTCACTGACACCTGCAACTGCTTCCTGAACTAGTTCTTATTATTTGTTTGCTCTGTCTGTCTTGCCATGTTTTAACTGTGTTTTAACTTGTGTTTGAATTTGTAAAAGTACAAAGTACTTTGTATTTATTTTATCCCCTACCCCCTATCCCTCAAAAGGCTGTGCCTTCTGCCAGGTCGCCATTCTAAATAAGAATTTATTCTTAATGACTTACCTGGTTAAATAAAGGTTAAATAAAATAAATAAACATATACATACTCAACATGTACATTCTTTCATATACGTATTTAAAATACGTATATAAATAAATATAATAAATATATATATAAATATAAATAAATAAAACTTTACGCAACACTTATTGTATAGTTACTGTAAATTTTTGCAAATGTTTGAATGTCTATTTTTTAACTTGTGCATATCTTTTTTTTTTGTAATGTGAGTACTTTGAGAGCAACGCAAACTGGAGTCATATTCCTTGTATGTGGACATACTTGGCCAATAAAGCTGATGCTGATTTTGAAATGTCATAGTTCAATAAAACTGCAAAAGGCCAAAGAAGACCAGAACGCCCCTAAAAACCAGATCAATGTGGCAAAAATGTGTCCAAATGCATAGGGTCATTAGGGTGGGGAAATCAATGGCCACTTTTCCCCTGGAGATGTCCTCAGTGTGAAGGAATCTGTCACACCTGCCAGTCAGTCAGTCAGTCAGTACCCACAGACATCGTCTTCCTCGGTGGACCCGGGGTTACGCTGCCACATACTGTATCTATAAAGCCTTTGGGGAACTGATTGATAGTCCATAAATCAACCAGTTACGCCCCAAATCATCTTTTTCACATTTATTTGAGAGCATTGCTGCTCTCAGCTGGAGTGACTTCCAGGGAGTGATCAGGCGGGGCTTCATTTTGAAGCCTCTTGTTTGGCATTTTGGCTGCAGCCATCTTAGACGAGGGGGCCCAACTCATCCCCCGTACAGTTGTTAGGAAAGGTGAAATTAGCTATATATATATATATAATATATATATATATATATATATATATATATATATATATATATATATATATATATATATATATATATAACAAAAGAAGGTACCACCGCACACTGAAGTATAGCTTTACTGTGAATAAATCACAGTAAAGCTATACTTCAGTGTGCGGTGGTACCTTCTTTTGTTTTGTGCCTTTGTACCTGCAATCTACCAGCACCTGATCATTCCACTGGCTGTGCGTGGGGACTCTCCTTTCCCTATATATATATATATATATATATATATATATATATATATATATATATATATATATATATATATATATATATATATATATATATATATATATATATATATATATATATATATATATATATATATATATATATATATATATATATATTTTTTTTTTCATACCAGGTTGTAAACATGTTTATTCAGGCTGTGAAATTTGGCCATTTAAACATGGGGCGTCAGTGGGGAATGACTCTTTTTTGTTACTTCTGCATTGGCCTCAGTGCGACCTACCGTAACTCCCCCGTCGGTCAGGACGTGTGAGGGGCGCGCACTGGCCGTTGCAGAGATCGAACGTGTGACCTTTTGGTTCATGACTATGTGACCTCTGGGGGCCACCAGGCACACCATGCCTGCACAGCACTGCTTGCGTCAGAGCCTGGTAGCGTTACAGTTTGCATGGAGCTGAAAACACACACAGGAACAATCCATGACTGACACACTATCTACTAATCCTCATTACAGAGGCATCTTCCGCTTAAAGACAAAGTGCACAGCAGGGCCTCCTGGAGCCATTTCAAGGGCGCCTTAAGATCTCGCTGTGAGCTAAAGCCCCTTGTCTTTGAAACATAAGCCTCCTAAAGTTCTTGGAGATCTCCCCACTCTGTAAGGGGAGGAGAAAGCGCCCAGGAATAGCCCCGCTGTTAGAACACCTGTGCTAAAGTGTCTGTTGTGTAGGACAATGTGGTCGACTTGCGGGGCTTATCTTCCTGGTAAATATAGACTCCTTGTGCGGCTCGCTTCACTCGTAACCCAGCAAAGCAAACAGCAGTGGGACAGAAACACGCTGGTCACACGGTACAAAATAGAAAGCTCCATTAGATACCCATCATCTGTTATCATCATGTCTTTAGTTACTGGCTTCGTGCCACCTTCTTTTCAACAGAGACTCGTTCAACTTCTCAAAAAAATACAGACAAAAAAAACACCTTTATTATTATTATTATATTTCACAATTATAGTCCAATTTCGAAACTTTCTCTCCTATCTTATATTTAAGATCTTTTGGGTAAACAATAACTTTTCAATATGTAATCACATATTTCTATGCCTCTGGTTGCAATATAATATTTCCCTGTAGGATAATAAAATGTTATTTAGTAAAGCTACATGCAATCAAGTTTTATGGTCTTATAAAGACACAAGTGACAATACCTATTATATTTATATTACCAATTATATTACATATTGCTGTTGTCAGGTGAAGACGTATCTCACGCTTCAGGCGTTGTTTCTAGCTTGACCACCATGAATTTTTTCACTTTATCCAACGGAATTTGAAAGGTTTTCATAAGCCGACGAGATCATGCAACTTTCTCAAGTGATAATGGAACATATAATTCTTCAATTGAAATTAAACATGAACATTTGAGTTATTAGGTTTTTACCTGATGACAACAATGCTAGTTCATTTGAAAAACCAACTTTTAAGAGGTCTAACCGTAGCGCTTTCACTCTGTGTTTGTTCCCCAGGACAATGACAGCCCTAAAGGGTGCTCCATCTACTCGTACCGGCCTAACTCGACCTCTCCAGCCAAGCCAGAGGAGTGCTCCCGGGAGCGCGGCGAGCCCATGAGCGGCCTGGCCTTCGGAACGCCGGAGCGCCGCAAAGGAAGCCTGGCGGACGTGGTGGACACACTGAAACAGAAGAAACTAGTGGAGCTGACCAAGACGGAACAAGACGGTAGGGGAGAGTGCCCAACTCGACTGTGTGTGTGTGTGTGTGTGTGTGTGTGTGTGTGTGTGTGTGTGTGTGTGTGTGTGTGTGTGTGTGAAATGGTGTATTTTTCATGGGGGGCCACATGAAAAACCCAGATTGTTGCCGGGGGCCGAACAAATATTGTCATGCCGTAACCCATGGATGGGTAACTTTGATGATAGAGAGGGCCACAAAAAATGTCCTCGCTACCAGGTTTTGCTGAGGGCCGAACGGCGCCAGCACGAAAGATTTCGTGCATTTGAAGCCAGGTTTAGAGGAATAACTCATTTTAAATTAACAGTTGTGATGTCATTATTCAGTCTTAACCACCAATATTTGATCCTTTTCTCACTCACTCCTATGTCACCACCTGCTCTCAGGGCTTGAAATTACCTTTTTTGACCACCTGCCAATATGGCTGCTAGATTTTAAAGTTACCAGCCAATTAGAATTTCCACTAGCCAAAATGTTTTTCTTGAAATAAACCAGAATATGAGTGGGTTAATTTAAGCATAAGTATCAGTAAGTGTCCCGGGATGATCAAAGCCTGTGTTGAGGGTCACACAAACAAAAATGCAGCCTCGAAGCTAAATAAATCCAAAACCAATGAGTTATTTGAGTTATTTAAATTTCTACTTCAATGTAGCCTTTTAGTCATAAAGATTATTGAAAGATATTCCATATTCCAGACTGAAATGCTATAACAGAAGTGGAGTATTGGCCAGAATATTACATGAACATTTGGACACTTATTCAGCGGGTATCTTGCATGTTGCGTTCAGGTGCACTGTGTGTGTAAAAAAAAAGAAAAAAAAAAAGAATTGCAATTCCATCGCGGGCCACACAGGTGGCGCCCGCGGGCCGCATCTGGCCCGCGGGCCGTATTTTGCCCATTTGTGCCTTAAAGTGATACCAATACCAACGGCATACTTCATTTGATACCCTTTTTTATAGCCATACTTTTGAACGTTTTGGTGGCAACTGCCAACTCTGTCACACACACCGCACTCGACTTCACCACCACACACTGTATGGGTTTGTAGCTGCTGCGGTCCTGAGCCAATCACATGTCACATTCAATTGAGGGAAGGCTTGCGGTGATTGGCTGAGAGAGAAACCATACAAATAGTTTTCTTTTCTTTTCTTGATCTGTGTACAAAAAGGATTGAATGCAGGTATCATTTGACTGGAGAAGTTAAGATACTGCTTTATAATGGGTCATTTAGGTCGATAACTTGAAGGTACATGCACAGTATTGACTTGAGTACCGATACCCAGTATATACAGTAAGCACTGGCATAGTGTTGATTTTAACAGTGACAGTTTGGCCTCTCACCTTTATGGGCTGCTGTTGTACCTCATTTGTATTCACTCACACATAAAGCAAGAAGCCCCTTACCTGCTGTCTCTTTCTTGCCACTTCCTCTTCAGAGCGTCTTTGAACATCTAAAATTACAAGTGACAGATCCCGTGTTAGCTCGTTAGATCACCAGATCAATCAGAGAAAACACCGGTTTCCCTTTCTCCCCTGCTCCTCAGATCTGCACTCGCTCAGACACACGCGCACACACACACACGCACAGACACACACACACACACACACACACACACACACACACACACACACACACACACACACACACACACAGGACAGCGCCCCAGTCTCCCAGCATGCCTCAGCTTGCCCCCTCCCACCCCACAGCAAGACACATCTAACGCCCCTCTATACTGCTGTGGTGCACACAGTAATTGTCATGATATCAGAGGAGCGCTTGATCTGGCTCATTTAGAGGTTTTGCTTTGTTATTGATACAGTCAAGTGGCTTCGGAATGGTCGAGCCTGAGGCGCTAAAGGGGGCGGAGCCGGGTCTTGTTGAAAGATATAGGTTGTTTCGCCTCTTATCTACAGTACAGGAGTTGTTTTTAAAAGGGTTTGTGTGTGTGTGTGTGTGTGTGTGTGTGTGTGTGTGTGTGTGTGTGTGTCTGTGTGTGTGTGTGTGTGTGTGTGTGTGTGTGTGTGTGTGTGTGTGTGTGTGTGTGTGTGTGTGTCTGTGTGTGTGTGTGTGTGTGTGTGTGTGTGTGTGTGTGTGTGTGTGCGTGTGCGTGTGTGTGTTCAGAACTGTTGTGACATCTTCCCGTCAAATCAAAAGGGATGTGATTTTACATTAGTAAAATGTTAAGGACAGTGGTATACTTCTTTACTAAGCGTGTGTTTATGTGAATTATGTTGTGTGAGGTATAATTTCTTCGCGTCGTCTTGTTTTCTAGTTAAATATAATGTAGAGCACATGGGATTCAATTTCAAACGTGATACAAAAAATATCACTGTAATTATAATGGGAGCTAATCGTAATCCCAAATGACACGCAAATATTCAATCTGACGATGCGCACAGATTCCCTCCGATTTCCTGCCCTTTTTTCGACTGTTTTAAAAAGCTTGCTGTTGGGTTCCTTAGCTAATTAGCAAGGCTGCAAATCCCCCGAGGACTAACAAGTGGCATTGATCACGCTGGGAGCACTTAGCTAAGACAAAAACAAATGAGATGAACATGTACAACATAACCAAGCAAAGCACACAGTGTTTAGGCCCAATAATAACTCTCTTTGGGCCTTGTAAACATCCATGTGATCCTTGAAGGCACACTGTAAACACTTCTTTCATCCAGTGCTCTGACAATGCATTTCACTTCAGAGGTTTCCAGTGTAGTTTGACCCTCGGTCTGACAGCTTTTGTTCATATGAGAAGATGCGATCAATACATGGCTGAAGCTGAATGTTGCATCAAGTGCATTCTTCACTGGCGTTTTGTCTGTTGCTTCTGTTGAAAAAACACAGTTAATTGATGGGTTACAATTGTACTTGGCAAATTTCCCCCCTGCTGCCCCGGTCGCTGCTCCACCCTCTGCCGATCTGGGGAGAGCCATAGACTAGCACCATGCTCCCTGCGACGCATGCGCAGTCAGTTGGCAACCGCTTCTTTTCACCTGACAGCGGGGAGCTTCACCGGCAGGACGTAGCACATGGGAGGATCACACTACTATAGTATTCCCACCAGTTCCCTTCAGGTGCCCCCCGACCGACCAGAGGAGGCGCTAGTGCAGCGACCAGGACACATATACCTCAATCCGGGTTCCCACCCACAGACACACAGCCAATCGTGCCTGTATGGACGCCCGACCAAGCTGGAGATAACGCGGGGGCGCGAGCCTGCCACCCTTGTGTTGGTAAACAGGGAATCTACCCCTACACTACCTGGATGCCCCGCCAGCGCTGCTTTTTCACTTCCCCCACCCAGATCCGTCCTGCCCGTCCCGGGGGATTGAACCGACGACTTTGCGGTCACAAGCTCGCGTCTCTAAGCTTGAGGCCACCGCTGCCCGTCTGTCTGCTTTCCTTTTCCTTTTGTATTTACCTTGCATGATGGGTTTGCCATTTCTCCTTCCCTTCCTGTAGCTCTCCTTCAAACAGAATAAGTAGCCTTTCAAATCACTTGATGGCACATTTTTGGAATCTCTCTCCAGTAAAGCACTGATTTAAAGCTTTCTCCCAAAGTGTCTCGTCTCGAGCATTCCAAATTCATACGCCGTCCTTTATTTGGTTTCATTTCTGGTCGGAAGGAATGCGATGCACACAGGAGTGCAAGGCCATCCTGGTGAATAGGCTCATCTCCTGATGTGGCACCAACGAGAGAGAGACCATTTTGTATCTGAAGCCCGGCATGGCAGAGAGCTCCACAGGCTTATCTCCACTTACTCACTCTTTGTCCTCTCGACTTTTAGCAGCACGTATACGCTTAGATTGATATATGTTAGTGCCATGTAGTGTGCCATGTATACACTTGATACTTGAAACATGAACGTGTTCAAAACCCTCTTTGCAGAATGAGCAGATTTGATCATCTTTGCACTACAGTGCCTGGTTCCTCCGCCTCCCGCTGCAGAAGGTCTGGTGGAGTTGAGCTTCTTCCAGGTTGGATCGGCCACATGATCAAATGGAAGAGACCCTATTAGCCGCTGAGCGCTCACTTAGCTGAACATGGCTGACCCCTCTGTGCACTGTAGCTCCGGGCTAACAGTACGGATGACATGGCTGTTAGCCGCGCCGCGCTGCAGCTCACCCCCTGTCGGCACCGCTGTGAGCTGTCCACTGCTCAGAGGACCACTAAGTGCCTGTGACACTTCTAATGAATGGAAGCGGCCTCGCTTTGCAGCGTCGGGGAAAAGGGGGCGGGAGCGTGGGTTGCTTTTTTCTCTCTCTCTCTCTCTATCTCTCTCTCTCTATCTCTCTATCTCTCTATCTCTCTCTCTCTCTCTTCACCCAGCTTTTAAAAGCTTTATGAAGAACTCATGAGGAGGACGGTGTCAGCCCGTTGTATGTCCACACAGCTGGTTGCTGCAAATCCATGCCTGGACTTTCAGAACATGTAAGCTGAAAGAGAGGGTACAACCCTTTCTTGTCAGTTTTGTTTTGAATCGTGCCTGTATGTATTCTGTGAAGGTTTAGATACAAAGGCCTACAAAAGGCTTTCTTCACACCGTTTTTTGAAGCACTTAGCACTTATCAAACTGGTAGGTTGGTTGTCGAATAAAATGTTCAAGGCCAGGCTGACGGAATGGCAGCAGAAGAATGTGGACACCAGACATGGCGTTGAATGGCGGCGCCCTGCCACCATTTTGTAGCCAAAAACACAATGCAAAAAGAAACCCAGGAATAAAGAGAGAAACAACAATAACACCGTGACTAACTTAAAGGATGGCTTTACCCATTATCAAACCACTTGGTATCATATATCATCTCTGTAATATAAGCACATGGGTCAGTGTTTACCTTCTCTCTCTGTTTACCTCACGGAGAAAAATCCTCCCTTTCTCTGCCTGCAGAAACTCCGCCCCCGCCAGCTGCAATTCATTAAGGCTCGTTAAGGCTCTCATGTGATTCTCCGTGTGGATGTGCGTAAACTTAAAAAATTTAAATAAACAGCCGCCCTCGGAGTCGGAGCAGATTCCGCGTCTCGAGCAGAACTTCCGCAGTTCTGTTGTGACGCGTTGTGACGTAAAACCGGTCGGGGCATTTTGCCAGAGGAGGAAATGGGAGCTCTCCGTGAGGAAAACAGAGAGAGAAGGTAAACACTGCCCATGTGCTTATATTACTGAGATTATAATATTACAAAGTTAGTTGGTTGATAATCGGTAAAGCCATCCTTTGACATTGATAGGTGCCTCGCTACCAGTCTGGTTCACATCGATCTGAATTCCCCCCCCGAGCGCCACAGAGGAGGAAGCTGTGACGAGTGGACACATTGATCTGATTGGCCGATCCAAAGCATGTTTGAATGCTGCCTGATGGACCTTCAGAGCAGTGAAGTGTGCAACGGAACCATGACTGAATCATCATCAGCTGCATTGTTGTGCCTCCCTGGAGCGTTAACGGGGCCCTGGCATGGCACCCTGGCCACCGTGCCAGCTTAGTCAGCCCTCTAATGCGCCGCGAGCTGCTCTGACGCCCGGGAAGCACTTAACATCGCTCTAATCCGTGTTTGTAATCCAGCTCGTCTGTACTGTACCCAATTCATGTGTTTCATTCACAAATGAGCTTGGTCAATTACTGCTCTAGAGAGGCGGAGTTATCAGTTGCACACCTGTGCGACCAATTTATGAATGAGAAATGAGAATCAGCGACAGGAAGTTGTCTCAGTGATGCTAGATGTAGCAGTAGCCAGCAGGTGGCGCTGTGCAGTGAGTAAGCCTCACTCTCCCAGACCTCAAGAGACGCTCTAGCGACAGAGCTCATGGGGTTCAGTCTCCTCAGTAGAGTGTCCGCCTCCCATGCATAGGCATGATGTAAACTTAGGGGGCACACACACACACACACACACACACACAAACACACACACACACACCCGCGCGCATGTAAACTTAAGGGAAATAACATTTTGTGAGCAACACACACACACACCAATAGAGCAGGCAAAGCCATGCAGCAGCCGAGCTGCGGGCAAGACCACGCAGCGGGCAATCTAGCCAGCCCGCGCAGCGGGCGAGCCTAGGAATCGGATACACAGGGTTCCTAATTCTGGTCGCATATTTATGCTCAGCTTAAAGCCCCAATCAGTAAGATTTTTGACATTTTTTACTGTAATATAAGAGCTTTTTAGTCACAGGACATGGTAGATTGACTTGTAATAGGGAGACTCTCAACTTTATTTATCCCACACCGCCCTCCATTGGCCAGCCCTGGGACTAAGCAGGTTGTCTGCCACGTCCCGTGGCAAAAAAAAAAAAAAAAAAAAGCGCTGTCTTCATGAAAACAAGGAAGTAACTCGATTCGGATTTGCTACGAAAATGATGTTTCGCGGAACTATGGATTATTATTTCATCACGTGGTGAGTACCCGATGTCACAACATGTACATAGAGCTTTCTGGCGCTGTGTTTTGTTGACTTTGAACGGCGATATCGTTATTGATACTATTGCACCCAGAGGGCGCAGTTTCTCCAATAGCAAAACTTGGAAAACTTGCTGAATGGGGCTTTAAAGTTTAAGGCGATCCCTTAAACGTCTTTTTCTGCAACCTATATAGAAAAAACCCTCTACAGTGACAAGAAAGGCGGGCTATGACATAAATAGTGTTACAATGAATAAAATCCTTTTGCTTGCAAGTTCTGTTTGTGTCAGAATCAACAAAACGTTTGCTTTGCAAAACATTGTCACAATGAGGATAGTTCATACATTTAAAGGTGCCCATAGGTGTGGTCAACCATGTAGCGTTTGCACTCCCATCTTCCAGAGGAAAAGTATTAGAGTTATGGAAGCAAGACATCACAGCATCAAAACACTGTTTCCTTGTGACTTTAAATGGTAGATGTTCCATTTAGAGACACACAACTTGACTTTACTTGCCAAGTGCAATAAATGTGCAGGGATTTGAAATACGTTTATAGTTGACCTATCTGCCACGCCTAAGTTGCTCGTAGCCTTTTTTGCAGCTTATTGTTTAACCACTCTGTGTCGTGTGTGTGTGTGTGTGTGTGTGTGTGTGTGTGTGTGTGTGTGTGTGTGTGTGTGTGTGTGTGTGTGTGTGTGTGTGTGTGTGTCAGCCTACATTGTCCAGTCTGTAGCCAGCGCTGTGTGTTGAGTCCGGCCAGACCTGGGCACCAAGCACATCTAATGTGTTCCCCAGCTGGAGGAGGTCAGAGCGCGGCCAGGCCTGCTCTCCTCTCCTCTCAGCCCTCTGGTTCCTCTGTGACAATAGAGACCTTCTGACAGCCTCAGCTCTGTTCTCTCCGCCTGTTGAAAGGCTGATCAAACATCTCTGCTGTTACCGCCACTCAAACCAGGGAGATTATGTCCTTGTCTGGATGGGCTCTGCTTGGTCGGCGGTTTAGGAGTTGTGCGCATGTGTGCGTGCGTGCGTGTGTGTGTGTGTGTGTGTGTGTGTGTGTGTGCATGCGTACATGTGTGTGTGCGTGCGTGTGTGTGTCTGTGTGTGTGTGTGTGTGTGTGTGTGTGTGTGTGCATGCGTACATGTGTGTGTACGTGTGCGTGTGTCTGTGTGTGTGTGTGTGTGTGTCTGTGTGTGTGTGTGTGTGTGTGTGTGTGTGTGTGTGCATGCGTACGTACATGTGTGTGTACGTGTGCGTGTGTGTCTGTGTACAGTAGGTGTCTTTATTTTTGGTTTTTATGTTTGATGGTCACTCATGATTCAGTAGGTCACGGGTTGGCTTGGTTCCAGGCCTTAAAACTCGTTATATAATGATTTTTCTAAATGTCTATGGAGAAAATGAACGGGGAACTAACTCTCTTCCGGGGCAGAAGACGTCACGTGACTGTTCGGCTCTATAAAAATATATTCTACACATATACTTTGGACAAGTTATCTGAAGTCTCTCCTGAAACATTTTATTGAATGTTTGAAGATCCAGTCATCACTAAAGCATTATGTCAACGCCAGAGAGCCAATACAAACAGCTGCAATGGATCAAAGTTGTCACATTGAGATTGAAGGTGTTGATTGAGTCGGGGACAGTTGCCTTGACGATGCACACAGAGATCCATGACGCACAGCAGAAAACACTGTTGTGTGGGCAGATCAATGCACCAGGAATAAGCCTTGGAACAATTGTGTGTGATGTCCGAAGTCGCCCAATTCTTGCAAGACTTATTCCAAGTGCATGGATCTGCCCAGCCAGGCGAGACAGCAGACACCCCTTCTGCTTATCACAAGTTCTACTCTCCCTCCACTCTCACCTTCATCTCTCTCCCTCTCCTCCTCCTCCTCCTCCTCACTGTGCACATGGGTGCTGCAGCAAACACACCAGTAAGTTAGGCACGTTTGGCAGCATTATGCCTGAAGGCCTTGACTTTTTCTGGCCCGCAATTTCTCCACGCCTGCATTTAGTCTTCTCCATGTTGGCACTCTGCAGGGAGGGGCTTACACATGTGATTGGGCCAGCCCACTCTGCAGGGAGGGGCTTAAACATGTGATTGGGCCAGCCCACTCTGCAGGGAGGGGCTTAAAGATGTGATTGGGCCAGCCCACTCTGCAGGGAGGGGTTTAAATATGTGATTGGGCCAGCCCACTCTGCAGGGAGGGGTTTAAAGATGTGATTGGGCCATCCCACTCTGCAGGGAGGGGTTTAAACATGTGATTGGGCCAGCCCACTCTGCAGGGAGGGGTTTAAACATGTGATTGGGCCAGCCCACTCTGCAGGGAGGGGCTTAAACATGTGATTGGGCCAGCCCACTCTGCAGGGAGGGGTTTAAACATGTGATTGGGCCAGCCCACTCTGCAGGGAGGGGTTTAAACATGTGATTGGGCCAGCCCACTCTGCAGGGAGGGGTTTAAACATGTGATTGGGCCAGCCCACTCTGCAGGGAGGGGTTTAAACATGTGATTGGGCCAGCCCACTCTGCAGGGAGGGGTTTAAAGATGTGATTGGGCCAGCCCACTCTGCAGGGAGGGGTTTAAAGATTTGATTGGGCCAGCCCAGTGTCTGCAGGGAGGGGTTTAAACATGTGATTGGGCCAGCCCAGTGTCTGCAGGGAGGGGTTTAAAGATTTGATTGGGCCAGCCCACTCTGCAGGGAGGGGTTTAAAGATTTGATTGGGCCAGCCCAGTGTCTGTCAATTAAGGGGGGGAGGGACGACAGACAATAGGCCTGTACCTGTTTTATGGGCTGGTCAGGCAAAAAATAAACATTGCGTGACCGGCCCATTAGGCATGTCGTGTGTGTGTGTGTGTGTGTGTGTGTGTGTGTGTGTGTGTGTGTGTGTGTGTGTGTAGGTGTGTGTGTGTGTAGGTGTGTGTGTGTGTGTGCATGTGTGTGTGTGTAGGTGTGTGTGTGTGTGCTTGAGTGTGTGTGTGTGTATGGCCCTATGCGTTCATATTCTCAGGTGGAAGTAGTTGTGTTCAGGGCTTAGTAGGCGAGTTGGGTCAACCCGGGGGGTTAAGCCTATTGGCTAATTAACAAAGTCTTGGCTCTGGCACTATGTTAGCCTTCCTCTATGGGATTGGCAGCTTGACCTGTGATTGTGTGCAGGTGGACAGTTTGCGTGTGTGTGTGTGTGTGTGTGTGTGTGTGTCTGTGTGTGTCTGTGTGTGTCTGTGTGTGTGTGTCTGTGTGTGTGTGTGTGTGTGTGTGTGTGTGTGTGTGTGTGTGTGTGTGTGTGTGTGTGTGTGTGTGTGTGTGCGTCCATGCATGCATGCTCATGTGCATAGAGGAATAGTGTTTAGGACCTTCCAGTGTACAACACGCAGTCCCAGCTTGCTGTATTAGGGTCAGCAGGGTGACATGGTGAGTAGGGTCAGCAGGGTGACATGGTGAGTAGGGTGAGCAGGGTGACATGGTGAGTATAGGTCAGCACAACCTGTGCTTGTGGACCTGTGCTTGTGGACCTGTGCTTGTGGACTTGTGCTTGTGGACTTGTGCTTGTGGACCTGTGCTTGTGGCAGCTTTGTGGTCACTCTCAATCTCTTCCTAATGATCAGCCATGCAGTGGGACATGGCTGGTAGCCCTCTGCAGTGGGACATGGCTGGTAGCCCTCTGCAGTGGGACATGGCTGGTAGCCCTCTGCAGTGGGACATGGCCGGTAGCCCTCTGCAGTGGGACATGGCTGGTAGCCCTCTGCAGTGGGACATGGCTGGTAGCCCTCTGCAGTGGGACATGGCTGGTAGCCCTCTGCAGTGGGACATGGCCGGTAGTCCTCTGCAGTGGGACATGGCTGGTAGCCCTCTGCAGTGGGACATGGCTGGTAGCCCTCTGCAGTGGGACATGGCTGGTAGTCCTCTGCAGTGGGACATGGCTGGTAGTCCTCTGCAGTGGGACATGGCTGGTAGTCCTCTGCAGTGGGACATGGCTGGTAGCCCTCTGCAGTGGGACATGGCCAGTAGTCCTCTGCAGTGGGACATGGCCGGTAGCCCTCTGCAGTGGGACATGGCCGGTAGCCCTCTGCAGTGGGACATGGCTGGTAGCCCTCTGCAGTGGGACATGGCTGGTAGCCCTCTGCAGTGGGACATGGCTGGTAGCCCTCTGCAGTGGGACATGGCTGGTAGCCCTCTGCAGTGGGACATGGCTGGTAGCCCTCTGCAGTGGGACATGGCTGGTAGCCCTCTGCAGTGGGACATGGCTGGTAGCCCTCTCCTCCTCAGCTTGGCTGATGGTACGAGCGCATCATGCAATGTGCTTCATCAGAACAGTCTGCAATATCTTCCAGCAGAATGAGATTAAGGACTGATTTGATCAAGTTCTCATTTCTTTCTTCAGGATTTCCTTGAAAATGCTAAGTTGTTCTCTGGATAATTTAGCATCTGGCAAGTTATTCACCTTATGTTCATACATTAGTGGGCCAAATTCCTCTGGGTTGTGTTAACACCTCCGCTGGTCACGGCGCGAAATACAAAAGAACGTCAGAAGAAGAAAGATGTTTCTGTAGAGGACAGTGCACGGGGTAAAACAAAGAACGTAGCAGCCTACTACTTTGAGCTCGGTACACAGCAAGCAAGCGAGTATCCACTGTTAGCCAGGTCAGATAACGTTATCGTCGACATTGACAAGCACTTTCTTGTAAAACATACCTGGACTCCAACAAAGAAAGCTTCAGATGGTTTTCAGTCTCCTCTGAGCGCAGCTCGAGCCACTTACGTCTATAAGACCTGCAGACGTTCACGTAATTCCCTGGAATGCGAGAATTAACGAGCCAGTTACATGGCGTTGCATTCTTAGACATTGCCGTTTGCTTTTATTTGGTATGTTACATACAACTGGCTAAATTATTAGTTAATTCAGAGTTAGATGATATTGGAGCAGCCGGCCTTTTTTTTATTTTTTTTAGCCGGAAGTCGTGACACGACCGCACAACCGGGTCAAATGGGCGTGGCTACATAAGGTGAATACAGTTACAGTTCTAGTTGTAGACTTTTTCTTTAGTCTTTTACGTCAGCACGTTTGCTTTACTTGAGCGTTTATTGCAGGCAGTGTAAAGCCTGCAGCACACTTTGTATTGTAGCAGAGGGGAAGTCCACACATGTACCACCTTCATTCTCGATGCCAGAGTTTCAAACAAGTTTTAC
>NC_139652.1:15941851-15981851 GCF_964638095.1 Poromitra crassiceps
GCCTATATTCAGAATGCTGGGCGGTGTTATGGAGAGCCTTGTTACGCAGCCAACTAACACTGCAAAAAAGAACAATCTTAACAGGTCATTTGCTCTTATATTGAGTCCTAAAGCTACACTAGGCGAGATCTGTATGTAAAAAGACACCAGCAACAGGGAAGAGAGTCCCGTCCACGCTAATGGAGACAGTCGTTTTGCCCTGTTGGCCTACATTTAAGAGTGAAATCCAAACGGTCTCCGTCCAGAGAAAACCGGACTCACCAGCGTTAAGACCTTTTCCTCTCTTGTCTCTTTGGTATAAAGCGTCACAGTCTGACCGGAGCGCGCTGTGTGCAGTTTACTGACCTCGTGGGCCCGCCAATGTGGAAAGTTACCTAGTGCAGGTTTAAAAAATTATTTTTATTTAGTGTTAAAATCAGCCAGTGGGAGGCGATAATTCCACCTACTTCAAGTACCATTCCACTTTGACAGTGACTAACATTAGAAAGATGTAAAACTGCCTCGCCTCATCAGCCTTACTTGATTTAAAGAACACTAACATTTGCAGACTCAATAGTAGATTAAATGACTTGTTAAGCGGGATGCTCTTTTTGCAGTGTATCTCTGTAGAGGGGGCGGGAACCTGGCAGCCATCCAACAACCTGACTGAACTCTCTCTATCAGTGGCTCTGGCGTTACATGGGAGTGTCTCTCGCTCTCTCTCTTTCTCTCTCTGCACCTCCTCGGCCGACCTCACAGAGGCCAGGGCAGGTCGCTGAAGTCGACGGGCCCGCCCAGGCCGGCGTCCGCCTCCAGCAGGGACATGATGACGGCCATGGCCGCCTCGTCGTTGCTGGGGCTGCTGGAGCCCGGCTCATCCATGATGTCTATGCTCAGGTGGGAGTTGTCGCCTGGACGGAGGACAACAGAGGAAGAGTTGGTTAGGTCAATTTGGGATGGGAAACATGGACGGAGATGGGAATAGAGCAAGATAAACTTGATACATTTGTACACAGATTTATACTTATTTATAGGTCTGGGCGATACAAAAAAAATCATATCTCGGTACACATATATATATATATATATATACATATGTCTGTATTTTCTATTAAGTGAGATATCACAAACACTTTTATTAAAACAAGAATGTACTTGACCAAATACCTCAATATCGATATTGTGACAATATTGTAGGGATGACTATTGGTGCTTTCACAAAATATTTACACAATGAGATTTTTGATCAATAATCATCAGTAATGTGGATATATTGACTAAGTGGGTAAAGGCAAATAATGCAACAGCTAGAACAGTCTGGTAAGTTCAGAAAATGACACCACTTTACTGTAATGCAGCCTTTAAAACCAGGAAAAACACTTCTACCATGTCATATCAGCATATTGCAGCAGCCAAAATCTAGTCTCATATCATAATATTCAATATAATATCAATATATTGCCCAGCCTGACTTATTTGTCCAAGATTTGTACTTATTAAATAAACACAACCATTATTCATTCAGCAGTATTGCGCTGTGTATTTATACACAAGTGAATAACTAACTGGTGTGTGTGTGTGTGTGTGTGTGTGTGTGTGTGTGTGTGTGTGTGTGTGTGTGTGTGTGCGTGTGCGTGTGCGTGTGCGTGTGCGTGTGCGTGTGTGTCTGACTGTTTGGATGTGTGTGTGTGACTCACTCATGATGGACTGGTTGGAGTAGGGGTACCCTATAGAGTCGGGTCCCGGGATGATCCCTGTGGAGGGCAGCTCGGGTGTCCCTCCGTTCTGAATCTACACAAACACACAGTGAAGATGGAAATGAGTGCTCAACCACAGAGGCTTACAGACACCAGGCACATATCACATTTCAAACATCTTGGCTTTTCCACAAAGATCTTCTGCTGATGCCCACAAGACAGAAGTGTCACATTTGAAAAGTTAATGAGCCCATATGAGAGAAAAACTACAAATCCTGCACATCACATTCAAGTCAGTGGGGAAGGGAACTGAATCTGATTAAGTAAATGGTGCCAATAATAACTATGCATAACTGTCAGACAAATAGCAGTCAGTCAGTCAGTCAGTCAGTCAGTCTGGGAATTCAGTTCGACATCTCTCTTTCGGTCTTTGGGGCATTTCAATGACCACGACCTCATTATATGCGTCTACCACAGATAAAATGTCTGTTTACTCGGCAATAATTCAAAAAGAGAGATTTTTTTTAGGCCAGCCAGCAGACGGTAGCCAATAACTTTAGTAATATTACACTGTGAGGTTTACTTTCGAGTGCCGTAGAATTTCTCCGAAATTGTGACTATCTTATTTTGAAATGCGACTCTTCACATATTGTTCCCGATCCACAGAGAAAGACACACACAGCTCAGCTTTCAACCGCACTGACGATGTGATATCCTGAGACAAACGAGCACACTCGCACACGGAAGAAACGTGACAGAAGCTCCAGTTTCGCATAACAAAAACAGATACTGTATGGAGCTACGAGTGCATGTGTGTGTGTGTGTGTGTGTGTGTGTGTGTGTGTGTGTGTTACCTTCTTGCCCCCTGGAGAGCAGGTATCAGGCGGTGGGGTGCTGGTGATGTTGAGAGGGCTAGAGCCACAGCTGGAGGGAGAGGAGCCCCGGATCCTGAGAGAGAGAGAGAGAGAGAGAGAGATGTTTCAATGGGTGTGTTATGCGTTGCATGTACATGGATAAAAGCAGATAATAAAAGCTGCATAGAAATAGATACGCGCTACGAAACTGCATCCTGAGGCATGAGACCTCCGAGCGACTTGCATTTGAACGCTCGTATCGCAATATGTCAGTGATGCCATATGGTTACATCATTCATCTGAGGCTGTTGCCATCATTTTGGTGCTACAGTGGCTTGGCTGTGCAGCGTTAGCATGGCGACGACAAGATGCAACGGAAAGAAAGACAAACATCTGACGACACATACTGACACCGTAACATGTCGGAGACAAAAACGAACACTACGACTTTTTGATGGCATTATACCGTGCACACGCGTCTTTTCACCATCACTGTCAGTTCCATATCGGTAAGTGAATGAAGGATGTTTCATGCTGAGAATACAATATCAGAATATTGCACTTGACATATGACCTAGTTCTCATATCTAAGTAGGAACTAGGATCTTTCCACTCAAGGGCCGACAAAAGTCAGACTTCCTGCCGATTAGCCTGCCTGGTTTGAGATTTGGAACATAGCGATAGCGTCACTCTGCTCTCACCTCTGGATCTCCATCACTTCTTCAGCGATCATGCGGCCGATCTTGCCGGCTCCTGCTCTCGTGCCGCCGGGGATGCCGGGCACCGTCTGCAGCGCCCGCCTTCCTCCGCCTACCAAACAACACACACAAGGCAAGGCAATCATGAAATGATGACGTGGGACATCATGGAATGAAGGACTATTTTTTTTTACACATAAATCAGTCACACTTGGTGGACTGGTACGCCTTTAATGAAAGGTACATGTGGCGTTTTACCCTCTGAAGTGAGAACACTGTCCATACTCTGTGGAGAGGCGGCAGATTGAGGGTAGTCTGACCCTTCCATCATGGGACACCTGCAGAGGAAAACGAAACGCACAAGAAGAAACATCTTGAGCATTTCCTTTACATTCATTCAGGGCTTAAAGCAAAACTAGAAATAACCGTCTCGCCGTTGTCTGCCTGCCAACATGTCAAGCTGCAGTTTACATCCAAGTCTGTCCAGACTCATCAAGTATATGTAGTGAAGACTTTGAAGGAATTTAATAAAAGGTATTAAGGGCATTTTGACATGTATGAGTCCACGGAATAATTTCCAGTTAATTGTTTGTCCCAGCAAGTGTTACAAGGTTTCCGGTCTCCACCGGTTTACTCTTCCAGTGACGCGAAACTTTGTTTTCATATTTCAGCTGTGCTGCACCACTGAATCAGTGCTACATTGTGATAGAAAGAAAGTAGCTTGCTGTTCACTTGATAAAAAAAAATTAGCTTGTATTCCATTGGTAAATGTAAAATATTGTTTTGCTGAATATGATTGGATAAAATGCATAAAAAGCAAAAACCCACAAGGAGTGATCCCCCCCCACCGGTGGAAAATAGTTTGCGAATCTAAAATGTCCATATATAGTATATAATATAATATGTAGGCTGGAAATCCGGCACCTGGCCAATGTGTTCTTTAAGCCCTGCATTCATTTTGTTCATGTCCCAGTAAATAGCTAGAGCAGTACTTACGACACGACGGTGTTGGTGGAGACGATGTACTCCACCTCCTTGGTCCAGGGGTTCATAAAGCTGAACCAGCGGCTCCTCAGCGTGATGAAGGAGCCATCTTTGATCTTGAATTTGTAACAGTTGGTGTTGATCTTCTCTCTCATCTGTAGCACTGTGGGGGCGGATACACAAACATGCAAGCAAGCACACACACACACACACACACACACACACAGACACACACAGACACACACATACACCAAGGTAGGTTAGGCAAGTGTAGAACATCTGAGTCATTAATCCATGAAGAGCCATTTGCATCCTTCACTCATTGTTTTCATTTCCCTCGTCAGTACCTTGTCTGTGGCACTCTGCCAGGTGGCCGATGTCGTCCTGGTGGAAGTACTCATAGAAGGAGGTTCCCAGCAGCTCCTGGGGCAGGTAGGCTAGGATGGCTGTGGCTCTGGAGGGAAAGGGAAACAGGGAGTTTGGGTCTGCTGGCAACTGGTTTCCAGCAAGTAAAACAACGGCAATCCAGGAACTTAAAAGTTGTTTTGGTCTTAGGGGGCGGTCCTATAACACTTTTCAACAGTTGTGCACCAGACGTAGATATCTATCTACGGCTGGCTACTGCGAGACTAGGGACCACCTGGAACCCCCTGAAGGAAGGACCCTTGGGGGTCCCCGGACCCTACTTTGAGAACCACTGGTTTAAAAGCATGCAGCATTCAAAGGCTATGGAAAGGAAAAAATAAATATGTCCATACACACACACACACACACACACAGCTAAACTCCCCCACATTCTCCCACTCCTCACCTCTGGTCCACGAAGACGAATTTGCCGTCGATAGCGTGCCGGGAGACGTACTCGGTGGGCTTGACGCGGATGTCGGCCAGGCTGGGCTGGGGGACGATGTGGGGGTGGAGCCGGCCGATGGCCACCAGGCAGCTGAGGTTGCAGCCCTCGTTGTCCGGCTCGTTGTCGTCGTCGAGACCCATCTTGGTGGGAGGCCAGCTCTTCAGGTAGCCCGTACTGTGGATGGTGCAGAAGCTCTTGCGGTCTGCTGCAGGGGGGTGGGGACAAAGAGAGAGAGAGGGAGAGATTATAATTGGTGGTAAAGTAGGTGGGAGGCCATCCCATACTGTGTGGGTGATGAAGATGCTTACGGTTCCCAGAAGAGAAAGGCAGAGGGGTGAAACAGATACTCCCCTGCCCTCAGTTGTGATTAGCTGGGTCATGCATGTGAACACTAAGTACATGTGATGTAATATAATCCAACACAAGACATTTAAACCTCCCATTCACATGTTTCGCTGAAACCACACAATTATTGGCAGCTTTTCTCATTACAATGGGGTGTCACTCCACTAGCTGTGCTGAAAGTCACTGTAAAGCCTGGTCTACATTCCTGACTTATACAAATATGTTTACAGGTCAATGAGGTCATGTGTATATTTTTTACATGGTAATAATCATACACTCATACACTTTGACCGTGGCACGGCTGTTGGTGCCAGAAAGGCTGCTTTGAGTATTTCTGAAACTGGGATATTCACGGACAACATTCTCTAGAGGTTCTACAGAATGGTGTGAAAACAAAAAGCACCTAGTGGCAGTTCTGTGGACAGAAAAACCTTGTTGATGAGAGAGGTCAGAGGAGAATGGCCAGACTGGTTGGAGCTGACAGAAAGACTTCCGTAATTCAGATAACCTCTTTACAACTGTGCTGAGCAGAAGAGGATCTCAGAACACAACATGTTAAACCTTGAGGTGGATGGCACTTTGGTAGCCTGATGACACTGAGCTGAGAGCTGATGCCTACACAGTGTTAGTAAGGTAAGGTGTAACTAATAAAGTAAGTATTAGTAAGGTAAAGTGTAACTAATAAAGTGATCGGTGGGTGTATTTATAGGACCCAAGATAGGAAATCCGCTTGTGTGAATACTCAGGGTCAGCGGCCTAACTCTATATACAGTACATGAACTAGTTATTTCAGCTTGTCACAGTCTAAAGCAGGGGTGTCAGACTCATATTAGGTAGAGGGCCGGATTTGTTCAACTGAGACCTCATGGGGGCCGGATTTTTTTTTTTTACTAAAATCAATTCGACTCATTTACCCATTTACTTCACAAAAGAAATACTGCTCTTTCCATTTCTCTTGAAACTGCCTGCATTCCGTGTCAACCTTTCTCTTTTTCGACAGCATCTTGTTGATTCCTTTGTTTTTTGGTAGGTAGCCGAATGCGCGATTCAATTCCAGCGTGGCATCATGGCGGCTTTGTTTACACCTGATGACCTACTGACATACTTCCTTGTAGTGCAGGTTAATTAACTTATGAATGAACTCTTAGCTTGCTTATTAGCCACACGTAGTTCATGATAATGGGGTGCGAATTTAATAATAATAATAATATATATATATATTTTTTTTAATATTCCAAAACATCTCGCGGGCCGGATGAAACCTGATCCGGCCCGCGGGCCGTATCTCTGACATCCCTGGTCTAAAGTGACCTGGTTATTGATTGCTTTAGAAATCTACATTTCCTGTCCCATAACCTGAATGTGATGATCTAGGTCAAGATACTGTATCTCCAAGTGACTCAGTCTGAATGGTTGAGCCAGTTCAGAAAACTGTGTGTTTTTACCATTTGGCGCACGCGCACGCACGCACGCACGCACACACACACACACACACACACACACACACACACACACACACACACACACACACACACAAACAAACATCAGGGGGGAGGAACAACGTTCTCCTCGATGAAATATTAATCTAAAACACTAAAAAATTTAACGTGAATGGTGACACAGCCGATGCGGGCTGCGTGACTGTGCATGAATGACCTGCAAAAGTTCTGCTGACTAAAGACATTCAGTTCACACTCCAGCTGCTCCCATTGGGTAACGAGTAGAGCAAACATGCAGCCGGCCATATGCTCCATCTGTCCTGCAGCTCAAACCAGGCGACGAGCTGAGCAGAAAGTGGAAGTGCAATGAGATCATGACTGACAACAATTCAGTCAGAGATCATGACTGGCAATTCAGTCAGAGATCATGACTGGCAATTCAGTCAGAGATCATGACAGACCGGCAATTCATATCAATCTTGATGATATGGGGTTAATGGAGTTGAAAGCAGAAGTGCTCAACTAAGATGTAAAAGTGAAAAAAAAAGTATTTATTTTGAAGATCTTTTAAAATAATGGAAATAGGTCAAATACAGTATCAAAGTATGTATTTGCATAGTTTGCATATATGTATGCATTTGCACAATTTGTGTGTGTGTATGTGTGTGTGTATATATATATATATATATATATATATATATATATATATATATATGTATATATATATATGTATATATATATATATGGCAGAAAGGTTAGCAAAGCAGAGAGTACAAGCAGACACAGTAAAATAAGGCTGATATCTGAACATACAAACAGGAAAGTAAGTACCGGTATGATAGTTATAGCCTCTTGTAATGACCAATTATGACAGCAGAGGCCACTGTTGCTGCTTATCCGCAGATTTCTACATGTTGGGGCTTTAACTCAACCCTAAATTCTTACATACAAGATTGCATTTTTAACAGACCTGCCTAGTTAAATAAAGGTAAAAAAAAAGTGTGTCTGAAGAGGCAGACTTCCTTGGTGGTGTAACGGTGATGCTCCCATGCCAACTGAGGTGTGTTTCCTGGCTCTACTGACACTAAAAATAGACAAGAGGAAAACCTGGAAAATGGGAGTCTTCCTTTTCATGTGAACACAAAGAGTCATCGGATATCCTGAAACTAATGAAGTTATGTCCCTGGTGTGGTGTCCTAAAGGAGGACGGGGTGACTGGGAGTAGAACATGAGAAATGTCGGGGGAGACTCAAGAGCACAGAAGCAGAGAATGAGCCGCTTAATAAATGTAGAAAAATCCCATTGACTTGCATTGAATTATGGAAGCACGGCACCCGTTTCCTTACGACTTTAACACGTTGAAAAGAACGGCGCCGTACCTTTCTTCTTCGAGCAGGTGGAGGCGAAGTCTTTGTCCTCGACTTTGACAGAAGGCCTGTTGCACTTCATCCTGCAGAAGAACGAGCGCCTGGCTCCAGAGCAGAGCCGGGACGGACCGGGGGTGATGTCTGTCTTCACTGGAAGACCGGCTGGAAATACACACAACATGGAGAAGAGCTCATTATTAGGATGTCCAGTAGTATCTGACAAGATGACTTTTTAACACACTAAATCTGCAGCGGAGGCACTCTGCAGATTTAGACATAAGGTCAGAGGGGAACAGAGGAGGAAGAGACGTGCATGAGAAATCATCACTAACCAACGTCCTAATTCTATCAAACGTGTGCGTTTGTGCTTACTTTTAGCGTCGATGAGCCTCTCGCGGGGGGCCGTGTCGGAAGAGGACAGTTGCTCTTTGACTTTGGCAATGTCCTTGGGGTGAAGGTAGTCAAACAGACTCTGACCTATCAAGTCATTCTGGAGAGAGGGTGGGAAAGAGAGAACAATATGAGAGAGAGAAGGGAAAAGAAAGGGGGAATGGAGGGACAGAGAGAATAATATGAGAGAGAAGGGAAAAGAAAGGGGGAATGGAGGGACAGAGAGAATAATATGAGAGAGAGAAGGGAAAAGAAAGGGGGAATGGAGGGACAGAGAGAAGTGAAGAGAGAAGGCTGGCTCTCTAGGCATAAACCGATGAGGACAAGTGCAGAACTAAAGACATTTTCTTCATAGTAATAGGCAATCTGTTGAAATGTTGGCCTAATAGTTGATTTCTATTAGCTTTGGTGCAATAAATACTTTTCTAGCAGGAAGTACAATATCTGCAGTGTCAGTTCTTTGAACCCAATGAAGCAAAGTACATCTCTGCCAAGCTAAGGTGTCTGGCGAGGCAAAGCAGCTCCAATGGCTGGAATAATACTGGAAGTGAGGTGTTTCCTCCTTCAAAATAAAAGCATAAAATAGGGGTTGCATAGACTTGTCGACGCTACTACCACAAGTCGACGCCTGCCGGGAGACAATTTGTCCTTCTGTTGACAAGACATTTTCTACATTACCAGTCTGTTCTGTTGACAAGACATTTCCTACATTACCACTCTGTTCTGTTGACAAGACATGTCCTACATTACCCTGGACTGTCACTATCAGTATACTGTACCTGGCTGTAGTTGAGAATCTTGTAGACCGACTCGGATACAAAGAGGATCTTGCCACGATCACACCCAACCACAAACAGGAAGCCATCAGCAGCCTAGATTGATCAGACAGAAAACACTGAAAACTACTCCCCAAATGTCTCGCCCTCATAATATGTCAATCCTAAAGCTGCGTGTCCACTAAGCTTCTGTTTCTCAATTCCAGTGCCCTTTTCTCATTAAAGACAACAACAGGAAGCGTCCACAAGGTGCACAAAAACGCGGCTGCTCCAGAAAGGCGCTGCGTCGGTTATTTCTTTCCGTCAAAGCAGAGCGCTTTTAAAAGCTGAGAAATGTTCAACTTTTCAGAAAAGCACTGGGTGACGTGATCCGCTTTTTCCAGCTGGGAGGTGGAGAAATACGATGTGTGGTAGGATAATCATTGAATTTACGTTACTGTAACAGCGATCATAAAGGCAGTATGGATTATACCGGATATGTATTGTAAATATCTGCCATCTGGTAAGCCTGGCTTGTTCTACAACACTGTATTGTTAGCACTGCTAGAAGTGCTAACGTTACGTTACGTTAGCCAGGTGGTTAGTGCAGCTGGTACTGTAAGCTAGCCAGGAGACATTAGCATCCGCTTCTCCTCACAAAAAGCGCTCCAGGCAGCGCCTTTTCCACTCCAGAAAGATGCTGACAAACGCTATGTCGACACGCAGCCTTAGAGACAGTGACTTAAAGTTAGTTACTTTCTGCAGTTGACTAATCAGAGGCAAAAGAACAGACTGCCAGCTTTTCATTATGTGTGCCTA
Organism: Poromitra crassiceps; assembly: GCF_964638095.1. Taxonomy (NCBI): domain Eukaryota; kingdom Metazoa; phylum Chordata; class Actinopteri; order Beryciformes; family Melamphaidae; genus Poromitra; species Poromitra crassiceps. Next base: position 15,952,032 of record NC_139652.1, read on the forward strand.
TTATTATTTTTAGCAACATCAGAATACATTTTCCAGCTACATAATGCATAGGTCTTTTTTTAATCACAATAAATGCTTCAATATAATACAACGATTCAGTGGGAAACATTTTGAAGCAATGCAAACAGACAACAGTGTCTTTAACTAATGACTACACACAGTGCAGTATCAAGAAAAAAGTCCTGTTGCATCTACATTACGGTACTTCAACATGTTGCCTGACTGTCTCATCACTCTTACATGCCCAGTGCTCTGTATTGGACTCACCCTTAGTATTAAGTGCTTCAGTTCATCATCTGAGAGGAAAGAAGGCTTGTAGTTGGCCTCTGTGTAGGGGTTGGCTGCACCTAAAGACAACAGCAAAGACTCACTTCACACACGTGCGTATTCTTGAGCTATATCTCAAAGAGAGATGCACGACGATATTGGCACGCCGTCGGTGACGGCCGATAAAGTCTTTAAAATTAAATTTCAGCATCGGCCTGATATGACATTTCTGCCGATATGACAGGCTGATATCATCCAAGCCTGTATACGCACCTGTAGTTACCCTGTCTTTTCGACACAAAATGGCCCCAGTGAATATGCTCTATAATGTGTTAATTCACTAGAAGAGAGACTTGATGTTCTCTGAAATTAGGTGGACATTTTTTGTGTGGATATATCGGTATCGGCAATCGGCCAAAAGAGTTGGAAAATATCCGCAAAAAATCCAATATCGTGCATCCCTAATATCAAATGTAGCAAAACAATTCAGAATTTCAAAAATAATGTACAGGTATCCCTTCGCATGTTACCGGGGTGTGCTTGAAAGGGTTACTGATCAATACCAATGACTCAGTGATTCCTGGGCCAGGTGCTGAGGATGACTCAGTGATTCCTGGGCCAGGTGCTGAGAATGACTCAGTGATTCCTGGGCCAGGTGCTGAGTATGACTCAGTGATTCCTGGGCCAGGTGCTGAGGATGACTCAGTGATTCCTGGGCCAGGTGCGGAGAATGACTCAGCGATTCCTGGGCCAGGTGCTGAGGATGACTCAGTGATTCCTGGGCCAGGTCCTGAGAATGACTCAGTGATTCCTGGGCCAGGTGCTGAGTATGACTCAGTGATTCCTGGGCCAGGTGCTGAGTATGACTCAGTGATTCCTGGGCCAGGTGCTGAGTATGACTCAGTGATTCCTGGGCCAGGTGCTGAGTATGACTCAGTGATTCCTGGGCCAGGTGCTGAGGATGACTCAGTGATTCCTGGGCCAGGTCCTGAGAATGACTCAGTGATTCCTGGGCCAGGTGCTGAGGATGACTCAGTGATTCCTGGGCCAGGTCCTGAGAATGACTCAGTGATTCCTGGGCCAGGTGCTGAGATTTCTGCATCTCAAAGCTCACTTTCTGGCCATAAACTCTTGGAAACAAGCGGCCCTTCTCCCAGACCTCCCGTTTTCAAGTGCTCCCAGATGGAAGACGGTGCAACGAGTGAGCGAGTGCCATCACAACACATTTTGTTCCTTAACCAAAAGCAAAGACAAAGCGTTTTTTTTTTATATTTTGCATGGTGATAAAACACCTCTTCACAACAAGACATTTCTGTTGGATCTGTGCACTATATTAGCTATCTCTTTCATCTCATCTGTATGTGAAAATGTGACTTGTTGCAGATATACAATACGGTCTCATCTCAGTTTGTCTAGTTAGTGTCTGTTAAGCCGCTGACACACCGGGAGAACTACAAAGGACGAGTGGCAACTAGCGCCCGACCGACGTGTCACCGACAAGCCACCATCAAAGCAGACTAGAGCCAACAGTGCGGGACACACCGCAAACACTGAGGCGACAGACAGCCAGACATGGCCGACTGCCGGCTTGGTGTGTCTGGGGCTTTAATGTAACCTATCTAACTACCCCCAAACATTCTATAGAGATGAAACGATTACCAGTTTCATGATAACCCGTGATAGAATTCCTGACGGTTGGTATTACCGCTTCAAATTTGAATTATCATTAAAACCATGTTTGATTACAGCGCTTTGAGAAACACAGTAAATACTGTCCATCAATCCAAGTTAGTAACAATCTCCCAGGAGTCTTGAGTTTTCAATATAAAACTTTGTGAAATGATTTCACATTTTCAGCACATTTTAACAATACCGTGATAATACTGATAACTGTGATCATGTGATAATTCTGATATGAAATTCACATACTGTTTCACTGACTGTTGTTTACCTATCCCTCAATGCACCCATGCATTCCTCCTCACCTCTGAGTGTCTTCATGTGCTGGACGGCCATGCGCAGGACAGTCAGCTTGTCCAGCTTGCGGGACATGGCGTTGCAGGTGGGCACCAGGGCCGCCAGCTCGTCGATGAAGCTGTTCATCTTGTCCCGGCGGCGCTTCTCGATCTGGCTGTGGGCCTCTCTGTGGACGACGGGGGAAAACCACAGGACGTTAGCAGGCAGCTAGCCTTTAGCATACACCGATTAGACTCCTGGCTCCCTCGCATACTACCCAAATAAGTTCTCCCATTTATGTCTTTTGGGGGCATTTTACCTGTTTTATAAAGAATCCTAAAACTACGCAGAGCAGCAAACCAAGATGAGGCGAGTTATCCGTCAGCGTCTGGCATCCTCGTAAAAGAAGCTGCTCTGTGAATTATCCGCAAATCAGCAGAAGTACCGAGAAAACATTGCTGTTCAGACGGAAGGCAAAATGCCTTCTTAGGCGTCCGGTCTGTCCTTCAGGACTGTAAGAACACATCCTTGCGTCTATCCAACCTCTTTGCTCTGCCTTCACTTCAGCCTTGGCCACACCAGCCGCGGCGAAAAGGAGAGTTCTTTACACAGAGGAGAAAGGGAGCCTGTCATTAGCCATTAGCTATGCTCTTACAGTCCCTTCGGCTCCACATAATACTCTGATCTATACACTTCAATGTATAAAGTTTCACATTATCAACGTAAACAAAGATGCCTCTGTCTCCCATCGCACGGAGTGACATTTAATTCATGTCGGAGAGATTAGACGGACAGGGGTATGACAGAGGAAGAGGGGAAGAAAGAATGATACAGTTTGTGTGTGTGTGTGTGTGTGTGTGTGTGTGTGTGTGTGTGTGTGTGTGTGTGTGTGTGTGTGTGTGTGTATGAGAGAGAGAAAGAGAGAGTTACAGAGAGAGAGAGGGACACACACACACACAGAGGGAGAGAGAGAGAGGTAAAGAAGTAGGTTTGATACCTGGCATTCTTTATCCGGCCCTGTTGGTCACTGGAAAGACAAACAATGAGAGATTAGAGAGCGAGTGTTGCAAAGGGAAACTCCTCAGAAGGTTCAAATAAATCTCACAGTTTGAGGTTGGAGACAACGTGGCAGATTGATGAGACGGAAACTATTTAACGGAGCGAGGACGAGGTCAGTGAGGGGCAGTGAGGAAACAGGGTCAGTGTGGAAACAGGGACAGTGTGGAGACAGGGACAGTGTGGAGACAGGGTCAGTGAGGGGCAGTGTGAAAACAGGGGCAGTGTGGAGACAGGGGCAGTGAGGAGACAGGGGCAGTGAGGAGCAGTGTGGAAACAGGGGCAGTGTGGAGACAGGGGCAGTGAGGGGCAGTGTGAAAACAGGGGCAGTGTGGAGACAGGGACAGTGAGGGGCAGTGTGAAAACAGGGGCAGTGTGGAGACAGGGGCAGTGAGGGGCAGTGTGAAAACAGGGGCAGTGTGGAGACAGGGCAGTGAGGGGCAGTGTAGAAACAGGGGCAGTGTGGAGACAGGGTCAGTGTGGAAACAGGGGCAGTGTGGAAACAGGGCAGTGAGGGGCAGTGTGGAAACAGGGGCAGTGTGGAGACAGGGGCAGTGAGGGGCAGTGTGGAAACAGGGGCAGTGTGGAGACAGGGGCAGTGAGGGGCAGTGTGGAGACAGGGGCAGTGTGGAGACAGGGCAGTGAGGGGCAGTGTGGAGACAGGGGCAGTGTGGAGACAGGGCAGTGAGGGGCAGCGTGGAAACAGGGTCAGTGAGTGGAAACGGGGTCACGGCTGGGACAGAAAACCTGTAACCAGCCAACCCAGTTTGTTGTGCTTAGCAACATAAGAGCTTATGTAAGCAGATCAAGCTTCAGGCTGTTTGAATGGGCACAATGATGCAATACAAATATTACATAGTGACTGATTAAGCTTCTCTTACACTGACACACTCACTCTCTCTCTCTGCCTGTCTCTCTCACACACACGCTGATATAACACTGTGACAGCAGGGAGGATTCCCACTAGTGTGCTTTCCCTCTGCAGGGGTTGATTAAAGGGATAGTTTGGATTATTTGACATCAGGGTTGTATGAGGTGCTTATCGATAGTCAGTGTGTTACCTACAGTAGATTGATAGTCAGTGTGTTACCTACAGTAGATTGATAGTCAGTGTATTACCTACAGTAGATTGATAGTCAGTGTATTACCTACAGTAGATTGATAGTCAGTGTGTTACCTACAGTAGATTGATAGTCAGTGTGTTACCTACAGTAGATTGATAGTCAGTGTGTTACCTACAGTAGATTGATAGTCAGTGTATTACCTACAGTAGATTGATAGTCAGTGTGTTACCTACAGTAGATTGATAGTCAGTGTGTTACCTACAGTAGATTGATAGTCAGTGTGTTACCTACAGTAGATTGATAGTCAGTGTGTTACCTACAGTAGATTGATAGTCAGTGTTACCTACAGTAGATTGATAGTCAGTGTGTTACCTACAGTAGATTGATAGTCAGTGTGTTACCTACAGTAGATTGATAGTCAGTGTGTTACCTACAGTAGATTGATAGTCAGTGTGTTACCTACAGTAGATTGATAGTCAGTGTGTTACCTACAGTAGATTGATAGTCAGTGTGTTACCTACAGTAGATTGATAGTCAGTGTGTTACCTACAGTAGATTGATAGTCAGTGTGTTACCTACAGTAGATTGATAGTCAGTGTGTTACCTACAGTAGATTGATAGTCAGTGTGTTACCTACAGTAGATTGATAGTCAGTGTATTACCTACAGTAGATTGATAGTCAGTGTGTTACCTACAGTAGATTGATAGTCAGTGTGTTACCTACAGTAGATTGATAGTCAGTGTGTTACCTACCTCAATCTACTGTAGGTAACACACTGACTATCAATCTACTGTAGGTAACACACTGACTATCAATCTACTGTAGGTAACACACTGACTATCAATAAGTACCTCATACACCCTCACGTCAAATAATACAAGCTATCCCTTTAAGTTGAACTTGACTGGATCATTGCAGAGCCAGGGAATTGGATAAAACTACAATAAATAAATAAATAAATAAATAAATAAATAAATAAATAAATAAATAAATAAATAAATAAATAAATAAATAAATAAATAAGTAAAGCTACATTTCCACCATTATAATGACAGCATCTTACCTTCCCAGTTTATCCTTGTCTGTGTCCATGTCACTAAAAAGTCAATGACAGGTGATATTAGTTTCATCCGGGCCATCATAGCACATTCAACCGTTACACTTCAGAAATGTTTAACTCAGCAGACGATAATAAAAGAGTTCAATGGGTTCAGTGTTTTGTTTTGTTTCCAGTACTTGGCATATTGAACTTTGCAATAAAGCTGTGAGCATGAAGCTGTGTTTGAACTTACTCGAATGAGAAGCCATCGATTCTGCAAAGAAGAAGAAATAAAAGGTGTTCAACAGAAACATTTTCTCAGTGTGTTGAACAATGCACATATTTTGATCGTGACTACATGACTGATGGATTCAAAAAGACTGTAGTCTGGTTCCACAAAAAGCTGGAGCTGTGAGGTTTAGACTACAACGAGGTCATTAATCTTCCATCCTTCTATCCTTCTCTCTCCTCCTTTCTTTCCTTCCTTCCCTCTCCTCTCACCACACTCCCACCTCCCCTCTTTCGTTTAGGGTTCACACACCTTCAAGGTTAATTACTCCAACAACATGGAGAATTTCTACGTTTCCCAGGCCTAGCAGAAGGTTCACTTAACGTCAGGGTTAGGGTCACTCATGCGCGCACGTGACCGTTGCACTTTCTGGAGGCAGGTGGAGCGTGAAACAAGTACGCACAGATGGCGGAAGACACACATGGAGACAGCGGAACGTAACCTAGTTACAAAAAAAACTATATCAAAAGAACTTAAATTCCTATTCTTGCACAAAATATATAAATTAAATTACCCATGTCTGTTTATGTCCATTTTCAAAAACTTTCAAAGCCTTGATCTTTTTCTCAAATTCACAAACTTTTTCAAGGACCCGTGGGAACCCTGTACCCCATGGACTTTTCTTTCTTTCTTTCTTTTCTTTCTTTCTTTCTTTCTTTCTTTCTTTCTTTCTTTCTTTCTTTCTTTCTTTCTTTCTTTCTTTCTTTCTTTCTTTCTTTCTTTCTTTCTTTCTTTCTTTCTTTCTTTCCTCTCCTTCCCAGCCTCCTTACTGGTAGTCGGTGGTGCTCCCCTTCCTCTTGCGGGTGTATTCCATGCCGGGTGTGCTGATGGAGCTGGAGATGAGGTCGGTGGAGCCGGGGGACATGAAGTCGGTCATCGTAGACGAGATGTCCATCCTTTGGTCTGCCATCAGATCATCTGCAGCACAAAGACAAACATCTCTGTTATTCACCAGGGTATCTAAACACCTCTGTTATTCACCAGGGTATCTAAACACCTCTGTTATTCACCAGGGTATCTAAACACCTCTGTTATTCACCAGGGTATCCAAACACCTCTGTTATTCACCAGGGTATCTAAACACCTCTGTTATTCACCAGGGTATCCAAACACCTCTGTTATTCACCAGGGTATCTAAACAGCTCTGTTATTCACCAGGGTATCTAAACACCTCTGTTATTCACCAGGGTATGCAAACACCTCTGTTATTCACCAGGGTATCTAAACACCTCTGTTATTCACCAGGGTATCCAAACACCTCTGTTATTCACCAGGGTATCTAAACAGCTCTGTTATTCACCAGGGTATCCAAACACCTCTGTTATTCACCAGGGTATCTAAACACCTCTGTTATTCACCAGGGTAACTAAACACTTCTGTTATTCACCAGGGTATCCAAACACCTCTGTTATTCACCAGGGTATCTAAACACCTCTGTTATTCACCAGGGTATCTAAACACCTCTGTTATTCACCAGGGTATCTAAACACCTCTGTTATTGATCGGGGGAACCAAGTGGCTTTTTGACTTCACCATGAGGGGGTACTTGATCATGAGAGAATACCTCAGTACACTGTACCGCAGTGGTTCTCAAACTTTTTCATGTCAGGGACCCCTAAACGGACACAAATTAGTCCATGGACCCCCATTTGATAAGACAGGGACCCCCATCTGATCAGATGTTTTGCTTTTAGATGTTTTATTACAGAAAGTGTATGAAGCAAGTCCCTAAGCAAGGTCAAGATCAAAGATGAAACATCACCAGTGGGATGAGTTTCACACATGGACAGGGTGAGGGACTGAGTGCAACAAGGACCTTCAGGGGCAAAGATTAGACAACCTTTGGAACCTCTACACGTCATGCAGTAAACCTCTACACGTCATGCAATAAACACTATTGGAAATCCTTTGTGGGGGGGAAAGAGGGGAGGGGGAAGAAGACACTGGCCGTCTCCCAAAGACGGGCTGAAAAACATTTGTCTGGTTTGTTTACAAGTTGAAAAATGCCGGGAGTGTCCCTACACAAGGCCAGAAAGTTATAATGTCACACTTACCACAGATGTTCATCACAGCCTCTGTGTTAAAATCATCTCCTTCCATCCACTCTAGAGCCCTCGACTGTGGACGCAAGACACAAAACCATCATGTTTGCAACAATGAATCATCAGTGAGTCATTTTGAAATTGTGCAATAAAAACAAGAGCGCGCGTGTGTGTGTGTGTGTGTGTGTGTGTGTGTGTGTGTGTGTGTGTGTGTGTGTGTGTGTGTGAGAGTGTGTGTGTGTGTGTGTGTGTGTGTGTGTGTGTGTGTGTGTGTGTGTGTGTGTGTGTGTGTGTGTGTGTGTGTGTGTGTGTGTGTGTGTGTGTGTGTGTGTGTGTGTGTGTGTGTTGCCTGGACACCGTGGGCAAAACATGCCATCTGGATCAAATGTGGAGAGAGAATAAAGAGGAAGCAGTTATCGTCTGCATGCACACATCTCAAATATTTTTTTCCGCCAGGAGAAATAGGACATACTGTACCATATACTTTTCATGAAGGAAATAAACCTGAGTGGTTATGTGTGGTGCGTGTCCCAATTACCCAATTTCAACCCACAAAAGTAATCAAAGTGACTCCAACTGATGTTTTCCCAGCTGAATTTGACCCAGTTTTGCACCGCCTAACCACTTTCAGAAATGCTGACAATGACTCAAAGACACCATCATCGTGCTTAAACAGCCTTCCCTTTAGCTGGCTACCTAGTTACATTAGGAGTTTACCTAAATAGATAGGACACAGTGTACTAAGTGGCTAAATTCACGGCTTGATTTGTGTGCAAGAAAATCATATCTTTCCAGTGGGTGCTAGTGACATTTTGAACAAATACAGCACCAGTTTATTGTTGACTATAATGTGGTTAAAAATAGAAAAGTGTGATAATCCCGTGTGTTGTTTACGTGTGATGATCCTCCTTTGGTTTGTGGCAGTGGAGAGAGTAACAGCCCTGAATCGACCCAGCCGCCTCCCCGGGTCGATTCAGTGCTGTTATATCTCCACTGCCACAAAGCAAAGGAGGATCAAAATGACCCCCATTCTGTATTTGTGACTTTTATACAGAGCGGTGAGGAATAATGACACTGCAAAGGCCCAGGCTTCCACAGTTTGTAAAAGAGGCAGTTGAGAGAGAGAAATTGCAGTGAGTCTTGTTCCTAGTAGAAGCCATTTGCTGAAGAGGCAAAAAGCTCCCACCTTGCCAGTGCTCGTAAACACAAGCCAGCTACTAGGACAAAGAACAATGCACCAGAAATGGGCATGAAGATATGAATGTACAATGTGAATGGAAGTGCACTTATGATGTGTGGTATTTCCAGTGTGGCACTAGTCGTGCCACACTGGAAATACCACAGTAGTCTCTAGTAAGGAGACATGATTTTTGCTTATGTGCTGCAGCCTCAGTTCCAACTGGTTGTGACAATGTTGTCTCCTCCTTGCTCTTCCTCTTAGATCAAATGAGTTAAAAAAAAAAAGTAATCTTGTCATTTACTGCACCAATGTATATGACTCAAAGGAAAATGTGCACTGAAACACTGTTAAATAAAACACCTTTGAATGAAAGCAACACGTTTACTGTCCTTCGGGGGGAGGTTGTTGAAAATCATTCTGGGAAATGTAGGAAATCACTAACTGCATTGGAAGAAGACAAAGCAGGTTGAGGTAAGAGAGGAAAAGTATCCGAGGGTCGAATTTTCCTTGAATATATTCCAGTTCTCTCAGGAAGCAGACTGAAGCTGGACACTAGATCAGTGGTTCCCAACCTTTTTTGTCGTATGAACCCCTTGAGCTGTTTCGCCAACAGTACCCCCTCACTCATGCCTGTTGATGATTCTCCTAAATGTCTTCTATTAAACTCATATTAATTAGTATCTAACACAACTGATTATTAAATGAATGAACAATTCTGACAGGTTATGATTGAAGCCATTCATCCAATGTTTGCTAGATACTTGGTTTTGCATGCAGTTTTGACATGTGTGAACGGTGACCTCTTCACAGAGTAGTGTAACAGTTGACACCTGCCAGGGGGGGGGAACCATTGCACATACGAGGCTTTAATCCCAGGAAACGGGATTCCCGGGAATTGCCATCTAAGCCATCTCCCGTTTCCCAGGAAATGAATGACGGGAAACCGGGGGGAAATGTTGTTGTATTTCTACATGCAGAACATATTGGAATAGGCCTATATTTAGAAATATGCCAACAGTTTACTTTCTTAAAAGATATAGCCTATGTTTTAAAAGAACATATATATTTAGGCTACTGTAAGCATTGTAAATCATAAAATGATCATGATGTTAAGGCATTTCGGACTTCGGAGACATCAGTGAATCTATCAATCAACCAACCAATCAATTTTATATTTATATAGCGCCAAATAACGAGTTATCTCAAGGCAGATTTTAAGATTAAATGCTGTACTAGCTTCTCCGACAACAAAGCTACAGCCAGAAATTTGAAATTTGATTATATCCTTTGTAGAGTGGAATTCATTTCAGACTTTATTTCGGCGTGTTTTGGCTAGATGCGGCTTTGTGTGCCGGTGGAACACACTGAAAGCTTATTGCACCAAGCCTAATTAATAAACACAAAGCCTGCAATGTTTCTTTTCTTTTCTACTGATAAAAGCTGTGCTGTATGCAGTATGAAGATTATGGCACGGGCACGACTGGAAGACGAGTGCGCGGCCGCCAGAGCGCAGCCCATATCCAAAGCGCCCCGCGGTGCTGCCAGGTATGACAGCATCTTGATGTCGTGTGTAAAACAGTGTGAAAACGGGCTGATTCAACGACGCGTTTATGGCTGCATTTGTTCCACACCAGTTTCCACAACTCTCTAATAAAATGGTTAGCCTACTACAGGACTTATTCATACTCCAATGCACTATTGCTGAATTATATAAACCCTAACTGCACTATAGGCTATATGTGCTATAGGCTATATAGGCTATATGTTAATTTCTAATGTTTTGCCTTAATTAATAGTTATTAATGCCACCAAATAATACATCAGGCTGGGAAGCAATAGGTTTATTTTTCTCCTTGATGCATGAAAATAAGAAATCTGGGAATTCCTGCGAAAGAGGGCTTCAGTTCCCGTTTCCCGGTATGCCTCACTTTCAGGAAAAATATTAAACCCTAGCACATACCATTTTAGCAATGGGCTTATGAAATTACTTGGAAATGAATTGTAATCCCCAATGAAATTAATTGTAATCCCCAATCCTTCCAAGTATCCTCAAGTACCCCTAGGAGTACACATACCCCTGGTTGGGGCAACAGCAGGTTAAATGATTGAGTGTCTACTCTATGGGATAAAATAACATAATCACGAGCTCATAGGCATCTAGGAATTGAGCGAAACTGAGCAAGTAAACTGGGGGGAGGGGGGGGGGGGGAGGGGGGTTACCAGGCTTTGTCCGAGTGTCGAGGGGAGGCCCGCAGTGTCACACTTTGAAAAGCCCATATGCACTAGAGATCAATAGGCCCTCCTTGGTTCTATACAGCCTCTGAAATATGGGTTGGAGTAGACTGTACATACAGAGCAGGGCTTGTGAAGGCTCAGCTGGTGCAGGTACCTGGATAGGAAACTGGAACAGGCCTCCCTGGTTGGCCCGGTGTCGTCTGGATCAGCCTGGTCTGATGCGTTCTGATCTGGTGTCCGTCTGCTTTGATTCTGTTTGACCTAGATTCATCCGGGTTGATGTCGTCTGCCCTGGTGCGATCTGTCCTTTAGGCAACTGGTGTAACTGGTCTACCTCTAGAGAGAGAGAGAGAGAGATGAGGAGAAATGACAATGTCAATAAGGTCTGATGTTTTGTTTCATTTACAAGCCTAACCAAGGGCGAATTTTCCATAGAGACAGGGGGGACGACATGTCCCATCTTTTCAAAATCCAGATTATGTCCCCCCCACTTTTTCACTGCAAAAATCATGGACACGGGTCGACATTAGTCTTTCAGAGGTTGTAGCAGGCTCCTTTCTAAACCTAGAGTTAAGAGAACAGTATCATATGAAACTAGAAGACCTAAGGCCGGGGGTCGGGGTTGTCGTGTCCCCCCCCCCACTTCTCAAACCAAAGTTACGCTGGCAACTGCCTTTGAAAAATCTAAAAATAAAAAATATACAAAATACAAGAGATCAGAAAAATAAACAAGACCTAAATGAACACATCAGCATCTCCATTTTGGCAAACCCAAGAAAAAGCTAAACATGGCGGGCGTTCAAATAAATCAAGAGAAGACCATTCTGTTCATTACAGCTGACCTGAAAAATGGAATAACTGAATGTAGGCTAATTGAATCGTTTCCTGGAGTTTGCTCTATTTGGTATGCAGATGAAGGCTAAAAGTAGATTCCTCTATTTATGCAGTGAGGTGTAATTTCCGTGACTAGAATGATGAATATGATTTCTTGTCAAGAGTGTCTGCTCTATACTGAAACCTTGAAGAAAACACTTCAAAGCGTCTTGCAGATTCCCTTATGCTGACCTGACACACTGTCACAGACAAACTGCCAACGTCAGAATGAAATGGTGAGAGTTTTGCTGGAGTTGTGGTGCGCTCCCTCCGTCTCCATCGTTTGGTGTGAGGTGGTGATCAAACTCAGTCCCAGCTCTCTGAACTCAGTCAGTCTTCTTCTCGTCTTGACATTCCGACAAAAGCAAACGTGTTTAATATTATCGGGAGTCTTTAGCCTTGGCTCATGCAAATAGTGTAGTTCAATGACGTCACCATTGCCAACAACAACCAATAGTTGGGCTTTCTCCAGCACCAAAACAGGACAGCTCTGGAGTCTCTCTCTCTCTCCCCCCACTTCTCCTTGTTCTCTGTGTTGACTGCACCCGTCAAGTTGCATCCATTACCTATGCCTACTGTCTTTTCAAAATAAAATCACTTACATGTTCATTGTTCAAGGGAAATAACAAAATAATAGGCTAGGGGGAATAATTGGTCAAGTACAATGGGCAATGGGATAAAATCCAAAAACAAAACAAAAACACAGACCTTATTTCATGCATTTAACAGAAATCCCCATACAAAAACCCATTGTCTTTTACACCTATGAGCTAAAGTGCTAGCGACGCGTCCAGGTCTTTTACACCTATGAGCAAAAGTGCTAGCGACACGTCCAGGGCCCAGTTGCACAAAGCACCTTAGGTTAAGATTTCCCTTAGGGTCCGAGTTCAGGTGTCCATAAAATCGAATCGGCTGCACAAAACACCCTTACATGTTTTCCTTAAAATGTTTAACCTTATGGAGAAGATTTAAGGGTGTTTTGTGCAGCCAATTCTATTTTATGGACACCTTAACTCTGACTCTAAGGGAAATCTTTACTTAAGGTGCTTTGTACAACTGGGCCCAGGTCTTTTACACCTATGAGCTAAAGTGCTAGCGACGCGTCCAGGTCTTTTACACCTATGAGCTAAAGTGCTAGCGACGCGTCCAGGTCTTTTACACCTATGAGCTAAAGTGCTAGCGACGCGTCCAGGTCTTGCGGACTCGTTCCTGTCGTACTCTATTACATCAGCAGTTTCTCAATACACACTTGTTTCAGCCTCACTGGCTTTTAAGGCAACGGTTCCCAATAAAGAATTTGAGGCTATGTGTGTTATTCCTATGATCTTGAATAGGCCTCGCTTAGTTTAGATTGATACACATGAAAAGGTCATTTTGACCTAGACTACTGTATTCTGTCATTTCATTCAAAGGGGATATTGTAGCACTTTTAACATTGCCATCCGCAATTGGCTGATCTTTGGTGCCAGGTGTCACCTTCTATACAACAGGTGGTGGTCAACTGGGTCAGCAGGTTATATCATGCAGATTTGGGTTAAGTTACTGTTTAACCAGTGTCAAAATGTAGCTCCGGATACAATAGCCTAATAAGCCTATTCAACTTTTACATGAGTAATTTGTATTTAGAAAATGATAAAACAACTTTGGCTTATTAGTAGAAGACATTTATTACACATCAGTGAGTGTAATTGTATTCCTTGCATGTATTAAATCTGAGCTCTTGTGTCTTTTTTGCTGCAGACATAGCTCCCCTGCTCTGCAGTCCTCCTCTCCTCTTCAGATACTATCGGCTTGTCTTTCACTGCATGTTCCCCCTGAGACGGCTTCCTAGAAGTCAATTGTTTGCGACTAGTTGAAATTCCAAGAAGGATGAATGAGGCCAGAGTTTAGACAGACTTCATGCGTAGGCCTAACATGTGATGCTGGTTACAGGTTACATAGTCCTCTTTCTTATTAGCAGTCTGTTGTCCAGCCGGGACACAAGATCAAAGACATGTCATGTGCTGCTCCTCTTGCTCCCTCACTGCCTTTTACAAGCAACAATTAGCTATCATCATTTGACGAGATGCCTTAATACAGTCACAGTTAGGAGGCTGTCAAAGCAAACATGATTTTCCATCTAGTTCACTTACCTACAGTGTCCATAAACACACCTGTTCACAAACATACACAGTGTAATTCTGACTAGCAGTTGGACACACTCTAGTACTTTTATCCAAGTAGATTAACTCCGGGTTGCACTGAAGGGAGCCATGTAGCCAAACTGGTTAACCACCATACCTAATAAATTCATTGACCATCACTTGCGGTCACTCATTACATTCAAACATTTCACAAATAAAAACAACATAAGGTCAATTATGAATGAAATACACACATTAATTACTGGTAGGCTATATTATGTCAGACCTCGCTAAACAGATGGGGTAAACAAATGCTTGTTTCTGTCTATTGCAGAAAATCGTCGTGGGAAAAGCTACGGACACCCAGTGCTAATTTTATTTAACGACTTCGTCGAGTGAAGTATTAGCCTGGCTGCCACTGGATGACACTGTCATTCAATTTAGTGTTTTATTGGCTGCATGTTGTCCTTAGTGATTGGCTGCCTGCTTGTTCTACTGATTGTTTAGAACTATTGAATTCAATAGGTGATTGGTTGGCCAAGCAGCAATGCACCAATAAATAAGGGAACGTTTAAGTGAGATGGGGGAAGACTGTAAGATTGCACAAGCTTTACGGGAGAAAAATAAATAAATAAATAAATAAAAATAATATATCATAATTATAATCATCATCATCATCATCATCGTGGGTGATTGGAATCCTGAAATCCTGAATATCTCCTGTATGCTACCGGAGAAGAAGAGGTGACCCCCCCGCTTTGGGGGGTCGCCTAAAAGTGAATGTGCAGGAAACCCTCCCTGGGAGCAAGACCGGACAGCACTGGTGCAAAATGTGAAGCTGGAGAAGCGAAGTAGTATCAGGTCAGGACAGTCTGGGCAAGCTCTTCTACTGGGACAAAGCAGGGGAAAACCACTGTGTCATGACTGAACACTGAAAGGAACCAGTGCCGGAGTGGAAACTGGGTCAGCCAGTCTCTATGGTCTCAAACCAGCCAGCCTCATTTCCATCTACCTACCACCCTACTTCTACTCTGTCAGTGAGTCAGCAAGACATTCAGGTTCATTTCCCTACATGTAAGTCTACTACAGTCTACAAGCCGCAGTTGGTCAGAAAGTGAGGCGGTCAATGAAGTGGCCAGTCAGCAAGTTCCTCGGCCATATTATGCACAATCTCCCCCAATCACAAACGCTTCCAACGTGACAGCCAGCCAGCCAACCAGTCAGTGAAACAGTTAAGAAAATCATTTTTGGTCGGTTAGTCCATCAATGAAACAGCCAGTCAGCAGTTGGCCAATCAACATGGAAACACTGGCCGTTCTTATTCCCGTCAGCCTCTGAGTTCACAGCGACCTTTTGGCCTAACAGTATCAGATCCATGCGGACACAACCTGCCCCCTCGACCTTCAGCAACATCTCTAAATTCAGGGCCGCTTTCTCCATGACTATGCCTCTACTGCACCTCATTAAACACGTAGAAAGAAACGCACATATCAAGATGTTGGAAAGGCTGGATCCTGCCTGGCAACAGCCTCAGTCTACGGTAAGAACACATGGGTTGGTGTAGCAAAAAGCCTCCTTGCCAAAGCTGTACGCTGATTCATAGAGCACCGTTATTAGTTAGCTTTGCAACAGGACAATTATTTTAGTTTGGTCAATTCAGCCTAAATTATATGGTGAATGTTAGTAGGTATACCATCATCACCTAACCTTAATTTAAGACCACGTGAAATGGGAAATAACCTTTGAGTTGTTAACCCATTGATACCTGATGCAGCATTTGCGTGTATATCCCTAATTTGTGTGTATCCCTTTAAGACCGCGTTAAAGGGATACACACACAAATGCTGCATCAGGTATCAATGGGTTAAGCAAGCTATTACATAAGCAAGGTGCAAATAGGTAGCAGTGAAGTGCTATTTCTGTCACATGACCGAGGAGCATTCAGAAATGTTGTCATGCTAGTTTGGCTCAGTCCATCTGTCTTGCGTGTAAAAATAGCTAGATGCTTAGGGCATTGTGGTAGAGTCATGCTACCATGTAGCACACGTGCTATACTGTTTTGAAACACATTTCTTGTTAAGGAGCTGTTTACGTGATGAGCTGCACTACTTGTGGTTGTTTTTAGCGATGGTAACACAATTTTTTTATTGTATATGCGTGCTACAATTTTATGGGCTGTGCTAAAAAACTATCAACCTCTGTAGCACCAGTCAGTGCTATGTGCAAAAAAAGTGAACATACAGACAGAACGGTATCAATCACAATCCAAGAAGCGATAAAACGTCCTTCCAACACAATAACTCTCTCACACTGCAATGGCACCTCACACCCGCTGTCCGATTATCCATCAGATGTTCAGTAAATAAATACCAACTGCTGACTGTGAATATAAACATTACGTAAACTTCTTATAGTAATTACAAGTAGGATGGGAATTGATGGTAGGCTGTGATAACAAATTGCATAAACGTGTCAATACAAGAAGTAAAATATAGCAGCAAATCCACCAATGATTGGGTTGAGGCGATGCTGCTGCTTTCCTGGGTAACAAAAAAATGTGTATTAGCGGGACTTTTGATGTAAAAAAAAGGTATTAGAATACTTTGAGCCTCGACATTGCCTTGATTTAAAAAAAAACAATGCAGCTATGGAACTCATCAAGGAAAAGTAAATAAGTAGGCTAAATATCGCACAAGATGGCCTTGGCTTACTGCAGCACTACACTAGCATGCTCGAGTACACGAAAAGCATTACATCAGTGTGCAAGATGGCAAAGCATCTTCACAGTAAATGTCAACCTGCTACTCCTACGTTAGCACAGTGTTAGCATAGGGGCTCATAGTGTGAAATAACTTCAGATACCACACCAGGGTTTCCACTTTGCACCAGACATTTATAGTGGGGGCACAAC
This sequence comes from Poromitra crassiceps, assembly GCF_964638095.1. NCBI lineage: Eukaryota > Metazoa > Chordata > Actinopteri > Beryciformes > Melamphaidae > Poromitra > Poromitra crassiceps. Next base: position 15,969,068 of record NC_139652.1, read on the forward strand.
CCTCTGATACATTCTGAGTGCTGCCACCATCGTCCACTAATGAATACATAGAACCTCATGCTCAGATGACATCCCAAGCAATGTCATGGAGGCCCGTCTAGTTCAGCAGCAAAGACTGTTGTTTCGTCCACTCCACTGATTTGCCAGACTCAGTAAGCACAGTCAAAGTGTGACTGGTTTACTAAGTCTACCATCACGTCTTTGTGACCATTTTTATTAAGGTAGCAAGTTGCAATGTTGGGGAAAAGGAGAGTTTATTCAATAAACTCTCCTTTTTTTCTCTAAATGTTGACAATTTTGTAAAATAAAAAATTTATTAAAAATCATATTGCCCAATCAAATTCCTTAAGAGAATGCATTGTTGTCTGGGAGTTGTGTAGAGAATCAAGCAGGGAGCAAAGCAAGATGTGGCTGCCTTTGTAGTTGTGCACAGCATAATAACCGAATCAGTAAATAGTCCGCATCATTAGGCTTGTATTGGCTTCATGCGGGCACGTGCGTGTGTGCATGTGTGTTAAATGACTAGGTTTCTAGTTATTCAATATTGATTTCTTTCTGTTTCCTACTGATTCAGATGTGCCAACTGTGGATGCATTTGATGCCAATGTGGACATCACCACTGGTGGCTTTAGACACATCTACTTGGCTGGCTTATCAAATATGAAATTATACATGCCACTAATTGCCAAGCCTTGTTTGACTTGGAAAAGGAAAAGCTCATGGTTGCGGTTAGCCTATTCTGCTGCTCGCCCGTCCCGCTGAGGCACTTTTTAAGTAATTTCCTCAGGGGATCCCTGGAGAGAAAATGTTCATTATGACATACACAATATTTAATGTTTAACAAAATACTGTTGTTGTTGTACACTGCAGAGCTCTCAACAGATAGCTTACTACTAGTACAGAATAGAAGTCGTTTCTCAGAAATTTGACCTGCCAAAATTTTCCCTCCAGTGTTTCCATTTAATTTTTGCCATATCTTTGATCTTTCCACTCTCACTTCTCACATTGATGCTTGTTTCCTTGTTGAGAGCTGATATTGAGTCTCACCTTCCTGACCAGCAGGGCAATTAACAGCAGCTAAACCAACAACACTGGTTATTACCACCCTGATTCACTTCAAACTGCTCTTATCACAAACGCCTTCGTGGCAAACTAGGAGTTAATCAATACTGATAAGGGCTAATAATGTGTGGGACTACCTGACTATGAGCAACAACAACGCTGTCAGTCCAAGTCTTAAGTTCACAGCTGTTCTGTGCTGCTGTGAGGGAGGAGGTTGACACACAGACAGTACTAATCACATAACTTAAAGACAGCTATTTCAGAAAACATACAAATAAGACATAATTAATTTAGTGATACTTCCAAGAGAAATAAGGTTTGTGAACTCTACCCCTGCATCATATCGGTACAAAATCGGTGCACAATCCACAGAAAAGGTCTATTATTTTCATTCCAGCTATAAAAAACAAACAAAAAAAAAACTATATTGGTCATTGGGAAATCCCCCCCCCCCCCCCCTCTAAAATCGGTATTGGTCACAAAAATCCCTATCAGTCAGGCTCTACTTAACAATCTAGCAATAACCTAAATCGTACAAAATAAACATGAAAATGAATTGTTGATCAATCGTCACCAGTTTTTAATAAAGGATGCCCAAATAGATCCACAGTAGACAATGAACCCCCATTTGATAAGACTGCCCATCAGTAACAGTCCAGTAGACGGTGATATATAGTGATAACCATATATGAGGAGAGTGAAACTATGATCAGTGCAGTCATCCGACCTTATAGACATTCACTCCTCTCATTTCTATCGGGTGAGACATTAGCTAATAAATATAACGATTCCTCGTCTGCTGTGGGAGGGGGGGGCTCTGAACCCCCCTAAAGGAGCCCACAAGGTCCCTGGACCCCCACTTTGGGAGAACCACTGCCGTAAAGTACAAGACAAAGGACACTGCTGTACTGTGCATGGTGCACGACGAATGCCAGTGCCCAAAATCTGATATCACATCATGATCTTTTTGGCAATCACTGCGGAGAGAGAGAGAGAGAGAGAGAGAGAGGGGGAGAGAGGGAGAGAGGGAGGGACTGCAGAAGAGATGAGAGGTTGCCACATTTCCACTGCCAATGCCAAGACTGTGTCACGACATTTCATGACCAAACATTAAGCCAAATGCTCTCGTAAAGACCAGCGCTTTGTTATGGGTCACTCCTGTAGCCACACACATGCTACCGTGTTGTTCTGTTGGAAAAGACAGAGGAAGCTCTGGAGTTACTGGTAGAGGGATGGATGCTGTCGAAGAAATCGTGTCCCAGACACCAAGGCCTGTTTACATGGGTAGCCCAATGGTTAGTAAACAAGCCTGCCTTACCTCGATAACACAAGAGCTTCCCTTGAGCCCCAGTAATTCCAATCCTGCCAACATTTAATGCTCGCCTGGCACAATGTGGGCGGCTTTCCCACCCTTTTATCCATATACATGCAGCCCCGTTGGCTAATATTAGCATACAGTAGCTAGCTGAGGAACGCTAACTGTCAAGAAAAATGGATTTGGCCAACGAGCTAACGTTAGCGTCCTTGCTCCTGCTCTAGAAAACCACATTGACATGACCACAGCACAGGCAGGGAAAACATCGACGCTAGCCATCACGGAGAAAATGGAAAAACACAACATAATAGTCGAGGTGCAATATCGATAACTAGGGTCGTTTTCGTGTTGTACTTACAGCGGATCCAATGCGATAGGTCTATCCATTTAAAGACGCTGGGTAGAATGTAATAGCAGCCGTCAGAACTGTGACATAAACGATCTTCAATCGGTGACCCAGTTTCTCTTCACCGTCATGCCTGTCGGACCACTAACCTAGTTTTTCAGCCAATGGCGTTGGGGGAGCCACCATAGCAGCCGCTCTAGCCAATCAGTAGACGGTTCAGGTCAGGGAAATGATGGGCGCGCTAGTTGGCCAATGACGGCCAGGATGGAACGGAATGTGTGTGTGTGTGTGTGTGCGTGTGTGTGTGTGTGTGTGTGTGTGTGTGTGTGTGTGTGTGTGTGTGTGTGTGTGTGTGTGTGTGTGTGTGTGTGTGTGTGTGTGTGTGTGTGTGTGTGTGTGTGTGTGTGTGTGTGTGTGTGTGTGCGCGCGTGCGTGTGCGCGCGTGTGTGCGTGTGTAACATTCTGCATTAAGTAATTTAGTTAGGTTATAGACCAAATCACCGTGACGTCACCATGTAAACAAATTTACTTCCGGGTACCACTTGGGAAAGGCGGCAGGTTTAAATGTGCGTGTTGTCATATAAATGCTGTCAAACCCTCTCGTTGTTTTCGGCCGACTACTTTCAATTTAAATGGTTAAACGGTTGGTAAACATGCTTGTCCGACGTATCTAGCCTTTCTTCTGTGTTTGTTTTATGTAGTGTTAGCTAGCTAATAAAGTTTGTTTGTCTGTCAAACTCGCTGTTTTTTTACATTTACAGACAGAGTAACCTCGCGTCACCAGGCTCTTCTCGGCGAGAAAGAGCCTGGTACAGACAGAGCTACTGACGCCAGGTCAATTTAATTTAGCTCTGGTCTGGTCCAACAGGTAAATTAGCTAGTCTGGTCTCCACTAACGTTAGTGAAAGTGTTGTTATGAATGATATTAAACAACAACACAACACGGACGAACCATTTTTGTCTTCTTTGTCTGTTTTTGTCTTCAACATGTCAGTTTGTGCCGTCCACCGCCATTATAATGTGTGGACCTCAGGGGTACCCGGAAGTAAATGTAAACATCCCGCTGATTTGGTCTATTAGGGAAACAACACGAGTTGGCTCCATTTCAGATGGATTCATGTGCCTTCCTTTATGTAATCATAGGAGAAATTTTATGATAATTACTTATTAGTTATTGAATAATACCCTGTAAGTAAACCCCTATGGGGGTGGATTTAATCTTTCATTCTTTTTCAAATGGTGGGTTTTGTGGAACCAAACTCGACTCCAAACCAAACTTTTCTGGGGATCAAGTTTTGTAATAGCCTACACTTGACTTGACCCTCCCCTATTCAAGGAACCTTTTCTTTCATCTTGAGCACGGTGTACCTCAGCGCCCCTGTCGGTCTGGATATGTATCTCATATTCTCTCTGGTGTCTATTATGAAAGCACTACTACCTTACCTACAATAACCCGAGGGGTCGCTGTCTAAAGCTGTAGGCTATTAAATCAGATCCCTGCCACATATGGGCGATAGATTTGTTAAAGTTGGCAGTGGAAACGGAAAATAACTGTTCACTCAATGTCATATTATAATATGCATTATTTCAGTTCAGATAATGCAAGCAACATTACTCAGACATTACACCAGGGCAAGTGGGCAACATATAGGAAAATACTGAAGATGAGCACATTGCTGATCAGGTAATGTTGTTTCCTATTGGATTGTATTTGCATTCCTGCTAAGTTTAACAACTAGGTTTCAAAAGTTTTGATTGAGATCTTGCGTTTGTGTAAATGACTTGGATTGAAAGTGATGACATTTGTTCCAGCAGACAACTCAATTTCAGTTTTCTGAATTTGTATGGAATGGAATGAAATATTAAACTGATGCTTTACCAAGTTTTTATCCTATTAAAACCACATTGCATTGAAAAGTATTTTGTTTCCTTTTAAAATTTAAAATTGATACTTGATCTCTTGATTTGTTCTGACCTGACTTGCTCTTCTACATTTAGATTTGAGACTTGGACTTGACATCTACAATCTACATTTAGAATTGGGGCTCGACTTGAGACTGACTTGGGACTGCAGCAAAGTTGACTCCAGAGGTCCCACCTCTGTTGTATTGTGTAATGTGTGTATGTGCTGCTGAATGTAATGGAAACTGCAACCTGAAACAATATAGAACATTTTGACCACAACAAAGATCTTATTTAATTGCAACAGTGCCGTTCTGTGAGTCACAACTGCAAAAAACACCAGAGTTGTTGACGCACAGAAAGGATTTTACTGAGTTGTTTGTGCCTCGCTCATGTGATTTTGTTCATTTAGATGTAGTATTAATAAACATACCTTTTTGCAAATTGAAATGGGAATATTAGACACTAGATTATTTGAAAGCAGAGTGAGTCTCATTTGGCAAGTGTAACATTTACTTTGGGTGAATTATGAAGTGACCATACTTTGTGGTACTGTATTTTGTTTTGTTACTGTTAGTTGACTGTTTTCCTGTTTAGCATATATGTTATTTCCATAAAATATGTCCAGCCACACATATACAAACAACTGCATCATAGTTTATGAATTATATCAGAGACAAATGTTTTTTTTAAATAAGGTGCTAGACAACATTGCTAGACAACTGTAAGTTGCAAACATAATTTCTGTCACAAGGTGGCACTGTTGCCTTGCCTTAAAAACAAAACAGTTGGGAACAGCTGTGAACCTAAAACTCATCACTACGGCCACTTCATACTTCATGTTTCTTTTGCTGCTTTCTGGTAAGTTGATTTGTGTTAAAACACCGAGTTATAATACCAAAAAGCCACGTTAAAGAAATGTAAGCTATAACTAAGATATTCCTATACTGGCTGTGTTAGGGTATTTTTTATGCAATCCCTCTGATATTTAATTAGCTGTACTGAGAATGTACTGATAATTCATTCAATAATGTTGCCTATGTCGTGCTATGTGCAACATATTGTTACAACTACAAGCTAACTAGTTACTTAGCCTTGTTACAAGCTTACTAATGTGTTACTATTTCCAATCAGACGCGCTTGAGCGTGCAACAACCTCCTACTTTTACGAGGAGCACATAAAGGCAACATTATTGGCAGTGGTGTGCGCGCTCCCACAAGGCTATCACATGGCAGGTGATTGTTGCGGGGGCGCGCAGAGGGAAGCAGCGTCCCTGCGCTCAGGACAGGACGAGAGAGACTCAACTCTGTCACCTCCGAGACCACCGAGTGTGTGGATGTCTCCTCAAGTATCGATCTATATATGTCTTGAAGTGCATTACTCGCCTCCTGCAAGCTGAACTGAGGGATTTGGTGTAGCAAAGCTTCAGAGGAGTCGGATATCGTGAGTAATATAACAACATTTAAGCAAATGAATACGAAAAATAACCACAGTAACTACTGCTACAAGTATCGCAGGGAAACTTCAAGTCCATGGGGGAATGTTGAAAAGCTATCTTAAAGTACGATAACGTCATAAAACAATATATGACTATGTATGTATGCAGAGACACAGCAAGTCCCCACGAGAATATCAATTGATGTTTCCGTGGTGTGGTACAGTAGCTAGGGGGTTTCCATCTCGAAAAGTTTGGCTCCAAGTCCAGTTTATTTAATCGATTTGTTCATTTAGGCTTTTCAGGACGCTAAATAGACAGTTAAGATGGTCACTGGGCACAAAGCTGAAGTCACACAGAGGGATTAACTGTCAGGGACCATGCTGGAAATAAGTGTCCGCACTTTTGCATGTTTTATTCCCTTGGATGGTGTGTCTTTATATCCATAATAAATCAAATCAAATGTCCCAAAGTAAAAATCACTATCCTATAATAATCACCTATAATATGCATACAGAGACTTATATCTTCTATCATTATCTTATCATTACCTTATCATACTTTATCTCCAATGGTTATCATAATATTCCTATAATATCCCTATATGGACTTATAATACTCAGCAGTGAGTTTGCCATACTCTATATTGCTTAACAACATAGCCCACTTTTAGACTTTTTCCGCTTATTTGCTTGATGGTATCACTATAATATATTCATGTAACATTCCTTCCTATAGATTACAGTAAACAGGGATGCAAGTCACCTTTACATGACAGTCACCTTTTTGATCCCAAAATGGGGCACTTATTAAGTGAATGATTTCTGAGTGGTTTTGTGTCTACAGTCCGGGTCTATCTGTCACCTTTTTCACTATCCATGAATTTGCATCCCTGGTTATAGGTACATACATACTGTAGATGCATCCTTCTTCTGTAGGCTATATTAAACTAATTGTCTTGTCTTTTCCCCCCTGTATGACAGCAACTTTTGTCTTGTGTTCCACACTCCTGGGATAGAAAATATGGTACTTTTATTGTGACAGTGGCCCTCCGCTTGTTCAGTCATGTAGCTACTGTCAGCATGGAGCTGATAAATGATGTTTAGCTGCACTGACACATGCTGTGTAATTGCAGATCATCAATTTCTGACAGCATGAGAGAGAGAGACAGAGAGACATGCTGATATGCTAATGGAGGAGTACCAACGCTGATGTGTGGCTCCCCTCAGCTGAAGCATCTGCTGTATACTGCACACACACACACACACACACACACACACACACACACACACACACACACACACACACACACATCACAGGCAGGCTACTTGAGAGAGAGCTGAAGGAGTTACAGTTGGGCCGCTGCCTCTTTTCTATTGCAAATCTCATTAAAAGGGAGCGAGTTGAAAGGCATCATTGCCGCTGCAATAGTGAATTGATTAAGCCTGTGTGTTTCGCTCGGCACTTGGTTGGAATCAGCACTGCAAAGTGGTGCTTGATGCACAAAGTCCCTAAAGGATAGTTAGCATAAAGTTACTTTGTTGTTATTGATGTTATTATTATGTTTAAGTAGGTAAGTAGGTTTTGCTTGTGCATACTAATGCGCACACATGCACGCATGCACTCTCTCTCTCTCTCTCTCTCTCTCTCTCTCACACACACACACACACACACACACACACACACACACACTGGGTCTGCAGACGATGCCACTCATCCCTGTGATCAAAGCCATGTGCCATAATAGCAACAGCGGAGGTTTTGCTCTGCAGCCATATAGGTTTCTGATGATTGCTCTCTGTCATCTTAACAACTGTTGAGCTGCGGCTAATCACGCCGCATACTGTAGCTCAATGGAGGTAATCCACCGTTCCCCGAGCTGCGAGCGCGAGGAGTGAGGGGGAGGAAGGAGCGGGAGGGAGGGAGGGAGGGAGGGAGGAGAGATAGTCGAGATGAAGGGAGGACTGACAGGGAAAAGAGGGAGGAGAGGAGAGAGCAAAAAGGGTCAATCTACAAGGAGTAATCCTGCGCTTGCTTCGAAGAAAGGATCCAGAGGCAGAGAAAAAGATGAAATGACTCCAGTTTATTAGACGCCATCTTTTGTCCGTGAGAAATAAGAGAGAGAGGGAGAAAGAGAGAAAGAAAGACAGAAAGAGTAGAAGGTTTCTCAATGCTACTATTGGGGATCCTTACTGGGAAGAGGAGCAGAAAGGAGAGAAGGTAGAAGAACAAGAGTTTTTAAGCTTTAGGAAACTCCATGAATATCAAATGACTGGTGAGGTGCGAGGCCTTCAGAAGAGCTTTAATCGTCTCTTGGAGTGCTGCTGTCACCCTGCATGCTGAAGTGTGTGAAGTTAGGATATTGGATCTTTCTTTCCAGAAGCAAAGCCTCCAGTTCTTTGAGGCGATGGAAGGAGCTGGAAATCCACTTGGCACTCTGTGCTCCAGAACGTCTCGTAAAAAAGGTTCAGCGATGGTTCCACTGAAGCAGTTTCACTTTGTTCTGGTGTTTGGCGTTGCCATCTTGGAACATGGAAGCATCGTGAGGGAACAGGGTTTTGCACCCGGTCCTGTAAAATGGTCTCATATTGGCAAAAGAGCATGGTAGATCAATCGCCACTGAGACCTGTATTAATGCAGAGTGGATGTCTGTCCACTGTTATAGATCCACCACCTGTTGATGTGTTGATCATCTGTCCACTGTTATAGATCCACCACCTGTTGATGTGTTGATCTGTCCAAAATGGCAACAGACATTTGGGTTGAGGGCTTCCTTTTTCTTTGTCCAATTGGAAAACAGGTGAAAGACCACAGACCGCATATTTTCTTCCATTGTTCAGGCCTCCAGGTTTTGTTCTCGTTGCACCAGCTTATGCGTCTTTGCACGTTGGCCTTGGCTTGGATACAGGCATTTTCCATCCTATTTGTTCCATAGCATCTGCCCAGGTCATTGAGATTTGACTTTCATCCACTCATTGCTGATGCAGTTTGTCGTCTGTTGTCGTAAATTCTGAGACTGTTCCTCTTGCCATGTGAAATAGTTTTGCAGTTTTTGCGACTGACTCGTGACTGCAATTCCGGCACAAAATGTTTGGCATCTTTGGACTTTAAAAACTCACAAACTGTATAATAGTGGTGGTAGTCAGACAGACAGACTTCTTTTAAATATCGGACCATATCGGACCTAGTGCCTTGGCCTGGCCAGGCATATCTTAGTGCCTTGGCCTGGCCAGGCATATCTTAGTGCCTTGGCCTGGATCTGGAAAGTGAAACCTTGCAGGAAGGGTAGAAATGAAAGGAGAGGTCAAGCCTGAAGAAGTAGGTGACACAGAGACAGCAGAGAGAGGGAGAGTGATGGAGTGAGGAAGAGGATGAAGGGCTGAGAGAGACTATAGGGCTTCTGAGTGACATAACCATAGTGGAGGTCACAGCAATTGGGCACGCAATGGCTGTGAAGGGCTTTCTCAAAGTAGGACTTGTGCCTCTTAACATAATTCAATACCAATGGTTAATTTCTGTGCTGTTTGAATTTGTATTTAGATAAGTTAGGTTGCTAGCTAATAGTTCATATCTGGCCAGCTAACCATCACTGCCTTGTGGTCAACACATCTAAGTTGCACAATAGTTAACTTATCTAAACTAGTGTTAGTGGTAGTAGTGGCTAGTAGTTGCATGTAATTAGTCTGATTTGCAGAAGTTGGCAGTTGGGATAAGGCCTCCACCAGTTTTGCAGGGAACGCAGATTCTCCTTCCGCTAACACTGCTCTTTTCATCCCCGTCTGTTGTTACTGTTACAACAAAAACCTAGCTGCTTAGCCAAGGTAGCCATTGTGGCTAGCTTAATTTGTGCTAACTGGGATATGATTGATGTTTATCTTTTTTCTTGTGTGTGTGTGTGTGTGTGTGTGTGTGTGTGTGTGTGTGTGTGTGTGTGTGTGTGTGTGTGTGTGTGTGTGTGTGCGTAGGGGGGGTGCTCTGCACACGCACGTCCATTTTCACTAGACTCGCCTCTTGCCCCACCACTCTTTTTCTTGCCTGATTGTCATACATGTGTAGTCGCAGACTGTAGTTCAATCATGGAAGACCAAATAAGGCATTAATAGCACCCCATGCTGTCATACCCCTCAGCCCAAATGACGTCACTAAATGACGTCACCATCTCCGACGTCACCTTCTCCATGACGTCCCAAATGACATCAGTTATGACATCATAAATGACATCATAAATGACATCAGTTATGACATCATAAATGCCCTTCTCCCAAATGACATCAGTTATGACATCATAAATGACATCAGTTATGACATCATAAATGCCCTTCTCCTGGTACTATATAAAGCCCCCATCACCACAGCTTAAATCACACTTGTGCAGTCATCACTCACCTTGTGTCAGCATCACGCATTCATCCAGCATCTCCAGAGCAAAAAGCTTCATCCCACCACCTCCCCAGATCACCACCAATGTCATGACTCCTGTTGGAAACAAATCCCCTTAGGGGGGATGTCCTATCTCATACAGCACTGACGCCCCTCTCTCATAAGCAAGAGGAGCGTCACATCATGGAGTCACATCATGGATATCTCATACAGCACTGACGCCCCTCTCTCATGGGGGGGGTGGTCCCCTCCCGGGGGGGTCCTCCCTTCAACAACTGGGCTGCTGTCCTCATCAGCCATGCGTCCTACATCCATCCAGAGCAAGCTGCTATATCATCAGCCCAAAGATGCCTCCTTCCATGATTGGTAGGAAGTATTAATGCATTTCGTTGGTGGCGGTCTTCTCTCCCAATCCCCGTTTGGTGCCCATGCCCGGGCAATTTGCATATAACCCCATAAGTGTCCTTGCCATTGCTTAACCTCAGTCAGCCCACGTCCTGACAATTTGCACAACCCATCATCCCTGCATTCTGCTTAAACATCAGTCAGCCCATGTCCTGACAAGTCAGCCCCCGTCCTGACAATTTGCTCAACCCATTATCCCTGCATCCTGCTTAAACTTCAGTCAGCCCACGTCCTGACAAGTCAGCCAATGTCCCGACAATCTGCATAACCCATCATTCCGGCATTTGCATAAACCTCAATCAGCCCTTGGCCCCCTTTTCCTCATCTCTCCCCATCATCACATGACAGGATCCTGGTTCATCCTTCACTTCAAGACCACACTCCAGAAATGCAACATCCCTGCAGAGAACTATTCCAGTCACTCCTTCAGGATCGGAGCAGCCACATCAGCAGCCATGCAGGGGGCGTCCTCCGCCTCCCTTCAACAACTGGGGCGCTGGTCCTCATCCGCCTATGCATCTTTCATTCGACCAGAGCAAGACACCATATTATCAGCCCAAAGATCCCTCCTTCCATGACTAAAGAGGCAACAAGCACTTCGTTGGTGGTGATCAAACTCTCCTTTTCCTCATCAATGCGCCCATGCCCGGGCTATCCACATCCACGCCCTTGCAACCCCGCTTTGCCTTAAAAAACCCCGGTCAGCCCCTCATCTCCCGACATGCCTAAATTCTCCCCCCGTCAGCCCACGACCTGACTAAAGCATACCCCAGGCGAGCTCCATGACCCCCGTTTTCACTCTCCCAGTTCCTGAAATAACTTTAAATTCCTTTGGGGGATGTCCTATCTCATACAGCACTGACGCCCCTCTCTCATAAGCAAGAGGAGCGTCACATCATGGAGTCATACGCCATACTCAAACTGTCTATTCTGATTCAATAAAGTTTGTTAAAATTATATTACGAGTCTCTCATGATTGAAGTGTAGTCGCAGACTGTAGTTCAATCATGGAAGACCAAATAAGGCATTTGTGCAGCGCCACAACGCAGCACATCAGTGGTTGAGATTTGTAATGCAACTGCAAAGCCTCTACTCGTCCACACAGTGGAGATGGAGGGAGGATGGAGGAAGGTTTGACATGGGTGAAGAAAGGAAGTGTTGAAATGGAATGGACAGAGAGGAATGTGAATGTATGTAGTATATAATGCAGGACTTAGCTGTGTTGTTAACAAATTGACAGATAGATAAAGGCTGCTATTACAGTATTTGATTTTGTTTTCAGCTGGTCTCTCTCTCTCTCTCTCTCTCTCTCTCTCAATTCAATTCAATTCAATTCAAAGGGCTTTATTGGCATGATAAGGTGCATCTTACATTGCCAAAGCATACATTAGCAACACTTAGCAGTTACAAAGAATCAAAAACAGAAAACAAGACATTTTGTTACCCAGTAACATAAATCAGAAAATCTGAAGATATTCAAAGAGGAAGACAAAAGAAAATTAAATGGAATGTGATAGTATAGAATACAACAGAAGACCATTGTTGACCGGAATCTATTCAGAATAATAACAGAACAGTAATAAACGGGCAGTTAAATGGTGATAGTGCAAAAATAGTGAGCAATTACAGCATATTAACAAAAATTCACAGAATCTGTAAATAACCGTTGTTATTTTGAAATCTTCAGAAGAGAGTGAAAAACAAAACAAAGCAAAAAAGAATCAAATATAATAGAATAAGATAGAATAGAATAAAACTCTCTCTCTCTCTCTCTCTCTCTCTCTCTCTATCTCTCTCTCTCTCTCTCTATCTCTCTCTCTCTCTCTCTCTCTCTCTCTCTCTCTCTCTCTCTCTCTCTCTCTCTCTCCATCAGCTCGTGGCCTCTGAGGGGAACACTGAGTGATTGTGAGACTGTTAGATGACCTAGCACTTTAGGCA
>NC_139652.1:15989351-16002130 GCF_964638095.1 Poromitra crassiceps
AAGAGGAAGATAGATAGGGAGAGAGGGAGAAGAGAGAGGTGGAGGGAGAGAGAGAGAGAGAGATTTTCTAGCTGAAGTAAAGGACAGAGCAGGGAACATCCCCTCATCTTAAATGTCATTGGTCGCGTCGCATCGATGTTAATTGGAATCTGGTGTTTCCTGTTGGCTTGGCTGCATTGACACACGGGGCGCACGCACGCACACGCGCACACACACACACACACACACACACACACACACACACACACACACACACACACTCCTGTGTGACAGGAGGGCCTGGGGGGTTTTGGTCTCTAGCTGGTGACACTAATCCAAACAGGCTAAGCCAAATGAGGAGGAACGGTAAACTCACACACACCCCTCTGTCTGCGAGTGCACAAGTGTGTGTGTGTGTGTGTGTGTGTGTGTGTGTGTGTGTGTGTGTGTCTGTGTGTGTGTGTGTGTGTGTGTGTGTGTGTGTGTGTGTGTGTGTGTGTGTGTGTGTGTGTGTGTGTGTGTGTGTGTGTGTGTGTGCTCACGTACATGTGTGCTTTGTGCTTCTGTGTGTAAATGTTTAACCATCTCCCTTTGGGGGCAGGTTCACATGCATTCTGGTGTTTCCTGTTCTCACAGGCCCGTCCCACTAATTGTCCCTCTGAAAAGTTGTTGGTTTCCAAATGCCAACGTTTCCCCGCTCTGCAAAACAGACACAGCTTTGTTTGGACATGTTTGACAAGTGGCTTCACCCAATATTGAACATGTGGGATCCCTGACACTCTGTTTGCATGTTACTGATTAAGCCCTTAATGATGACATGTTTGTTATCAGTGAGGGAAAGACAGATCATTTGGGTACTGATACTGGTTTAGTAAATGTAGGTTATTTGTTAGCCTGGCTCCAGACCCACCCACTCCACTGTTGTGGATTTGGCTGTTCTTTTGTCTGATTCCTTTGGGATAGGGGACATTTTTACTTCTGACACCCCCCCCCCCCCCTCCTCCACAGGGAGAGATTCAGTGAGATGGTAAAGATCAGTCTCTTGCTCAAGGGCACTTCAGCAGGTGGATGTGTTCCATGACAGGGCTTGAGCTCAGGCCTTCTCTGGTTCAGGGATGCTCTGTAATCACTAAAACAGTTAATGTGAAGTCCACCAGTCAACAGGAACAATGAGACTTCGGCTCATGGGCCCAATAGTTACAAATGTGTCTGTCTGGTGTTGCTATATGACACTTCAGTCTAAAAGTCAGAAACATGAGTCCTGTCTGATATTTTAATATTGTATATCGATAGTTTGGCTTGATTCAAGTCATGAAACATTTTATCCACACGACAGATAATATCAAGTCTTTTCATAATTAAAGTTCAGCGGGCAGAGCCAAAGAGCCTTAACGTAACATTTAGACTGAAGCCCAGTGAAAAAGGTAAGTAACGATGAGTTAGCTAATATTTTGAAGTACGGTGCTCTTGTTACTAACTGAAAACATTCTGTCTAACCATCCTAAGTTATCTAGGTCAGCTAGTTAGTTGACCTTCCAAATTCAAACTGTAGCCATACTGTCCCAGTCCCACAGTGATCTGATCTAGGTAAGCTAGCTAGCTAGTCTGCTGATTTTCTAAGATCATAATGCCATGGTGGTCATTAGGGCTGTGGCGATTCACTTATCTCCCGATTCGATACTATCACGATTCTTGGGTGCCGATTCGATTTATATTGCGATTCTTAAGTATTGCGATTCTACGATTATTGCGATTCGATATTACGATTTATTGCGATTTTTGTTTGTTTTTTCTTTTCTTTTTTCAGTTTGTTTGCTTTTTTACACTAGATTAGAACATGGGAAAAGTTGAATCATACACTAGAGACTGTATATTATATCATGAGTAGGGCTGGGCGATATAGTTAAAAACAGGGGCGGACTGGGATCATAATTCAGGCCGGGCATTAGATACTAAGCAGGCCAGGCCGATATGGGCCGACGCGCGGGAAATTTGGGCCGTTTGAAGCCTAATTTGGGCCGTTTGAAGCCAGATTTGGGCCGTCTGAAGTCCAATTTTACAATGAGATGCACCCACTTTAACCCTGAAGTGCAATTATTACTTCAGACTAACTAATAAAGTAATAAAACCACTAGTAAACCAGTAGGCTATGCCTGGCCTGCTGTTCAGTGAGTGGCCTGACTGCAAGCACCCAATTTTTTATTTTTTATTTTTATTTTTTGCGATTATCGATTCTGGAATAAAAGATCGATTCAAAAAATCGTGACATTAAAAATTGCGATACTTAGGTGAATCGATTTTTTCCCCCACCCCTAGTGGTCATGAATGAATAAAAGAAGCCATTCCCATTTCTTTTTTCACAAGAATTGCCTTTTTTGCCATTGTGTTGGCCAGTTAGCTCATTTGTGCTACGAAAAACCTTGGTTATTTGGCTCCGCCGACTGATGATTAAATTCAACCAATGAGATTATTTCTACCACCAGAGCATCTCTGCCTCTGGGAAACGTTTGTAGAACTAAAACCACAATCTGTACCAGATTAGTTAGGGCACTGTCGTCGTCAATGGAGCAGCTCCGGAAAATATCTCTCAATGAATGAGAGATGGCAAACGCCTGTAAGTCTGTCAGTTAGTGGTTGACACACAGCACAGTTCTCTGAATGTAAGTCTGTCAGTTAGTGGTTGACACACAGCACAGTTCTCTGAATGTAAGTCTGTCAGTTAGGGGTTGACATGAGCACAGTTGTCTGACTGTAAGTCTGTCTGTGTGTCCCCACCCTCTTGTGATTACAGTAGCCATCCTGGTGATTAGTTATGTTTATGTTATGATAAGGGTCCGGAGGCTGAGGGCCTCCATGGCATCACTCCGCTCTGTGTCAGCTCAGATCAGATCAGCCACTCGCCTTCTCTCTGTCCTGCCTCGGCCTTGTGGATGCATTCTCTTTGCTAATGTCTCTCTCCACATATCTCTCTTTAACTTTGAGTCTGCCTCGTCACTCTCTCTCTATCTCTTTCTGTGTGTGCTTGTGTGTGTGTGTGTGTGTGTGTGTGTGTGTGTGTGTGTGTGTGTGTGTGTGTGTGTGTGTGTGTGTGTGTGTGTGTGTGTGTGTGTGTACACACACGCGCGTGTTTGTGTTTGTCTTTTGTCCACTGGATTTGGCATGTTTAAATTTCAAGCAGTTAATTGTTAACAACCAACATCCCGAGATACCGAAGAATAATGCCTAGGACTTCCAAAGGTTGGGGGCTGAAAAAAAACATGATTTAATCACGTAAACTCATTTGATAGGATAACGGATGAACTTTGTAATCTATTCCGATGTTGTTCATTCAACTTGTCAGCACACAAAATCACACATTGTTCTCTCACAACCGTTTGCCTATTGTTCTTAGCCGCTAGTGCCTCTAGGCAAGGCATTGAACTGATGATCGCTCCAGTCAGACGGCTGAGTGACTGACAGGACAAGAATGTGGTCGTACCGGCTACAGCTGAATGTGTGTGTATTTTAACAGACCCCTTCCCCGTAACTCCCTCAGGCTGCTTGTGCTGCAAGTTAAAGGGTGTGCAGTCAACTGGTTAACTCAAAGAAGTGGTAATATAATCAGTTACATAAGTTAGGAATTCCAACTTGTTAAATATTAGGTGAAACGGCCGTGCAGTCGGCTGGCTGAACTTTTATTTGATTTTGTCTTAACTTGCCTTTACATGAGGGCGAAGATCAAAGGCAACATATGGGGAGGGTGTTTCTCTACTCTGACTCTCACATTTCACTATACATTACATTACCCGGTAACGATCCTATTTAGACAATTCATAAGAAGGGCTATTGTAATCACAGGTTTCACCCGCCCATAAACTCTCATTAGATAAAAGGTCTGTGGCCCTAATATGTGTCTATTTATGGCTGTGTGACATGAAGCTGTTTGAGAGGCTCTGGGCTTGAGTACAGGAGGCAGTTGTGATGTGATATTGTTGCCTGGAGATGTTTCTCTAGCCTCGCCGTGACTGTTGGATGTCACCGGCATGCTAGTCCAGACATGGAGAGACAAACACTCCATGTGCTGCTGACTGCGTGCAGAGCATTCTCTCTTCTCTGCTGTGTTGGGTTGTGTCCAGGGATGAAGTGGTAGTTTATTTAGCTAAATAAAGCTTATCCCCTTTAGATCAATCTTCATGACTTGGTATCTCATGGGGAAAAGGCATGAAGGAATGTTTGAAAGTATACAATCGTTGATTTTTTTGTGTTCACATGGGGGGTTGTCGGCCTCGTGATGATCACTGACTGGAAGTCATGTGTTGTTGCGTGCTGGTTCATTACCCCGCACGCTCACGCTGAGAGGAACATAGAATGGATTCTTGCAGGAATGAGAGAGGAGCTGTACTGAGCAGAGTCAGGAATGAGAGAGGAGCTGTACTGAGCAGAGTCAGAACGAGCAGAGAGGAGCTGTACTGAGCAGAGTCAGGAATGAGAGAGGAGCTGTACTGAGCAGAGTCAGGAATGAGAGAGGAGCTGTACTGAGCAGAGTCAGGAATGAGAGAGGAGCTGTACTGAGCAGAGTCAGGAATGAGAGAGGAGCTGTACTGAGCAGAGTCAGAACGAGCGCGCGGCCAAGAGGAGGAGACTGCAGATGAGTGGAGAGAACAGAAAACAGAAGCAAAGTCCTTGAGAAAAGTGAACACAGCATAGTTGAGTCACATTAAACTCTATAGCCGCGCACCCCCAGCAGCCACGCATCAGCCACACGGTTCACAGACCACACAACACCCAGAGTCATAGAAAAGATCATCTAAAGCAACGTGGAACCCTGCCGACTTATATTAGCTCTAAGATGATACTTTTTATAGCATTTCTCTCTCCTCTGTGCGGTGAGCCGGAGGAGAATCTAGTCCACTTGCAGTGAAATAATCTAACTATACGTGTGTGCGTGTGTGTGTGTGTGTGTGTGTGTGTGTGTGTGTGTGTGTGTGTGTGTGTGTGTGTGTGTGTGTGTGTGTAGTGTACTCGTAACGTTCCTATAATGGACTGTGGAGGAAAGCTGCTTACCAAAGCAGTGTCATGAAACCGAACCGAAAGGGGCTACCGGTGTCTCAAACAGGGATTTGGGACCCAAAATTGCTCCACCAGGCTAAAATGTGTCTCTCAGGATAGTCAGGTGGTAGTGGCAGTTAGTACACCTCACCTTTGTCCACAGCACCTTGCAGTACGATGAGTGTGTACCTCTTCACCATGGGTGGCCCCCAGTGGGAATCAAACCCCTAACCCTCGCAGTGTTAGTGCCTGCCTCTACCCATAAAGCTCTGAAAAAACGTCTTGCAAAAACGTCTGGCAATGAATCTCTGGAGACCTTTAACCAATCACATCAAGGCTGCATCTGAAAATGTCAGCATCATTTCTGATTCTGATCCCAATTTAAATTCCAAATGGCTGATTTTTTGTCGTTTTTTGTCGTTTTTTTTTGTCGTCTCAGTGACACAGAGAGAATCATATAATGCTTAGTTTCATATCCCCTCATCTTAGTCTGACTATCTTGACTACTTGCCCTCACCAACAAGCTACCAACAAGCTGCGCCTCAAAAAGCTGCAGCAAGGCTTTTGACCAAGACGAAGATAAGAGAGCACATGACTCCAGATCCTACACTGGTTTGCCTGTTTGTGTTCGAATTGATTTGCAGATATTATTTGTAAGAGTGCAGCCTCAGATGCTTTGCCAGAGCTCTCTTGGCAGTTCCTAAACCCAGGCTAAAGATGAAAGGTGACCAGGCTTTCGCTGTCAGATCAGGGTTGAGTCATCTTTTAAATCTGTTCCCAAGACCCATTTGTACTAAAAGGTCTCGCTCAAAATGTTTCTCACATGTTTTATACTCGATGAATTGATTTGATTATGTGGTCATCATTAGCATTGTTTATTTGTACTTTCCCTTCACGGCCTGTACTTAGGCTCTTCTGTTTTGAGAAGTGCTCTATAAATAAGGGTGATTAATCATTCTTTTGATTAGGGAAGCAAAATGGCACAAGTCCAAACAGCCCACAGCAGAAATGGGAATTGATAAATTGACAAATCAACATGGACAACAGCGAAAAAATGTGTTGTGGAAAAAATAGTTGTTCTGAAGGTTTAAGGTCATGTACAAATTGTTGCTTATACACATCACGGCTGTAACAAACTACATTCCCAGACGACATCCCAGTCGTTGCAAGAATAATCTCTGTTTCTTTATGCGTGGAGCAGTGCGAGCAGTAGGCCAGTAATACAGAGTTGTTTCTTTTATTTTATACGTTTTTTCACATTTCTTCTCCCATTTTCCACCCTATTGGACTTAGCCAACTCTCCCTGCTGTCCCGGCCGTTGCTCCGAGTTGTAGACCAGCACATGCTTCCTCCGATACATGTGCAGTCACCAGCCGCTTCTTTTCACCTGACAGGTGAAAGGAGTTACACCGGCAGGATGTAGCACGTGCGAGGATCATCCTATTCCCCCCAGTTCCCCTCCCCCTGAACAGGGGAGGCGCTAGTGCAGCGGCCAGGACTCATACCCCACCGGCTTCCCACCCACATACACGGCCAATTGTGTCTGTAGGAACGTCCGACCAAGCCGGAAGTACCACTGCCAGGGGTGGTAGGCGCGCTGCTTTTACCTCTCCACTACCCAGACGCCCGTGCCGGGCCAGGATCATAAAGAGTGGAGTGTCAGATGGCAGTAATCATATCAATATAAACAGAAATAAATAAAGTACTCTATATCATGAGGCCTATAACGGGCGGCTCGGCCACTCGGCTACTGGGCAGCCAGATAGCCGCTCGCTTTCAACTGTGGCCAGTCGGGCACATAAATACACACACACACTGACAGTCCTTTCCTCCTCTCTCTCTCTCTCTCTCCCTCACTATCTCTCTCTCTGCCTCTCTCTCTCTCTCTCCCTCCCTCCCTCTCTCCCCCCCCCCCCTCTCTCTCTCTCTGTGTGGTTGAGTTGGACTGAGGCTGAGGCAGGAGGTGATGGGAGGAGCAGGGTCAGGGTGAGCCAGTGGACGCTGCTCCTGCTTTGTTTTCCATTGTGACCAACAGGTGCAGTGCATGGAAAAGATCTTTTGATAGGAGTGTTTGCATAGAGGCAACGGACACCTAGCGGATGTTTGATGAAGGTTGTAGCCTACTGTTTTAGACAGCAGCGTACTGTTAGGTGTACTGTTAGTGAATGTTAAATTACTTTGTTTGCCGACTAGTCAATACTGCAACGCTACACACAGGCTACTGTGGCTGCTTTTCGGTTAGGCTGGGCAAATGTGTCTTGCGTCTGGATTTCATTCCAAATCTTGTTGATGTGTTTGTGAATGTGCTTTGCTGAAAGGATTGCCCAGGTTTGTCGTTTTTAATCTGTAGGCAGGCAGCTCAGCTTAGGCCCAGCATTGGAAACAGTTCAGGCTATATAATGTGTGTTGCTGTTTGAAAGTTGAAGCGTTCATGAGGGTGTGCTTTTTCCCCCCTCTCTCAGATGCACAGACCAGCAGTCCTTTATTGTTGTGGAACCTGCTGCTTACTGCATTCTGACATGCAGCCTTGCTGGCCACCATGTTGACTTGTGAAAAGAAATGTGCTTGCATTGCATGCTGCTGGATTTGAGGGTCTTTAGTTAGTAGCTTATCCTACTCTCGGTAGGGGAGACAGGGGGCAGTAGATATCTGCGTACGTGTGTGTGTGTGTGTGTGTGTGTGTGTGTGTGTGTGTGTGTGTGTGTGTGTGTGTGTGTGTGTGTGTGTGTGTGTGTGTTGGGGGAGGATGACGGGGATAGGATATGATATCTCCCACTGTGCAGAAAGGTGCTGACCCACAGTGCCTTGTTTTTTTTGTCAAACAGTAAACTGCTCAGCCAGCCAGGAAACGGATAATGATTGGATGACAGCATCAGGAAACAGATAATGATTGGATGACAGCAATGAGCAGTAAATCGTAATGGCTTCAAAATGGATGTCCATGCATTATTTGAATGCATGCAGCCGACTGGAGCTCTGGGGCCATTTGACTCCATGTACGTGCTACGTGTAAAAACATGAATATCATTTCAGAAAGCCTACAACAGTGATTATTATCTTCACTGTTTCCGCTCTGCTCAGGAGTTTATAAGGAAACTCAAATAAGCAGTTACATACCAACCGTTTGGGGAAATGCAGGTGCTGCTGTCTGATGAAGAAAATCGAAAGCTATCCTGGTATCCATCCGAAGCTGCCAGCTGTAGAACTTAAGTTACAGACCACCAACTTCCCTCTTCACTCATGAGGGAGAGAGTTGTCAGGCCTGAAGTGGGCGTAGCTGAGAAACAGGTCACACATTGTGGTGTTTGACAAACTAGTTTTTCTGGAGCGAATCTCTTCTCTTCCTGGGACAACAAGGTGTGTCTGTTTCTACATCAAGCACACCACCAATGAGAAGTCAGGAGACGCAGACCATGTGGTTTAACCTGGAGAGAGAATCCCACCGTTCAGTCCAACAGGGCTGCTTGATACATGCCTGAACAAAATGAAAACAAAGCAGCAGATGATGTCGCTCGTGTAAAAGCCACGACACCTGGCCCTGGCGAACTTATTGTCACGTCCTGATTGCTCAGTAATCTGAACTAAAACTACTTTTTAGAATCTAAAATATCACCTAAGTATATCTTATTCTCTTACATATTCTTTCGCTTGGTTATGGACATTGTAATATTACATTCTAATTGTGTGCGTATTGTTTAATAACCATCAACTAGTGGGGGGTACGGTGGTGCAGTGGTAAGCGCTGTCGCCTCACAGCTCGAAGGTCCTGGGTTCGATTCCCACCTGGGACGCTGTGAACGCTGAAGGAATGCGTGCCCGTCCGCATGTCCTCGAGTGCCCACTGCCCGGTTTGGGTTGTCAAAAAGGGCCTTTCTGTGTGTGGAGTGCCTTTCTGTGTGGAGTTTGCATGTTCTCCCCGTGCCTCCCGGGGGCTTCCTTCATATAGGAACCCCCTTCACCAAAACATGCAATATCCTGGTTGCTAATGTGGTTCCTCCTCTGGTCGTTAAGGGCGCCTGTTCGGAGGGAGGGGAATTCGTTGGAATAGCGTGAACCTCCCACGTGCTATGTCCTACCGGTGAAGCTTCCCTTGTCAGGTGAAAATAAGCAGCTGGCTAACTGCCCATGTCTCGGAGGCAGCGTGGAGCCAGTTTTCGGGGCGGGCGGGAACCATCAACTAGTAACATACAACCACAATGGAAACTGAAAAGGAAAGAAAAAGCTACTTTTAAATTTTGGTGAAATAACAATGAACAATTTGTCAGGTTTGCATTTCCATCTCTCTTTATGGCACAATTTCTTTCTTGATAAAATCATTCTCCGTGAGCATCAAATATTTTTTGTAATAGTGAGAGAATTGTGTCCGTTTGCTACCGTACAGTCAGTACAGTATGTCCATTCAGCTTTTCTAATCTGATGCATCATCAAAAAGAAAAAGAAAAAAATAAACCAGGCTGTCCATTAGCTATTTCTGTACAAAGGAACAATAATACTATGTCGCACTGCTGGAGCACCCAAAGCCATGCAATAAACACGCGCACACACACACACACACACACACACAGACACACACACACACACACACACACACACACACACACACACACACACACACACACACACACACACACACACACACACACGCACACACCCTTACCCATTCACACTCTTTCACATACAAATTGTGCGGTGTGGGAGATAGCGGATGGACTAGACCCTTTTCACGGGGGCCATTTTGTGTCGAAAAGGCAGAATAAACACAGGTGCGAGCAAAACACTAATGAGGGTTTCCAAATTCCAATCATGGAAGTTGGAAACCCCCATTAGTGTTTTGCTTGCACCTGTGTTTACCCTGCCTTTTTGACACAAAATGGCCCCCGTGAGAAGGGTCTTATTGTTGCTCCATGCAGTGTAGCTTTATGCTAGAGCACGACAGTCATCTCTTAATCGGGGTCTTCACATACACGCAGTCACACAAAAGAGTCATGCTTACACACTCTCTGTCACACACACACACACACGCACACGCACACGCACACACACACACACACACACACGCACACACACACACACACACACACACACACACACACACACACACAGAAAAGCCTTGTTGTAGCGTTGTGGCCAGTTGTTGTTGTCCCAGGCAGCGCTGTTAAACAGAGTCAGCTGTGTCACAGTCACAGTGTATGAATGGCACCGTCACCCTCTGTCTCAGCAAGACGCATATGGACTCATTTACACGTATTAACAATATAAATGCCAGGCTCTCAGCACACACACACACACACACACACACACACACACGCACACGCACACACACACACACACACAGAGACACACGCTTAGACATGTGGAAAAGTGAATAAGTGAATAAGCGCCAGTTGTGATGGCAGCACATGAAGCACTGAGTGTATTGTGTGCAGAGTGCCAGTGTGTCAGGCGTGATGAGGAGCTCTTGATGTTGATGAGCAGCATTAGGCTGCTCAGCAGGGGGGCGGGGGGCGGGGGGGGCGGGTGTTGTTATCCCCAGGCGGCGGCAGATGACATCACCGTCCCTCCTTTCCATTCCAACACGTCCACGTCTGTCTCCGTCTTAAGTCGGCATGACAGCATGACAGAGGGCCTCGGCGCCCTGAAGGAGACATGACAGAGAGGGGACAAGTGCCAGGGAGGGAGAGAGAGAGAGAGAGGACGACCGGGGCGAGGGAGGGAGTGCCCAGAGGCGGGGACAACAGAGAGAAAGACGGTCCCACTTTGATGAGTAATAGCCTTGGTGTGTGTGTGCGTGTGTGTGTGTGTGTGTGTGTGTGTGTGTGATGGCCCCTGGTCATATGAACAGTACAGCGCATGCTTGCCTGCAGTGGTGGGTTTTCAAAAGACACGTGAGTGTGTGCATCGTACGCGTCCTGACGTCCCCGAGCCTCAAGTCCTGTTCTGTCCTCGTGAAGGCGGGAGGAGGAGGAGCTGTGTGTGTTTTGTGTGTGTGTGTGTGTGTGTGTGTGTGTGTGTGTGTGTGTGTGTGTTTAAAATGCCACCGTACTGTATAGCCAGTGGCTCATGTTATATAGCCCATTATTTAAATGTCTGCTGCTGCGTTTCCCTCTGTTACAGCTTCATTTGGTTACCACTCTGCCTCCTCCTCTCGTTCATGGTAGATCGAGCTTGACTCCCAAATGAGACCGAGTGAAAATGAGTAACAGTGAGAAGATAGCGCAAATCCTACAGCGTTACAACTAGAATCCAAAATACCTGACCTGCTGCATGAATCTCCTCTTACACTCCTCCTGTCCCTTGGAATTATGATGGCCTGTATTGACATGAACCTAAAGTCACGTTGTCACAATAGGGGAGTAAGCTAGATAATTTGAGCAGAGATCCAATAGAAACATCTGGAGGTAAAATATCACCCTGAGTTCCGAAAGGCAGAAATCTCACGACAAAGTAATCATTGAGTCATTGTAATTAATCAACAACCCTATCAATCCTCCACAGATACAGTACATTATATTGTGATATGTGGCAGTCAAAATCGGAGTTATTGTGCCTTTAACGAGGGCCTTTTTGTATTTTTCTTCTTCTCTTTTTCTTCTTTTTCAAGTTAACAAGCAGCCATCACATCTTCCATGTGACTCATCTTGCATGATGATAGCATTCTGCGGACTTACGTAAGCCTCCATGTTTACTGCTGCCAGCTGAGGAGAAGATGACATTATGGATCACTTAGATATCCTCGTGCTCAGAATGTCTCCGTTTCTCAAAGGAAATATCTGCTGCAGAAAGCCTGACTGTTTAAAGCGTGTGTCCTAGACATTTAAGTCATAAACGTTATTTTTTCAGTGGAAGTGTCTCCTTGTGCTGGAGAACAGCACCAGTCTCTTGTAATACAAAAAAGAATGATGGCAAAGAATGCATTCTTTAATCGTTCATCTTTATTGTTTATTTGACAGGGGCAATGCACAATAAATATATTGCACCCGAAATAGCTATTAGCTCATTTGCATCTGTTGTCCCTGGGCGGGAGCAGACGGCGGTACATTAGACACATACAAAAAACATACTTAATAAACCGCACTCCCAACAACAGAAACCACATCAACAAACCAGTACACAACACTATGGAGATACACATAACAGAATAGCAGTAGAATTACACATATCCGTATATCAGTAGATTAGTCAAATTAATCAGAATCACACAAAATTTCCCTGCATTAAAACTAAAGGAAAGAAAATGTTCTCGGTTCTAAAAGGTGTAAACGTACATTTGTTTCTTTGTTTCCAAGTATTAGATTGAGAAACCTGCAGAAAGATGCCAAGAAAATGAGATGCATTTATTTATGGAGAGTTGGTTTTTAGAGCATCCACACATCCACAGTTGCTTTATCTTTTGTCTCTATATACTGGATATGAGTGTGATGTAGCCTCTGTTTGTTACCAGCTTAGTCTTATTTATACTTTTGTTTTTGTTTTTAATGGAAACCACTCTCCTGCTTCCCAGATCGTATTGTATTGTATTGTATTGTGTTGAAATCCTTATAGGCAACCCATGTCATAGTCAATTGAATTATGGAAACTCACATTGACACTACATTTTATTGTCCAATATGTCATTAATTCCCAAGTCTACCATCTGTCAGACGGAATCTTTACAGGGAATCAAACTCCATATTAGACCAAACGAAAGCCCCCCAAAAATCTCTGCTTTAGAAAGTGTAAAATTCTAAGTGTGGCATGTAAGTGGTTCATTCATCAATTTCTCTCTTTTCTCC
>NC_139652.1:16002330-16004830 GCF_964638095.1 Poromitra crassiceps
ACGAGAGAGCAGAGAGCAAAACCTGAATGCAACAGGAAGCCCCTCATCACGGCGTCTGTTCAAATCAGTGAAGAGGAAGACTAAGAGACGAGGAAGACGAGCGCGGGGACGTGTTTTATGTGGTGGAGGAGGGGGAGAAAAGAAAAGGGTGATTATCAGAGGAATTTCTCCGAGACCGAGGCGCCAGCTTCCAGCACATGTTTGGACATTGTTTTGACAACAATGACGACGCCAAAAGCAATCAGATCAGATTTATGAGTTGTACTTAATGTTGTTTCATTTAGGTATCTTGAAGAATTTGCCAAGGTAGCACTTGAGGCATTTGCAGCTTTTTTAACAACCAATATTCACGGTGTGTTCCATGACATTTCAAAATAAATATTCACGGTGTTTTCCATGACATTTCAAAATAAAATAATAAAAATAAAGAAAAGAGAGAGAGAAAAACAAGTGGATATAAGACATGGGGAGTATATGATCAGTTTGAGGAACGGTCATTTTCTGCATGTGGAGACTTAAGCATTGAGAATGCATGTAGTGAAATATGAGTGTGTATGCATAGAGAGATGTATATTGTACCATCCATAGTATGTATTTTACTGTCTGTGCTTTATGTGAGGTCCTGTTGGTGTCAGTTAGCCACTTCTGATATTCAATATATAGACCTACTGCAGTGGAACTAAAGAGCAGAATAGATATATAGATCTACTGCAGTGGAACTAAAGAGCAGAATAGATATATAGATCTACTGCAGTGGAACTAAAGAGCAGAATAGATATATAGACCTACTGCAGTGGAACTAAAGAGCAGAATAGATATATAGATCTACTGCAGTGGAACTAAAGAGCAGAATAGATATATAGATCTACTGCAGTGGAACTAAAGAGCAGAATAGATATATAGATCTACTGCAGTGGAACTAAAGAGCAGAATAGATATATAGATCTACTGCAGTGGAACTAAAGAGCAGAATAGATATATAGATCTACTGCAGTGGAACTAAAGAGCAGAATAGATATATAGATCT
Source organism: Poromitra crassiceps (assembly GCF_964638095.1). NCBI lineage: Eukaryota > Metazoa > Chordata > Actinopteri > Beryciformes > Melamphaidae > Poromitra > Poromitra crassiceps. The sequence continues at coordinate 16,003,358 of NC_139652.1, forward strand.
ACTGCAGTGGAACTAAAGAGCAGAATAGATATATAGATCTACTGCAGTGGAACTAAAGAGCAGAATAGATATATAGACCTACTGCAGTGGAACTAAAGAGCAGAATAGATATATAGATCTACTGCAGTGGAACTAAAGAGCAGAATAGAGGCATTTGGTGTCATTGTTTTTCTACATCCTGCACTATCTTAAGCCCTTTGGCCAACATCTAGCCATTGCGGTTACGCTTAGTGCCACAGTGGCTCTGCCTCTCTTTCTCAGACCTGGCTCTGCCTTCACCATGGCTCCGCCTTCTGGGACGTGAGGTACAATGACAGAATTGAACATCAATTTTGTCACAACAAGAAGAAATGCATGTTTAATATGCCGTAATATGCAGTAGAATACAGTAGTAATATGCAGTAGAATACAGTAGTAATATGCAGTAGAATACAGTAGTAATATGCAGTAGAGTCTCATTAACATAATCCAGCTTGCTTCTCATGTCTTTACTTGTCACCTCTTTATCGTGCATGCAAATGATCTGTGGCGTTGGCCTGTTGCCTCCATGTTTTTGATGCTTTTTAATGTTAGTGATGTAGGACTTGAAGACTTGTTGTACTTGTTGCACTCATTAAAGGAACAATAACTGTCAAACTAGATGATCTAGTTTGACAGTTATTGAGAGTTGATTTGAGTTAATGAGTTATTAATTTGAGTTAGTGTGGACCAGTGATGTCACTGGTCCACACTTTAACACTCAATAACTGTCAAATTAAATGACAGACTTCAAAACAGTTTACAGTTTTCTGATATACTACTGATGTTCTAATGATACAAAGCTGGTTGAAAATGGGCAGAGTGTTCCTTTAAGTAAGTCGCTGTTTGAAATGTCTGGAACTACATTAAAAATAAATATGGAACGTGTAACTATTATGAGATGCTCTGTGCAGACGCATTTACTAGTTGCTCAGTCTGGTCAATGGTTTGTTCTCTCTCGGAGAAACAATCAAGCCAGTCTGCGCCTTTGTGGGCGGGACTAAAATCACCCCCCGCCCCAACACAGAAAACGCCATTCAAGGAGGCAATTTCAGCGTGGTAACGAAATGACCATTCAGTCTGAACATCAGGCTACACAAACATCAATGATATCATTCATACTGTAATCAATCAAATGTCTATTTTTAATAAGCTGCTTGTTGAACTAATATCTTATGCTATCGGCCGTAGCCTAGGTCAGTGGGGAATTCTGGATCTCAGCTAAGCAAAGCGCTGCAGTAGAGGCGCAGACTTTCACAAACTAAGCACTTATGTGTCAAACTGTTTGGAAGTTATTGGTCTCACAGTGGCCTAACTCCCGTGTGTTAAGCCACACATTAACCTGTGAAAACGTCTTATAAGCAGCCTACACAATGACACTGTGTTAGTAGTGTGGAAGCACTCTCCCCTAATATATACAGTGGTGTACTCAAGTGCACAGCAGTTGGCATGGAC
>NC_139652.1:16009830-16017330 GCF_964638095.1 Poromitra crassiceps
TGGAGCCCCCTGGTGTTAGTGTTAAGATGACAACTTTAATGATCGCTGTGGGGAAATGAGTCATTGCAGCAACAAACAGTAAAAAGATACATCAAAGGAAAATAGCCTATAAACAAAACTCTCGGAGAGTGGAAATATATAAACATATGCAACAGACTTTTTCGACACTACGACGTGTTAAGTAGAATGTAGGTGTGAAAAGTATGGGATAAGTGCACTTTTAGGGTGTGCAAAATAACAGCGGGATAACTTCCTAAGACAACGGGAGGAGTGAATGCAGAATATGGCCGATAGGAAAATACATCCCAAAATAAAAACCGACGGGGATGGAAGCGAATGCACACGAGAGACACTGGAAATTTGGAAGTCACTGCAAACTGCGCTCCGCAAACGGCCTTGTACTCTTTACCGTCAATTAGAAACAGCTTATTTATAACGCATACATCGATGCACACACACACACACACACACACACACACACACACACACACACACGCATGTATACACACACACATGCACATATACACGCACACACACACGCTCGTACGCCGACACTGGCGCTGGCTGCTGTTTGGCAGCAGCCCAGAGCCCTTCACTGGCGAGAGCGTGCGCCTCATCTTGACTCGACGACGAGGCGGTAATGGAAGCCATGTGTGTGTGTGTGTGTGTGTGTGTGTGTGTGGGGCACAGCTGCAGCCAGCGTCACAATAGAGCGGCGTCAGAGGGCTCACCGCAGTCAAACAGTAGTGCTGTGCCCTCCAAACCCCCCTACCCCTACGCTACTAACCCCCGCACATGCTCAACCCCCCCCCCCCCCCCCCCCCACGTTTGGCATACCACCCGCAGCCTGCCACCCCCTCCAGCCCTCCCCGCTCAACACTTCCATCAATTGAAGCTCGTCGGCTCCAAATTAGATCCATGTTCATTAAGGAGTCACAAGAGAGACAGACAACAAGAGCCTCAGTCAGGCGCTGTTGACATGCGGTGCCTTTTCTTCTCCACGTTACTTTTTTCCTTTTCCAGGGATTCTTTATGCGAGGCGATGTGGTCACGAACGTTTGATTATAAAGAGAGGAAGCAGACGAACAAAAGTACCATTGGTTAGATAAGTAGATACATCGGAACTCCAGCTTTTTTTGTTTTTTCCGTGTGTGAGCTTCACAGACGTTAGCGGCGGAGTTTAAAATAAATGGATTTAGTAGATAGGCGAAAACCTGACAGGGATGACTGATCAGTCGGTGGGAGAATCGCCGAAGCACTGGAAGCACTTAAGGAGTTGCAAATAAATAATGAATAATGAGTGGGACCAGAACGGTTCTCTGGGGAACGCCACAAAAAAATATGCAAAAAAGAAATGTTAGAATGTTACTTTTCTCAGTGATCATCACTTGTTAAGATGATGTTGTTGTTGTGGTTATTGTTGTTGTTGTTGTTGTTGTTTTCAGTTTAAAATGTGTTGTGAGACTGGTACAGTTTTGTAGCCTGGTTAAAAACAACCCTGATAACGTGATCTCACATTCACATTCTACGTCTCAATCTGGACTTCCAGCCGCACACAGCGATTTCAGTGGGTGCGAGTAGTTGCTTTGACAGACAACTCCTTCAGCCAATCAGCATCGCCAAATCCAATCCAATTCCACTCATAAGAATGGCAAAAATGTATTTTCTGCCGAGAAACTCTGCTGGTGCATACTCTTGTTATTGTTTCATTGTTGTTAGGGGCCGTATTGTTGTTAGGGGCCGTGTCGACAGAGAACGTGTATTTGAGCAGCCAGCGTCTTTCTGCAATTCATTCTCTATGTAAGGAAGCGCTCGGAGCGCTGCTCTTCCCAGGACCACACCTGGCCTTTAAGCGCTGTTTGCGGCTAGTGTATTTGGGCGGAGCGCTACTCGTCAATGCCACTCCTCCTACCTCTTCTCCTGGCAGCGGGATCTTCAAACTCTGCTGCTGCCAGAATTGCCAATAATCTAGCTTTCATCTTTACAGTGCGAACAGTCAGCAACAACAAACAGACGAGCTGGTTACCATCAGTAGTTGTGTTTCCATTACCCTCAGAAATGCGCAAAATCTAAATATCGCAATAGAAATTGGGTAATGGAAACACGTGAATTTCGAAAAACCTCCCAAATATCGCAAAAAGTTTTTTCGCTCTCATGAGGTGGTTTTTCAGACGTGTCGATATAGAAGTTTATCGCAAAAGTGTAATGGAAACACATTTTTCGCATTTGCACGTCATGTGACCCATATTATCCCTTGGAAAAGGAGCGGAAAATAAGTTTGGTAAGTAAGGTTCGATAGCCGTGTCAAAACCTCCGCAGCAAGTGGAAAACTTTGAAGCAACGCTACCTAGCAGAAAGACGAGTGTTATGCAAAAGCGTAGCCGGGCAAATTAGATAATGTTTAATGGCAGAAATCGGTCCATGGTGACAGCAGGCTGCCTGTGTGCGCGCATTTGGCACAGCGGCGAGATGAGAGGATGAAAAGCACACACTGGTGCGGTGGTGCTGTCTGAAGTGAATACAGTGACTGTGAGTAGGCTAATACATTGCACACGTTTCAGGTGCAATTACAGAACCAAATCAGCCTTTTCCCCCCTCCATCTCTAAATCGGACCAGTTGTAGGCTATTAGGCTACCTTTTTTCCTCTGCCTGTCGCGCTGACTGCATTCACGCAGCCAGCAACATTTTGCGACTCATTTTCTTTTGAATTGATAATCAGGCTCGTTTATATGCATTGTAACTTCATGTTGGGATTTGCATTGACCATTGGTTGGATTTGAGCATGCAGGGGACGGGATATGGGGCAGATCCCCGTGCGTAATCACTGTGGCAGCTGCTGCAACGGGGAATCACTCAAACGCAACTTCAATGGAAACGCCTACAAGTCGCAATTGTACATTGTCGAAGTTGTAGAAATATCGCAATTCTTTTGCGAAAAACTGTAATGGAAACACAGCTTGTGTCACTGTTGCGTCCTGACCTGTACTGCGTCTCTGTTGCGTCCTGACCTGTACTGCGTCTCTGTTGCGTCCTGTCCTGTACTGCGTCTCTGTTGCGTCCTGTCCTGTACTGCGTCTCTGTTGCGTCCTGTCCTGTACTGCGTCTCTGTTGCGTCCTGTCCTGTACTGCGTCTCTGTTGCGTCCTGTCCTGTACTGCGTCTCTGTTGCGTCCTGTCCTGTACTGCGTCTCTGTTGCGTCCTGTCCTGTACTGCGTCTCTGTTGCGTCCTGACCTGTACTGCGTCTCTGTTGCGTCCTGTCCTGTACTGCGTCTCTGTTGCGTCCTGTCCTGTACTGCGTCTCTGTTGCGTCCTGACCTGTACTGCGTCTCTGTTGCGTCCTGTCCTGTACTGCGTCTCTGTTGCGTCCTGACCTGTACTGCGTCTCTGTTGTGTCCTGTCCTGTACTGCGTCTCTGTTGCGTCCTGTCCTGTACTGCGTCTCTGTTGCGTCTTGTCCTGTACTGCGTCTCTGTTGCGTCCTGTCCTGTACTGCGTCTCTGTTGCGTCCTGTCCTGTACTGCGTCTCTGTTGCGTCCTGTCCTGTACTGCGTCTCTGTTGCGTCCTGTCCTGTACTGCGTGCGACGGCAGGGGAAAAAACTAAACAAAACAAAAAACACTCGTGTGATCTGTGTGCTTTGGAAGTGCTGATTTCCAAATCATTCTGAACTGAGAAACACGTTCTCTGTGGACACAGCCGCTTATTGAGTCTATATCTGTCCGCACTTATGGCTGCGTTTACTCTACAAACGTTAACGTTACTCGTTGCTTCGGGAGACGCCATTGCTATTTTGCCAGCGGTGTGTCCCTGATTGGCCGGTTAGGTTGTCAACTACGGTGCAGGTTCCTGATTGGCCCGGGTTACATTCTCATTTCTGGAAGTCATGTGCTCAGGATGGGTTTAGCAGGCCAGTTTTGTTGAACGCTCTCACATCTGTTTCACGGACAGGAGGAAGGATCGACACAGCCTCTCAACCTCTCAGCCAGACCCAAGACGGCCGAGCCTCTGCGCTCGCCCACGTCCCCCACACACAGCCTGTTCTCCGGGAGCAAGAGCAGCCCTCTGGGCATGGGGAAGGGCCGCATCCCCAGCCCCATCCCCAACATGGGCAGAAACACCTCTCTGGGTGGGTAACACACAAACACACACACACACACACACACACACACACACACACACACACACACACACACACACACACACACACACACACACACACACACACACACACACACTGTTTCCCTTACCACTGGATAGACAGAGTGGGCCACCCCGCCTAGTGCTGCTGCCACTGCTGCCTAAAAGGATTACATTAGTATTGGCTTCAGTGACAAGTTCAATAAGAATCACATGATGTAAACGCCTTTCTGCCATGCCAAGAGAAAACTCTAGGGGGAAACTGTGACGCACAGCAACATACACACACACACACACACACACACACACACACACACACACACACACACACACACACACACACACACACACACACAGACCCTCATACACACCCGCATTGTTCACATCTGTACATCCATCCAGGGTAAACACAACCTCGTTGCAGTGTAAAATTGTGCCTTCCCCGGAAAAACAAAAACATCAACCACCCAAACACCTCCCCACCACACACAGACAGAAGAACACCCCCCCCCTCACACACACACACACACACACACACACACACACACACACACACACACACACACACACACACAGACAAACCAAGAAGAACACCCCCCCACACACACACCCCCCCCCCCCCACACACACACACACACACAGACAAACCAAGCGGCGTCGCATGTGCCTGATAGACTGCAGACACCTCAACACCAAGAGGAGACCTGTGTGTGTGTGTGTGTGTGTGTGTGCGTGTGTGTGTGTGTGTGTGCATGTGTCTGTGTGTGTGTGTGTGTGTGTGTGTGTGTGTGTGTGTGTGTGTGTGTGTGTGTGTTTACAGGAGTCCAAAGCCCTGTATTTAGCCCCAATGAAAAGCCCGGCAGCGGAAGCAGTGAAACCCAGCACACGTTATTTGCTTTTTAAGAGCTTCCTCGCATCATTGTCTGCCCGCGCCAGCCCTCTTCTACCCCTACCTCTGCTATCTGTTATTAAGGCCAATCTACACCCTCTCATTATATCCCCCCAGAAAAGCATTTCTCCAGCTCCTCTGGAGTGGCTTTGAGGACGCCACGCTTGTGTTCCTTCCCAAGCTATTTTTTGCCCCTTTTTTAACGGCCACCCACCCAGGCACACAGCGCTTCCTCCTCGTCTGCTAATTAAACCAGCGACGGAAACTTGACATCCTTTTATTTTAATTCTTCAAATGTGCGTCGGCCTCAGAAGTGTGAAGTACTGCACATAAACAAGGAAGAGGGGCGTACTGCACGTAAACAAGGAAGAGGGGAGTACTGCACATAAACAAGGAAGAGGGGAGTACTGCACATAAACAAGGAAGAGGGAAGTACTGCACATAAACAAGGAAGAGGGAAGTACTGCACGTAAACAAGGAAGAGGGAAGTACTGCACATAAACAAGGAAGAGGGAAGTACTGCACGTAAACAAGGAAGAGGGAAGTACTGCACATAAACAAGGAAGAGGGAAGTACTGCACATAAACAAGGAAGAGGGGAGTACTGCACGTAAACAAGGAAGAGGGAAGTACTGCACATAAACAAGGAAGAGGGAAGTACTGCACATAAACAAGGAAGAGGGAAGTACTGCACATAAACAAGGAAGAGGGAAGTACTGCACATAAACAAGGAAGAGGGAAGTACTGCACATAAACAAGGAAGAGGGAAGTACTGCACATAAACAAGGAAGAGGGGAGTACTGCACGTAAACAAGGAAGAGGGGAGTACTGCACGTAAACAAGGAAGAGGGGAGTACTGCACGTAAACAAGGAAGAGGGGAGTACTGCACATAAACAAGGAAGAGGGGAGTACTGCACATAAACAAGGAAGAGGGGAGTACTGCACGTAAACAAGGAAGAGGGGAGTACTGCACGTAAACAAGGAAGAGGGGAGTACTGCACGTAAACAAGGAAGAGGGGAGTACTGCACGTAAACAAGGAAGAGGGGAGTACTGCACGTAAACAAGGAAGAGGGGAGTACTGCACATAAACAAGGAAGAGGGAAGTACTGCACATAAACAAGGAAGAGGGAAGTACTGCACATAAACAAGGAAGAGGGGAGTACTGCACATAAACAAGGAAGAGGGAAGTACTGCACGTAAACAAGGAAGAGGGAAGTACTGCACATAAACAAGGAAGAGGGAAGTACTGCACATAAACAAGGAAGAGGGAAGTACTGCACATAAACAAGGAAGAGGGAAGTACTGCACATAAACAAGGAAGAGGGAAGTACTGCACGTAAACAAGGAAGAGGGAAGTACTGCACGTAAACAAGGAAGAGGGAAGTACTGCACGTAAACAAGGAAGAGGGAAGTACTGCACATTAACAAGGAAGAGGGAAGTACTGCACATAAACAAGGAAGAGGGAAGTACTGCACATAAACAAGGAAGAGGGAAGTACTGCACATAAACAAGGAAGAGGGGAGTACTGCACATAAACAAGGAAGAGGGAAGTACTGCACATAAACAAGGAAGAGGGAAGTACTGCACATAAACAAGGAAGAGGGAAGTACTGCACATAAACAAGGAAGAGGGAAGTACTGCACATAAACAAGGAAGAGGGGAGTACTGCACATAAACAAGGAAGAGGGAAGTACTGCACATAAACAAGGAAGAGGGGAGTACTGCACGTAAACAAGGAAGAGGGAAGTACTGCACGTAAACAAGGAAGAGGGGAGTACTGCACGTAAACAAGGAAGAGGGGAGTACTGCACGTAAACAAGGAAGAGGGGAGTACTGCACGTAAACAAGGAAGAGGGGAGTACTGCACGTAAACAAGGAAGAGGGGAGTACTGCACGTAAACAAGGAAGAGGGGAGTACTGCACATAAACAAGGAAGAGGGAAGTACTGCACATAAACAAGGAAGAGGGAAGTACTGCACATAAACAAGGAAGAGGGAAGTACTGCACGTAAACAAGGAAGAGGGGAGTACTGCACGTAAACAAGGAAGAGGGAAGTACTGCACATAAACAAGGAAGAGGGAAGTACTGCACATAAACAAGGAAGAGGGGAGTACTGCACGTAAACAAGGAAGAGGGGAGTACTGCACATAAACAAGGAAGAGGGGAGTACTGCACGTAAACAAGGAAGAGGGGAGTACTGCACGTAAACAAGGAAGAGGGGAGTACTGCACGTAAACAAGGAAGAGGGGAGTACTGCACGTAAACAAGGAAGAGGGGAGTACTGCACGTAAACAAGGAAGAGGGGAGTACTGCACGTAAACAAGGAAGAGGGGAGTACTGCACGTAAACAAGGAAGAGGGAAGTACTGCACATAAACAAGGAAGAGGGAAGTACTGCACGTAAACAAGGAAGAGGGGAGTACTGCACATAAACAAGGAAGAGGGAAGTACTGCACGTAAACAAGGAAGAGGG
>NC_139652.1:16022330-16029830 GCF_964638095.1 Poromitra crassiceps
TCGTAGGATCCCTCTTGTCCAATCAAATTGCTCGGCCGGAACTACCTGTTGTATAACAGTACACAATACAGTCATAGCAGCAGTGATATGGGGGTTGTTATATAGAGTTCAGTGTCCTTATAGCAGTGGGGAAGAAACTGTTTTTAAAACGGGTTGTCTTGGTGGGCAGAGACCTGTAGCGCCTCCCGGAGGGCAACAGCTGGAAGATGTGGTGTGCTGGGTGAGTGGGGTCAGAAATTATTTTATATTTGTTGTCCTTTGGCGGTGGAGTGATTCAAGTGACGGAAGGGGGGTGTGGATTATTTTGGAGGATTTATTGATGATTCTCTGTAGTTTGTTTTTGGAGTGAGTGTCCAGACTGCTGTACCAAACTGTTATGGAGAAGGTGAGGATGCTTTGTATGATGGCCAGGTAGAACCGAAGCAGGAGATGTTTTCTTATTCAGAATTCTTTGAGCTGACGGAGGAAGAAGAGTCTCTGATTGGCTTTTTTGTAGATGTGATCTGTGTTGGTTTTCCATTTGAGGTTATTACTTATGTGAGTGCCAAGAAATTTGAATGAGTCTGTGGTGCTTATTGATTTGTCGGAGATGAGTATGGGGGTTTTGGGGTGTGGCTGCCATCTGAAGTCGATGATGAGTTCTTGGGTTTTGGATGAGTTGAGTAGCAGGTTATTGTCTGTGCACCAGGTAACTGTTTGGTTGATCTGTGCACGGTATTCCGTTTCATTATTGTCTGTGATGAGGCCTATGATGGTTGTATCGTCTGCGTATTTGTAGATGTTGAAGGAGTTGTAGTGGGATATGAGCAGGTTGGTGTATAGAGAGAATAGCCAGGATGAAAGGACGCAGGCTTGGGGGGCTCCTGTGCTGAGGTACAGAGGGTGAGATGTGATGTTGTTGATTTTTACCCTCTGTTGTCTGTTGGAGAGGAAGCTGTGGATCCAGTGGCAGATGCAGGGGTCAGTGTTCATATCCAGTAGCTTATTGATGAGTTTGGCCGGGTTGATTGTGTTAAAAGCAGAGCTGAAGTCCATGAAGAGAATGCGGGCGTAGGTGTTGGGGGTATCCAGGTGTTGCAGAAGGAAGACTTCATCATGCTTCATATTAAGATGAGTCCAGTACAGGAATGCCTCCTTGTGCTTCACCAGCTCTATATTTTCTGACTTTATAAGAACAAAACCAAAGCAATGCAGTAATTTGGTTGATGGCTCAGTGCCTCCTAATAAAAAGCTCATTTGGAAAGTCTCAAAGTAATAGTTTCCGGTTGGAGAAAGACAGCAGGCCTCGGTGTTTGTTGTCGGTTTGTTTTTCGTTACCTAACAACAGCAGCTGAAAGACTCTTTCTCTTCGCTTTAAATACATCACTTTTTTCTGTTTCTCTCAGGCGCTCAAAGGCTTTGCTCTGTCTTCAACAATTCATGGATGGAACGAGCTGGATAGTGCGAGTGTGACTCAGCCCTTCCACCTCGGGAGGCAGAGAGAGAGAGAGAGGGCCCGGCTACTTTTCTTTACCTTGGATTTGTGTGTTGTTTTCTATTCGTAGGATGAATGTGCTCGTCAGATCCTCCCCTCTGAAACGTTGACATCCTGCCAAAACCTCTTTCTGTCATGACACTGTCGCTAACAGAGCGTTAGCTTGTTTTCATGACACTGTCGCTAACAGAGCGTTAGCTTGTTTTCATGACACTGTCGCTAACAGAGCGTTAGCTTGTTTTCATGACACTGTCGCTAACAGAGCGTTAGCTTGTTTTCATGACACTGTCGCTAACAGAGCGTTAGCTTGTTTGGCGAGAGGGAGACAACAGAAGAAGGGCTGGACTGTAAATGCTGCCTCAGTATAATGTTGTATGTCCCACTATTTATTGACTATGCTGATTCGACTCAAAGTGTGTGTGTGTGTGCGTGTGTGTGTGTGTGTGTGTTGTGTGTGTGCGTGTTGTGTGTGTGCGTGTGCATTTCACTTGCTGTTTGTGTATTTTTGGGCCACAGCCTTCATTTCAAGCATAGACAACATAGACAGTTCTCTCCATAACGCCGAGCTGAAAGTGATCCCCAGATCCTTTTCGTCTGTTTGTGTGTGTGCATGTGTGTGTGTGTGTGTGTGTGTGTGTGTGTGTGTGTGTGTGTGTGTGTGTGTGTGTGTGTGTGTGTGTGTGTGTGTGTATGTGTGTGTGCGCGTGTGTGCGTGCGCGCCCGCGGTATGTGTGGGTGTGTGTGTGTGTGTGCGTGCCTGCATGTTCGTGCATGTGTGTGTGTGTGTGTGTGTGTGTATGTGTGTGTACTGTATGTGTGCGTGCGTGTGCGTGTGTGTGTGTGTGTGTGTGTGTGTGTGTGTGTGTGTGTGTGTGCGCGTGCCTGCATGTTCGTGCATGTGTATGTGTGCGTGTGCGTGCGTGTGTGTGTCCTGGCTCTCCGCTGGCCCTGGCTATGTTAATGTCATTATAGCTGGTGTACAGACGAGAGGCCTGGCCAGTTAGTGGCATTGTTGAGTATCGCCTTACGCTTACGCTGCTTCCAGCTGGCCCGCGGCTGCCAAAGCTCACTGAAATAGCCACTGTGTATGAGCGCGTGGGTGTGTGTGTGTGTTAGGGCTGCACGATATGAGGAAAAGTAGCGATGTGCGATAACACTGTTCAATATTGCGATGCCGATATGACCTGCGATAAATAAAAAAATGCTATAAACAAAAATATTAATGGGTAGGGGTGCTCCGATCCGGCTAAGCCACGATCCGATCCGATTCCGATTCCTGGGGTCATGATCCGATTCCAGAATCGATTCTCGATTCCAACGATTCTCGATTCCAGAATCTAGAATCGATTCTCAATTATGTAGTTTTATATTGCAATAACACACAAAGGTAAATCTAAGACAAAAAATGACAAATGTATTAATGCTGAACTTCAAATTCAACTTCTGAAGTATTACAGTGAGGGCCTAAATTCATTTTGCAATATGAGTGTGTTAATTTAAGCATACGTATCAGTAAGTGGCACGGGATTCTCAAAGCCTGTGTTGAGGGTCATGCGAACAAAAATGCACTCTTGAAGCTAAAAAAAAATCCAAAACCAACAAGTTAATTATTTACATTTTTACTTCAATGTAGAACAGTCATTTCTTACACATGAGATTACTTTTAGCCTTTTAGTCATAACGATTATTGAAAGATATTCCATATTCCAGACTGAAATGTTATAACAGAAGTGGAGTATTGGCCAGAATGACATGAACATTTGGACACTTATTCAGCCGGTATCTTGCATGTTGCGTTCAGGTGCACTGTAAAAAAAAAAAAAAAAAAATTGCAATAACACGTGACTTTTGCGATGTGTTCATTGTGCATTTTCATATCGCGATGACGATGAAAATACGATTAATCGTGCAGCCCTAGTGTGTGTGTGTGTGTGTGTGTGTGTGTGTGCATCTACACCCCACGCTACACTTAATCTGAGTACTTGTTCAGCACTGTCCCGGCTTTTTCTTGAAACACTTGCCTTTTTACCAGAATATGGCCTCAAAACACTCGTCACGTCACGCACGTCACTTACCCCACTTAAAGGAATGGGCTACACCAGGTTTTGAAGAGACTAGGTAGTGCGCCCGATTCCTAGGGTGGAGAGACTCTGGAGATGATGCGCCATGAAGCAGTTATGGAAAAGGCACTGGCACACGAGGGCCGAGAGGTCCGGGAACACGGCGGGCGAAGAGGAGAGCGAGGCGGCCGGCGGGGGGGAGGAACATTGAGGAGGGGGCGGACCCCCGAGTCTGCAATTTGTGTAATATTCTGTGAGAGGTAGCAATGTGCCGCAGGGTATCCAGTCTGCCGGAAAGCCATTAGAAGAAGAAGAAGAATCACAATCACTGCCATAGACACTGCCACAAAAGATTGGCCTGTTGGTGAGCTTGCATGTTAGGTGACGTGAACATAGACGCCAAAATCATCAACAATGTATTTTAAGACGGGATTTAAAAGAAGTCACTGATTCTGCTAGCCTTGTCTCCTCAGGCAGGTCATTCTAAAGCCGAGGAGGAGGGGCCCTGATGGAAGTAGCCACCTTTAGTTTGATTAAGTCTAGAATCTGTGTGTGTGTGTGTGTGTGTGTGTGTGTGTGTGTGTGTGTGTGTGTGTGTGTGTGTGTGTGTGTGTGTGTGTGTGTGTGTGTGTGTGTGTGCGTGCGTGCGTGCGTGTGTGCGTGTGTGTGTGTGTGTGTGTGTGTGTGTGTGTGTGTGCGTGCGTGTGTGTGTGTGTTGGGCCACACCAGGCCCAAACATGCTTTCAAAGTGATCAGTGAAAATGTAACATCTATTCTAAAACAAACAGGGAGCTGGAATGGAGGTGACGTGACATCACCTGCAGCTTCTGTGGCTGGAGCAGAACGAGGAGGCTGTAGTAGAGCAGTTTATCTTGGCTCCGCCGGGCCACTGTTTGGTCTTTGTAGGAAGAGAGACTGTGAAAACCCACATCTCAGAGGGTTCCAAGTCTTGATTAAAGGTCCACGTAATGTAGCTGTATTTGATGGCTGAATGATCTATACACTATAATAATGTAGCTGTATTTGATGGCTGAATGATCTATACACTATAATAATGTAGCTGTATTTGATGGCTGAATGATCTATACACTATAATAATGTAGCTTGTACTACAAAGCCCAGACTGGCACCTGCAAATAGGCTGTCGAGCGTCTACTTCTGTGGTCTCTGAGCCTCGGGCAGAGGTGTGTGTGTGCGTGTGTGTGTGTGTGTGTGTGTGTGTGTGGTGTGTGTGTGTGTGTGTGTGTGCGTGTGTGTGTGTGTGTGTGTGTGTGTGTGTGTGCGTGTGTGTGTGTGTGCGTGTGTGTGTGGATTGGTGGGGTGGTGGGGTGTAATGGGCTATGAATAGGAGGAATGGTGAAAAAGGAGGGGCTAGCTGACTGACGGCTCTATCGGCACGGAGTGACGTCTGGAGAGAGAGAGAGAGAGACAGAGTGAGAGTAGAGAAGAGAGAGAGAGAGAGTAGGAGAGTAGAGAGAGAGAGAGAGTAGGAGAGAGAGAGAGAGAGTAGGAGAGAGAGAGAGAGAGAGAGAGAGTAGGAAAGAGAGAGAGAGAGAGAGAGAGTAGGGAGAGAGAGAGAGAGAGTAAGGAGAGAGAGAGAGAGTAGGAGAGAGAGAGAGAGAGAGAGTAGGAAAGAGAGAGAGAGAGAGAGAGTAGGAGAGAGAGAGAGAGAGAGTAGGAGAGAGAGAGAGAGAGTAGAAGAGAGAGAGAGAGAGAGAGACAGAGTGAGAGTAGGAGAGAGAGAGAGAGAGAGAGAGAGAGGGAGAGTAGGAGAGAGAGAGAGAGAGAGGGAGAGTAGGAGAGAGAGAGAGAGAGGGAGAGTAGGGAGAGAGAAGAGAGAGAGAGAGAGAGAGGGAGAGTAGGAGAGAGAGAGAGAGTAGGAAGAGAGAGAGAGTAGGAGAGAGAGAGAGAGAGAGAGAGAGGGAGCGCCGTGAGGAGAGCTGCCAAACTTGATTGGTCCTTGAGGAGACAGTAAACGGTTGTGGGTCAGCTGGAGGCAGGAAGCGGTAGTTACAGGGCGGTACAGTAGTTGTAGTTGTAACCGTGGTAATGAGCTCAATACGGTGCTAGATAAAAGAAGGAAAAAAATCACTGTTTATAAGCGTTACCGTAACAACGGCAGGGAGACACAAACGCCAAGAAGAGGAGAGACCAGGCGTGACACAAAGACTCGTGTGTCTCTTAATGGAGAAATATACATTGAGCAGTGAAATGTGACTCTGGACCCAGTGAAGGCACAATAGCGTGCGCAAATGTTTCTGTTGAAGGGTTTGGACTGGAGGCCATGACGTGCTTTGTGTCTGTGAGTGCCTCCATTGTTTCTACACATTAACATGAAGCTGCTCTTTACTCCTGAACACTATTATATATATATATATATGTATAAGCTGCTGTGTCTTAAGTGGAGGTTCACTTTTGGAATTAGTCCTAAATTCTCAAGTTTCTGCTCCTGTCTAGTACTAAATCATGTACAGTACTAGGCTAGCCCTCTTGGCACTAGTCAGATTTTTATCATTTCTTTCCCTTCCGGATTACAAACCCCAATTCCCCCTGCTGTACCGTAGAGAGCTGCAAACCCGAGGGTACCCTCGCGGGCCCCTCGGGCCTGCCTAAACGGGCCCGGGCCGGGCTCGTTTTTTATTTTTATTTTATTAATAGGTCCGGGCCGGGCCGGGGTCGGGCCGTTTTTCAATAATTAAATAAAATAACGTTGTATTACTCGCTTGATTTTACACAGCAGAGCAGTCAGACAAAGAGGAGGAGCGCACACTGCACAGCCACACACACACAGAGTCACACACACCCTCACCGTGACGTTAGTCTGCCAGTCCACAATCCACCGTTCAGTCAGCATGCTGTCACTGTCAGCGTAAAAAAACAACAACAAAACAAGCCGCGTGTGTCCGTGTCCGTGTCGTGAGAGAGAGAAATAAGATCGATGGACATAAAACAAAGTTTGCGAGGGGAGAGTTAAACAGTCCCCACTGCAGTAGGGAAAGCTCATTTCAACCTGTTCAAAACGAACCCATCTACCATACATTGTGAGGACACTAATGTGACGTTATTCAATGCAGCTATAAACGGTAAGTCTGCTGTTTTAATTTCGATATGCTTGAGTGACATAATGTTTCAGTTTGTGGGCATTGTTGCTGTTGGCAATTAAACGATCTAACGTTCTCTTTCTCGACAATATGTCTGGATTTTGACAGGCCACGGTAGCGTGTGTGAGAGGGGGAGAGAGAGACAGAGAGAAAGCTGCAGTGTTTGTCTTTAGGCAACACAGTCTAGCAACGTTTTGGACCAAAACGAGTTCAGCAGCGCGGCAGCATGCACAGAGAGGGAGAGAGAGATGTGTCGTCATATCGTGATATTGATGTCGGGCCTCGCAACGGGCTCGGGCCAATTAATTTCATGACTCATCCAGGCCGGGTCGGGCACGGGCCTGCATGTCACGGGCCGGGGAGGGCTCGGGCCGAGATTTCAGGCCCGCGCAGCTCTCTACTGTACCGGTCATTGCTCCACCCCCTCTCTGGAACCGGTGGAGAGTTGTAGACTAGCACATGCTTCCTCTGATCCATGTGTAGTTGCCAGCCACTTCTTTTCACCTGACAGCGAAGAGTTTCAGCGGCAGGACGTCGTGCTGGGAGGATCACGCTATTCCCCCCGAGTTCCCCTCCCCCTGAACGGGCGCCCCAACGGACTAGAGGGGGCACTGGTGCAACGACTGAGCACACATACCCATAATCCGGCTTCCCACCCGCAGACACGGCCAATTGTGCCTGTATGGATGCCCGACCAAGCCGAGGGCAACACAGGGGCTCGGACCTGTGACCCTCGTGTCGGTGGGCAGGGCATCTACCGCTGTGCTACCTGGACGCCCGGGGGAAATAGTCATTTCTAGCGTTTGTTTGAACCTGATGGGTGAGCTTTGCTGCATCAGATCACTGATACAGATACTACCAGATA
>NC_139652.1:16034830-16047330 GCF_964638095.1 Poromitra crassiceps
AGCTCTGCTGTTTACAGGCTATGAGGGGTTAAAGCTCTGCTGTTTACAGGCGATGAGGTGTTGAAGCTCTGCTGTTTACAGGCGATGAGGTGTTGAAGCTCTGCTGTTTACAGGCTATGAGGAGTTAAAGCTCTGCTGTTTACAGGCGATGAGGTGTTACAGCTCTGCTGTTTACAGGCGATGAGGGGTTGAAGCTCTGCTCTTTACAGGAGATGAGGGGTTAAAGCTCTGCTGTTTACAGGAGATGAGGGGTTAAAGCCCTGCTGTTTACAGGCGATGAGGGGTTGAAGCTCTGCTGTTTACAGGAGATGAGGGGTTAAAGCTCTGCTGTTTACAGGAGATGAGGGGTTAAAGCCCTGCTGTTTACAGGCGATGAGGGGTTGAAGCTCTGCTGTTTACAGGAGATGAGGGGTTAAAGCTCTGCTGTTTACAGGAGATGAGGGGTTAAAGCGTGTTCATCGTGGGTTAGTTTAGAATCAGAGGAGTAAACAGAAGCAGAGGCACAGAGATACTCGACAGTGTGTATAGTACAGTGTGTGTGTTTGATGTAAAGGGCCTTTCTTTGTTCTACATGCAGTTGTACAGCATCCTGCCCCAAAGCGGTAAAGAAACAAACTTTTTACCAGAAGCTTTAAGGTTTCCAGTTCAAACCTCCAGACCGACTGGGAAACTCTGGGAGGGTAAAGTGAATACATAATACTACCACTGAACTACTTGACCCAGAGCTGCTCAGTGGAGCTGTTCAGGGATCTGTGCTGGGCAGCTCCTAGGTGTGAACGTGTGTCAGGCTCTGAAAGTGAATGACATGAATGTGGAGCTGTATGAATGGGCAGAACGGAGCTGAAAAAGAGCACGACTGTTCTGAAAAATCCTTCTCTGGAAGAAAGGTTTAGTCTAAAGAAAGGTTTAAAAAACGACTATGTAGGAGGACAGAAAGAACCAGAGAGAACTTATGTGCAACCATCGTTCTTTGTCTCTTATTATTATTATCTTGATTTTTCTTATTTCTAGCATGAAAGATACAGGGTTCCCACTGGTCCTTCAAATCCTTGAAAGTTTGTGGATTTGGAAAAAATCAAGGCCTTGGAAGTTTTAGAAAATAGACATAGAGATGGGTCATTGAAAGTGCTTGAATTTATTGTGTCCAAGAATAGAAATTATTATTATTATTTTTTTTTTTTAACTTAACGTTAGTAAATAGGTGTAACACGGCACAGTTGAGAAGTGTTCACACATTCAAGCCTCTCTCTCTTTTTAATTGTTGTCTGTGAGCTTCTGTAAAGCTGCTACTTCTCATTATAAAACATTCTGTGTTGTAAGAGTAAATATCCTTGGTCCATGTCTCAAACTAGGCCGTGTTGGGTCCTTGAATTTGAGGGAATTGGGCCTGGAAAGTCCTTGAATTTGACGTTTAAGAAGGTGTGGGAGATTGGTGATGCAGGTAAATAAAATGTCCCTCCTCTCCCCCTGTAGGGAGCAATGCTACGGAGGCGCGGGTGTTCAGGGAGGCGCGCGGCAGGAACACCAACGAGCCGCACATCAAGAGGCCCATGAACGCCTTCATGGTGTGGGCCAAGGACGAGAGGAGGAAGATCCTCCAGACCTTCCCCGACATGCACAACTCCAACATCAGCAAGATCCTGGGTGAGACTTTACACTCGTTCTTCCATAGGAGGGCAGGCATTCAACCGGTAATCCAAAACCTTCATCACCTAACAACCCTACTTCAGAAGATTCTCCTTGGACAAGTTTGAGTTCAAGTTCCAAGTCAAGTTCCAAGTCAAGTCTCAAGTCATCTCACCTGCATAAATCTCTAGTACATCCGTAGACTGTACACAGTGACACAGGATGTTGTTTTTCCAGGCTCAAGATGCAACTGAGATATAGTGAAAAAGTTAATAACGAAACAATAATTCACAGACTACGATAAAGACAGACTCAGATATATTACATATACAGTAATAAATATCAGAGATAATCTAAAAACTGTCAATATAAACCATAAAAAGTGCTTACAGTAGGTAGGTGATTTCAATCAATTTATGAGAGGCTAGGACAGCATCAACGGTGCCGACCGGAACTTTCAGTCACAGGTCAGCCTCTCTAACCAAGACTAGACTAGTGTTTCTCCATGTGGGGTCCAGCCTCTCTAACCAAGACTAGACTAGTGTTTCTCCATGTGGGGTCCAGCCTCTCTAACCAAGACTAGACTAGTGTTTCTCCATGTGGGGTCCAGCCTCTCTAACCAAGACTAGACTAGTGTTTCTCCATGTGGGGTCCAGCCTCTCTAACCAAGACTAGACTAGTGTTTCTCCATGTGGGGTCCAGCCTCTCTAACCAAGACTAGACTAGTGTTTCTCCATGTGGGGTCCAGCCTCTCTAACCAAGACTAGACTAGTGTTTCTCCATGTGGGGTCCAGCCTCTCTAACCAAGACTAGACTAGTGTTTCTCCATGTGGGGTCCAGCCTCTCTAACCAAGACTAGACTAGTGTTTCTCCATGTGGGGCCCAGCCTCTCTAACCAAGACTAGACTAGTGTTTCTCCATGTGGGGTCCAGCCTCTCTAACCAAGACTAGACTAGTGTTTCTCCATGTGGGGTCCAGCCTCTCTAACCAAGACTAGACTAGTGTTTCTCCATGTGGGGTCTAGCCTCTCTAACCAAGACTAGACTAGTGTTTCTCCATGTGGGGTCCATCCTCTCTAACCAAGACTAGACTAGTGTTTCTCCATGTGGGGTCCATCCTCTCTAACCAAGACTAGACTAGTGTTTCTCCATGTGGGGTCTAGCCTCTCTAACCAAGACTAGACTAGTGTTTCTCCATGTGGGGTCCAGCCCTCTAACCAAGACTAGACTAGTGTTTCTCCATGTGGGGTCCAGCCTCTCTAACCAAGACTAGACTAGTGTTTCTCCATGTGGGGTCTAGCCTCTTTAACCAAGACTAGACTAGTGTTTCTCCATGTGGGGTCCAGCCTCTCTAACCAAGACTAGACTAGTGTTTCTCCATGTGGGGTCCATCCTCTCTAACCAAGACTAGACTAGTGTTTCTCCATGTGGGGTCTAGCCTCTCTAACCAAGACTAGACTAGTGTTTCTCCATGTGGGGTCCAGCCCTCTAACCAAGACTAGACTAGTGTTTCTCCATGTGGGGTCCAGCCTCTCTAACCAAGACTAGACTAGTGTTTCTCCATGTGGGGTCTAGCCTCTCTAACCAAGACTAGACTAGTGTTTCTCCATGTGGGGTCCAGCCCTCTAACCAAGACTAGACTAGTGTTTCTCCATGTGGGGTCCAGCCTCTCTAACCAAGACTAGACTAGTGTTTCTCCATGTGGGGTCCAGCCCTCTAACCAAGACTAGACTAGTGTTTCTCCATGTGGGGTCTAGCCTCTCTAACCAAGACTAGACTAGTGTTTCTCCATGTGGGGTCCAGCCTCTCTAACCAAGACTAGACTAGTGTTTCTCCATGTGGGGTCTAGCCTCTCTAACCAAGACTAGACTAGTGTTTCTCCATGTGGGGTCTAGCCTCTCTAACCAAGACTAGACAAGTGTTTCTCCATGTGGGGTCCAGCCTCTCTAACCAAGACTAGACTAGTGTTTCTCCATGTGGGGTCCAGCCTCTCTAACCAAGACTAGACTAGTGTTTCTCTATGTGGGGTCACAGGTCAGCCTCTCTAACCAAGACTAGACTAGTGTTTCTCCATGAGGGGTCCAGCCTCTCTAACCAAGACTAGACTAGTGTTTCTCCATGTGGGGTCCAGCCTCTCTAACCAAGACTAGACTAGTGTTTCTCTATGTGGGGTCACAGGTCAGCCTCTCTAACCAAGACTAGACTAGTGTTTCTCCATGTGGGGTCCAGCCTCTCTAACCAAGACTAGACTAGTGTTTCTCCATGTGGGGTCCAGCCTCTCTAACCAAGACTAGACTAGTGTTTCTCTATGTGGGGTCACAGGTCAGCCTCTCTAACCAAGACTAGACTAGTGTTTCTCCATGTGGGGTCTAGCCTCTCTAACCAAGACTAGACTAGTGTTTCTCTATGTGGGGTCTAGCCTCTCTAACCAAGACTAGACTAGTGTTTCTCCATGTGGGGTCCAGCCTCTCTAACCAAGACTAGACTAGTGTTTCTCCATGTGGGGTCCAGCCTCTCTAACCAAGACTAGACTAGTGTTTCTCTATGTGGGGTCACAGGTCAGCCTCTCTAACCAAGACTAGACTAGTGTTTCTCCATGTGGGGTCCAGCCTCTCTAACCAAGCCTAGACTAGTGTTTCTCCATGTGGGGTCCAGCCTCTCTAACCAAGCCTAGACTAGTGTTTCTCCATGTGGGGTCCAGCCTCTCTAACCAAGACTAGACTAGTGTTTCTCCATGTGGGGTCCAGCCTCTCTAACCAAGACTAGACTAGTGTTTCTCCATGTGGGGTCCAGCCTCTCTAACCAAGACTAGACTAGTGTTTCTCCATGTGGGGTCCAGCCTCTCTAACCAAGACTAGACTAGTGTTTCTCCATGTGGGGTCCAGCCTCTCTAACCAAGGCTAGACTAGTGTTTCTCCATGTGGGGTCCAGCCTCTCTAACCAAGACTAGACTAGTGTTTCTCCATGTGGGGTCCAGCCTCTCTAACCAAGACTAGACTAGTGTTTCTCCATGTGGGGTCCAGCCTCTCTAACCAAGACTAGACTAGTGTTTCTCCATGTGGGGTCACAGGTCAGCCTCTCTAACCAAGACTAGACTAGTGTTTCTCAATGTGGGGTCCAGCGACCAACAGGGGTCCTTGACGGGGTTCCAGGTGGTCCCCAGCAAACTGATGAATTGTTCAGCATTATTTAATTTACAAGAAGACGTTAACTCAAAATACAGAATGTCAAACAACGACCATGTTGATCATAGTTTCACGCTTATCATTCAACACAGATAGTCATGGAATTCTGGACAAAATCATAATCTAACAGTAAAAAGATATACGGTATTCAGATTTGGGTCCAGAAGACATACATCTCATCAAACGGGGGTCCTAATGTGGACTAAACCAGGGGTATATTTGATATGAAAAAGGTTGGATTAGTTGCGCTGTGTTCTGCAGGGCACAGGGTTTCTTGGGGCAGACTATAAGAGGCACTAGTGTGTTTTCCTCACACACAGACCTGCACTGTGTTAGCTTGACGAGTGTGATGGATGCTTTCAGTTAAAGAGTAGCCGTGTTGATGCTAACCTCCCCCCACACAGATAGCCATTCACGCCGTGCTGAGCCTCACGGTTGTTCGCGGGGCCGTAGCGTTTCTTAAGACCTCCACTGTCCAGCGCCCGGGCTCCTATGAGCTGCAGGGCTGCTGAATATACAGAGAAATGCTCCTGAGCAGGTGGGGCCTGGCTGAGCAGGTGGGGCCTGGCTGTGTCCCTGACTTGGAGCTTTGAACGCCCTCCGACAAAGAGGCGTTTTGTGTTCGATGAAATGCTCCCTGCATTCTTGGCGACCCATCCGGTGCTCTTAAAAAAATTAAAAATAAAATACTTTTGACACAGGGCTATATTGATATTATAATATGAGACTAGATATCGTCTTAGATGTTGGATATGGTAATATCGTGATATGGCATAAATATTGTCTTTTCCTGGTTTTAAAGGCTGCATTACACTAAAATGATGTAATTTTCTCAACTTACCAGACTGTTCTGTTCTATTTGCCTTCATCCACTTAGTCATTATATCCACATGAGTATTTATCAAGTTATTTATCAAAAATCTTGTGTAAATATTTTGTGAAAGCACCAATAGTCATCCCTACAATATTGTCGCAATATCTCTGTATCAAGGTATTTGGTCTGGTATATTGTGATGGCCCAGCCCTAGTTCTTCAGACATTTAGGCTCCTTTCCCCTCATAATTCTTGAATTGTCTGAGTGAAAATACCGTCATAAGAGACATGTTTATGGTCAAATGTGAACGGTCAAATCCTATTGGCAGGAATAAGACATCATGTTCTGGATATTTACCGAGTGGTTGTGGTGGTATCAGAACAAAAAAACAGAACTAAGAGTGGACAGGAGATGATTGTGTGTGCGTGCGTGCGTGCATGCATGGTTGCATGTGTACAGCGCATCTCTCCCCAACACAATAACACAGCTGGACGTTGGGGAGTGGGCGGCTGCCTTAAGAAGTCCCCCCTGTTTCCTGAGTCCAAAGAGTAGAGAAGGAGAAGTTTGCGATAAACCTTGATAAACAGAGGAGCCAGGCGCTGTGTGTGTATAATGGGTCCGCAGATGTGCTGCGTTCCTGCGGTAATGGCTCTGTCCACTTGTTCTGAAGGTCCTCTCTTACCGGGGCTGTGGCTGGGGCTGGGGGGGGAATCAGGACTCAGGAGTACACAATATATCATTCTTCCAGAGCCAAGAGCCAAGAGAGTGTGATCTACTCCTGATTTTAAACAGCCTCCTCGCTTAAAGACTGTCTGGTGTCTGTTCACATGACAACGTCCTACCTTAGGAAACTCTACCCGGGCAGGGCTCTGTGCTGGAGGCTTGTGTAATAACTGCATTTAAGGTACACTTGAAATGACAGTGTGTTCTCAAATCACTGATTCACTGCATTCGCATTGCGTTTATTTCCACCGCAAACTTGCTGCTCAACCAGACTCCGAGCAACAGTTTCAAAAAATCTGTCAAAAGCCTTTTTTCCCCCCACTCTCTAAATCTCCTAACTCTTGCTTATGCATGTTTTTACCTTTGTCAAGGGAAAATGTAAATAAGTCTTTTAGTTTATTGTGCTTGATGGTTTTTTAAAGATGCATGTATCATGTGTTTTATGACCTGTCAACTGAGCTAAACTAGACTAAACTCATCTCAAAATCTCCACGGTCGTCTGCCCCCCAGGCTCTCGCTGGAAATCCATGACCAACCAGGAGAAGCAGCCGTACTACGAGGAGCAGGCCCGTCTCAGCAAGATCCACCTGGAGAAGTATCCCAACTACAAGTACAAGCCGAGGCCCAAGAGGACCTGCATCATCGACGGGAAGAAGCTGCGCATCGGCGAGTATAAGCAGATGATGCGCTCGCGACGTCAGGAGATGAGGCAGTTCTTCAGCGTGGGGTGAGCAACAGTGTTAGCAGAGTCGCTGTCCGCCTTAGTCAGTTTCTACATAGCTGCTCACCCTGGTTCAGTAGAATAGTATAGCAGAGGATAGAAAAGAGTCTAACTTGATCGTCCACCAGGGTGGAAAATTGTCTTCGGCTCACCAAACAACGCAAAACAACCACATACTGTAAGAAGCCGCCACACATACAGTAGACATGGCTGCATTGCATTGTTAAAACCAGTTCATGTCAATGTCTGTGGAGAGGTTTGAATATTGAAGACTTCAAATACTAGAAACGGGTGCGCTACTCCTGGAAAATTGAGATAATCACGAAAGATTTTTTATATTCACATATTTTTTTTATTAGGGTTTTATCTTTTATTAGGCTACCAGGATTTGACCATTTTTGACCACTCGAGAATTGATTAAAATGGTCAAAAAGGATAGCAGTATCTTTAATATAGCTTTAAAAACTAGTCCGCAACAGCCTCTGAAAGACAGTAATGTCGGCCGGCGATTTCTTAAAAATGTTTTAGGGTGATTCTTAGGGTGATTCTTAGGGTGATTCTTTTTGGTTTTTTGCAATACATACAACTGCACTGTTTGCACATTGTTTTCCTTGTGTCAGTATGGACATAAAAGGGACATCCTTGAAGAACCCCCCATTTGCTCGAGGCTTGTGGAGCTAGGCCTCCATCGGGGGGGTTCATGCACCCTGTTTTTAAGGGGTCCTCAAGGAAACCTATGGGGTTCCCCCGATGGTTGCAATCAGAAGAGCCCCTAAAGGTTCCGTAAAGCCCTTTTTAATTTTTTAGAGTGTAGACAGCGCAGCGAGGGGAAAAAACAGTGGCATTGTCTTAATAGGAACCAGCCATGGATGTGTTTAAAGCCATCACAGTGGCCTGTGTTTCAGATGGATTTACCAGAGGCCACGGCTTTGAATAGGAGCGATTTTTAATAGCTTGTCATTTATTAAATTAGGACAATGCTGGGCGCTTGCGGCCAGTGAAATTGGACACAGACAGACTCATAGTGGAATATGAAATGTAAGCAGATGTTTGAGAGGGAATGAGAGAGAGAGAGAGCGAGGCAGACGTCACAGGCTAAACGCCACATTTACTGTGTGTGGTCAAGCAATAGGCAAAAAGCCTATGATTGGCCAGGTCTGGACTTTCAATCAAAAGCTAAATCAAATAGCTAACTGGGAGCCAGTCGAGCTACACAACCCATTTCTGGCCCGTGCCATACAGTGAAGGCAGTGTTGTTTTTAAAAGTGCTTAATGTGAAAATGAGTCTGTCAGAGCTCGCGGCAGTAATTGTTTCAGGAGACAGAGGGGGGAAAACTGTTAGGTGAGTAAAGTGACAGCAATTTTCCTGCTTTATGTGCCTCATTTGAGGAGCCGGAGGGCTTGTTTGAGTGATGTGCATTTAGCCTCATTCCATCCATATCTTAAGAGGCTATTTAGCCGACGCTGCGAGGACGACTACTGTGTGTGCTGGCAGGGAGCGCTCCATGTTAGGGCATGCCCGCCCAGCCCCGTCAAGTGTTGCTGCTCAACTTGAGCCCACGCAGAATTCATGCTTTGTTTAGAGCAGCCAGGGGGAAATGAATCAGTGTGCGATCAGTCAAAAGCCAGTCTCTTGTCGTCAGGTTGTAGTATTTTAACTGCTAAACGACAAGACATATTATCACTTAAATGTCCGCATCTTTACAATGGTTGGAAGTCGGTTTTAGAACTGTTTTTTTTTTTTTTTACAAATTAGATTACTGAGGTTCACCAAGGTCTGGCCCCTAGCTACATTACAGACGTGATAGCCCTATGAGCCTCAGCTCAGCCTGAGATCTTTCTGACAGCTCCTCCTTGGTCTACACTCAAGACCAAAGCTCACCTTTAGACCATCAGGGTCCTAAGATTAAGGAACGACCTGCCTGAAGAACTCTCACTAACCAAATCAGTATCATCTGTCAAATCTCCAGTTAAGACTAATTTGTTTTTAATTAATAAAATACCATAACCATCTTTTATTCATTACCATATTTGTTCGTTTATTCTGGTGTCTTGTTTTATTGTTGTGCCATTTCCTTTTGTTTTTACTGTATGTGAAGCACTTTGTAAACTCGGTTTTGTTTTTCAAGTGCTATACACTACCAGTCAAAAGTTTAGACACACCTGATTGAATGAATGTACGTTTTCATCTAAAGGCTTATGCTTAAATTATTGGAATTTGTTTCTTAGACAAATATAAATTGTGAAGTTGATGCCTATGTATGAATTTCTTTCCAAAGCCTTTTACCTTTCTATCAAGACAAAGGATGGCTGCTTTAAAGAATCATAGATAGTTTTGATTTGTGTTAAAGTCACTGCATAATTCCATTTGTGTTATTTAACTATTGACTGGTAGTGAGTGTACAGTGGTATATATATACAGTTTTATTTATTTATTTATTTATTTATTTATTTATTTATTTATTTACGGTCTAACCCTTTTCTCTCTGTCTCTCTCCTCAGGCCCCAACCACCGATTCCCCTTGGCAACAACGCGGGCAGCGTCGGGGTCTACCCCGGCGCCATCACCATGGCGACGACAGCCACGCCCTCCCCCCACCTAACATCGGACTGCTCCAGCACCTCGGCCAGCCCCGAGCCCCCGGCCGTGCCCGTCATCCAGAGCACGTACGGGGCCAAGGAGCAGAGCACGTACGGGGCCAAGGACCTGCCCGGCCACCCCGCCAACGGACAAGACACGGACATGTACGAAGACTTTGAGGACGAGCCCAAATCAGACTATAGCAGCGAGCACGAGACGCGGGAGGCCGTCAGCGCCAACTGAGCGCGCTCAGGCCAGGGTGTGCGCCAACTGAGCGCGCTCAGGCCAGGGTGTGCGCCAACTGAGCGCGCTCAGGCCAGGGTGTGCGCTCAGGCCAGGGTGTGCGCCAACTGAGCGCGCTCAGGCCAGGGTGTGCTCAGGCCAGGGTGTGCGCTCAGGCCAGGGTGTGCGCTCAGGCCAGGGTGTGCGCTCAGGCCAGGGTGTGCGCTCAGGCCAGGGTGTGCGCTGGTGAAAAAAACACCTCCCCCTTATACTCAGAGACCCTTTTTATCAACACAGTTTATTGCAGAGACGCTTCAGGCATACTTTCAGGACATGTCGTGTCATGCACTGAGCATGCCCAGACCGTGTCATGCACTGAGCATGCCCAGACCGGAGTCATGCACTGAGCATGCCCAGACCGTGTCATGCACTGAGCATGCCCAGACCGGATTCTATGGATTTAAAACTCTACTGGGCACGCGCCAGAGAGTTCTCGACAAGAGTCCTGACAGACGTCCATTTTGAAGGAGAGGGCTGATGTGAATATTCGACCCAAGGAACCAGGAACAGAACCCGACCTTCAGACATTCAACTGACAATGAACTGAAATCGCCCACACTTGACAATCTTAACGCGAGCGAATAAGAGTTAGAGAAAAGAGAGAGAGAGAGAGAGAGAGAATGAGACAACAGAACAAACGAGCGACGAACACATTGCTGTGTGTGGTTTCTAAAGAGCATGCATGGATTTTGAAGCATCAGGAAATGGTCTTCAACAGCTATTTGGTCTTAAATGTTTCTTTGATGAGTGATTTAGTTTTTATCATTACGTATTTCCTTTTTTCGTGTTTCTTTTTGTTGTTGTTTTTGTTCAGTAGACTTTTTTTCTGACAGGTCACTGCCTGTACAAACTCTGGACTGTCGGAACTTGAAATTTGACAAAGTTTTAATATAAATCCTAGCTCTTGTAGTCTTATAGTCTTACTTTTGTTTCTTACGAATACACAGTGCATCTACACCTTTTTTTCCTGACAAACTGCTTACATTACATTACTGTTTATGATGGGGTTTTTTAAATATCCCAGCTCAGGTATGATGTGCCAGCTTGTGAATGTGTTTTTTTGTTTTTGTTTTTGTTTTGTTTGTTTTCATACAAAAGAGTGGTAGGAATTTTTTAGACTGTCAATGAAATAAAGGGAGCCAAATCCCTTTTATCACATATTATTATTATTATTATTATTATTATTATTATTATTATTATTATTATTATTATTATTATTATTATTATTATCATCAAGTACCCAGACATTGTACAGATTTACTTCAAATGTGCCAAACCTACATTCACATTCACTCCGGATGTCGTAGTCTTAAATTCTAATGCTGCAAAAAAGTCTTATCTTATACAATCAGCCTTTTCTATCTGATGAGATGAGTTCTGCTCGGTACTGCTGGCTCCCCTCCTGGCCCCATCACAGTTCTGCTCGGTACTGCTGGCTCCCCTCCTGGCCCCATCACAGGTACAGCTCTGGGAGCATGTGTTTTCATCACTCACTCGCTCAGTCACACACACACACTATAGTGTCACAATCTCTGTCGACCCCTCTGGTGTTGAGGCGTAATTACAAGAGCAGTATCAAAGGCGATTTGGCCGTCTGCTCTTCATTTCCACAGCGTTGGTGCTTTGGGTGAAGCACATTTTGCCCATAGAGGCCAGGTACTCTGAAGTCTGTCGTTCAGCTCACTGTGCTGCACACTGTACCAAACGCAAACCTGTAGTCTGCCCCTCTCATAAGTCCCTTTAAACCAAGGCTAAAGTGAAATGCTGTAAGTGATTTTTTAAAATGTGTTAAATAGCTCTACATTCTGACAGCCATCACTGAGAGTGTTTGGTCAGTAACGTGGGTCTTCCTCTGCTCTGCAGTAAACAGAAAATGCTTTGTGGAATCCTCTCTCCTGATTGGATAAAAGTGAGATTGGCATACAGAGCGGAGGACCCATGTTAGTGACCAAACACGCTATATCAGTGATGGCTGTCGGAATGTAGAGCTATTTAACATTTTATTTTATTTTATTTTATTTTATTTTATTTTATTTTATTTTATTTTATTTTATTTTATTTTATTTTATTTCATTTTATTTCATTTTATTTTACAACACTTACAGCACCTTTAACCCTAGACATTGTGGATATAGAGATTGTTTTGATTTTGCTTAATTTCTACTATGACACTTTAAGAAGTTCATAAGTCTTAAAAGTGTACCTCAAGCTCTGGTCATTCAGCTTCATAGAAACAGGCATAGGAGCTCTACTGTAGGATGGGAGTTTGTTCTATCCTCGATCCCTTCACTGTATTTTGAATTGTATTTTGAATCGATACGGAAATGTACAAAATGTTGCTATATTGTCTATTAGCGTGTTAATCGTTTAATATACACGTTTGCATCACATGGGAAGGAGACACCATTGTGTGTTTCCAAAAGAATTGATTTGCTTACCAAAAAAAAGCACTAAATAGGTCTGGTATTTCAAAAAGGGGTATAGCTTCTTCTCCAATGCATGTGTATTTCGAAGAAGTAAATAATTAAGAGTAAAATGGGGAAAATGTGTGTTTTTCCACACTCTGTAG
>NC_139652.1:16049830-16079830 GCF_964638095.1 Poromitra crassiceps
TAATCTCTGAGTTTTTCTAGACATATTAATAAACTAATGCATTGCTATAATTGGTACTATGGAATCATCAAAAACGCCATTAGTACAAGAAACAACCAGAAGAGAAGTAAGACTTAAAGGCTGACGTTACAGTATGTCTGAGGGCCTTTTACCACTTACCACTTACAGTATGTCTGAGGGCCTTTTACCACTTACCACTTACTTCTTACCACCATGTCTGAGGGGCTTTTACCACTTACAGTATGTCTGAGGGGCTTTACCATTTACCTAGTCACTGTGCTAATTGTCTTTTTCCAGTGAGAGACTAATGATTACACAGGCTTTGAATGACCTTTTCTTTTCTCCTGGTTACAGTGTGGGATGATGAGGCATAATGACACGCTTTCTTCATGAAAGCCTCGACATGGATGGGCCCTCTAGGCAAATTTACATTTTTTTTTAAATATCAAAAACAGTCTTTAAAAGTAGAAAGAACAAACTCCTCTTTTTGTTTGTCTCTCCTCACCAATCAGGCCTTCAGATCAAGAGAATTATAAATTGTTATTACAAAGGAGAGAGCCCTTCAAACGTGTTGGAGAGGCTCTCTCCACCAGCCATCAAAGCCACCCTGTTGATATGATCATGGAGCTCCGCTACTCATTAGAGCCTACAGAATGATCATGCACTGCAGCAGCAGCCAGGCTCCCTGCTCTTTGAGCTAAGAGCCTGTGATGTTGAAGCATTCCAATGCTTTTGATTCTAGAGTGGGTTATTGACCCTCACACTTCCGTTGGCGTGATCACACTGACGAGGTTTCCACTCAAGGCCCAACCTGGTGCTTATCAAGGCCAGGGTCAGCTTCAAATGTTTTACCAAAAGCCAGATGAAATGAACATAATGTGTTATTATCATTATCATTATTATTATTATTATTATTATTATTATTATTATTATTATTATTATTATTATTATTATTATTCGTTTTAAAGTAATAATCAGTGATATTTTCACCTAAACAAAGGTCAGTGTTTTTGTTACTTTCTATTGCCACTTATATTATTATAACACAATATTCGACTCATGTCAGGCAGGTTTTCCCCAAAAATCCTTTTGTATAGGAGATGTGATGCATTTTATGTTTCCAGCAGCAACAATTAACAGAGGAAGAACTCGGTAGTTAGCCTGGGGGTCCACCCGCTATGCCGACCACCTGCAATGCCGACC
Organism: Poromitra crassiceps; assembly: GCF_964638095.1. NCBI lineage: Eukaryota > Metazoa > Chordata > Actinopteri > Beryciformes > Melamphaidae > Poromitra > Poromitra crassiceps. The sequence goes on from NC_139652.1 coordinate 16,051,034, forward strand.
TTAGGTTTAGGCGTGGGGGTGGGAGAGGTTAGGTTTTGGGTTAGGGTCTTTCTTTTTTCTTAATTATTAATATTATGTATGAGAATGCATTTCTCTATTGCTGAATGATAGCAATTTAATTTGTAATGGTATTCAATTAGGACGAATCAGCGTGGAATCAGGACACTCAGTGGGCGTGGCCATGCAGTGACCTCTGCCTCTGTGACGTCACGTGCATAATCCCAGTCGATTTGGAGCTCAGCAGTGGCGCGCGCACACCTGTGCTCACACGTGGAGCTAGCAGCCAGTCTGCTGTGTTTCTGCTGGGGGGAAACGGGGGGGAAGTGTAGCTTACGTCAGGCGCACTAAAGCTTTGGAGCAAGAGCCTAGAAGACTCGTGTGGCACCAACTTCATCTACCTTTCAACAACTCAACCCCGCGGCCATGGCAAGCCAAGTGGCCTGCTGCTAGCTCCACTACTAGCCAAGTCAATGCTAGCTAGCACATGTTAGCAAGGAGACTCCCGCAGCTAGTTAGCTAGCTAACCTACCTGCATGATGATGGAGCTGGGAGATGTGGTGAGGTGATCGAGAGATAACGCTAACTTTTATTTATTTTATTTAACCTTTATTTTACCAGGCGAGACAATTAAGAACAAAATTTTATTTACAATGTCGGCCTGCTAACAATGTTCCAACGTGGCTTTTGGTTATTGGACATTTTGGACATACGCTAAGTAAGTTCGTTCGGCTACAATGGATTGCATTCCATTGGATTCAAACTGACAGCTGCTGGATGACAACATCATTGGTAAGTTTAATATTCGTTATTTTTGATGACATAGGCTTGTTGTCATTATGCTGGATAATATGCATTTGTCAAACAGCGTTGTTTGCTGCTTGCTTGTGTTGTGGACCGCCGTGTCTGCGTGGTTATTGTGCAGGCCACACATTGCTTGCCTTGGACACGTGTAGTTTGTTGTCTGTGGGGTGATGCTATGGGCATCTGAGTGTCTTAATTTGACGGGTGGGTTTGAGCAAATTAGTGGTCAAATCTATGCCGACCGTGGTTCTGAAATAGCCTATATCAGCAGGTCACTGTTTCCATCCATGGTGGTACTGTCCATTCAGTTTGAATAGGCCTTGTTTGGTGTTGTAGGCCTACTTTATCCCACCGCTCTGCCTATGTGATATTTGAATACGCCTTGTAATTGTAGACATGGGCCCAATTCCAATCCGCCCCCTAAACACTCAAGCCCTGTTCCCTCAGTCCCTCTAATGGTTGAGTCAAGTGTGGAAGGGATCCACATTGGATAAATAGGAGGATGGGGACAGCAGAGCCCTTTGCACTTGACAAGATGATGTTGACTCTGGCAGGTTTGGGGCTCGCTATATATTGTTTATTGTCAAGACACCTAAGGTGTTTGAGGGATAGACTCCCTGATGAGTCTGTTCTCATCCAGGCTCTGGCTCTACATAGTGGACAACAGGTCATTTAAAAATAAATGTAGCCTATACTGCAAAATCTGCAATCTGCAACATGTGTAATTATAATTAAAATAAGCGTAATATTGAGATGTCACCCAACATTATACACAATGTCAATACTGTACAATACAGATTTGGTAAAACTATTTCTCATTCATCAATAAAGTTGTGGATTGCAATTGTACTAGAAATGATCGATGATTATACTCGGATTGTGTAAAATAACTACTTGCATTCCTCTGATATAATATTTTTGTCTAATCTGAAATCCCTATTAATGTAATGTTTCATTGTCAATTAAGGCATTCCAGCGCACTCGCAAACACCGCGTTCGTTTCGTGCATGTGTTCTTTTATTTTTTTGACAGATATTTGCATCCCTCCCCGTTTTATACGTCACAACGCTATGCATTGTGGGCAATTCCCTTTCCGTAAGTGGCCACAGCTGCTCCCTTACGGTAAGGGGGCAGAAAGGACTCACTCCGAGCCCTCATTCACTTTGTGATTTCAGCGTGGGACATCCCTAAACCCTCACTCCCTTCACGCGAACGCGCCCCTAAGGGCTTGAGTCAGTAAGGGGGCGAATTGGAATTGGGCCCTAGACTAGAGTGTAAGAAAGACGTGCTACTGACACAGTGCCACCTGCATGTGTGCATTCAGCACCACCGCCGATAGACAGCACCAGGCCAGGCGTGGCCCTGGTGATGCTGACCTGTTCATCAGTCGATGCTGTCAGTCCTCATTGATGAAACATGAACTCGACTGGCAAACTTTTTATTTTATTGTTTTGTTCCTGAGAACAAGCTTGTCTGAGAATTTAAAGTGGCTTCACATATGCTTTCTAGACATATGGGCTTTCTTGTTGCTTGGTTCAGTAAGTCATTTGTAAAATGTTGTGTTTATGGATAGGATAGGATTAGGATATATCAGCTATTTTACAGTTTTACAGAATTAAAAAATTACCTTATCAGAAGGGTCCCTTCTGAGAGTGTAGCTACACCCCTGCGTATTTTCGAGTATGAAGTTGTTCTGAGGGGGAAACACTAATTACAATTCCATTGGTCAGCCTTGGGAGGCCTTCAACAATAACTAAAAAGCTAAATGCAATACCAGAATAAAAGAAAATTTCTCACACACACACACACACACACACACACAATCGCACACATTCCCTCTGGAAGGACTCACTTTAGTCGTGTCTGTGTTTCAATGTCTTTGAAACATTGCACAAAGGTCTATATTTCTTTTTTTATGCAATTAGAAGTGAAAGAAGAATTTTACAGCACTTTTTGAGGAAAATTGGCAATGGACAAAAGACAGATTTTTTCCTTTTTGAGTCAAAGTCCTTGGGTCTCTTTAAGTGCATTAGTCCACTAATTAAATATTATATGGTTAACAAACAATGCCTCTTTGAAAGCTGCTGGATTGTCTGACTCAAAGACATGGCTGTAGCCTTGATGAGTGCAACTGTGTGCCTCCACGAGGAGGTAAAAAAACCATGCATTGTTGTCATTCCTCTCCTCTTTTGACCTCTTAAAAAGAAATTACAATCACATTCACTTTTGTACTTGCCTCAAAGATAAGGACAGTGTAGACTAATGCAATTATACACTTCTCAATGCCATTGCTGACATGCTGCATTTCAGAGGGTCAGATCCGCTCAGCTGATTCACTGCATGCCAACCAACAGTGTTCACAATTGTCTGACACTGAAGCACTATAATATATATATATATATATATATATATATATATATATATATATATATATATATATATATATATATATATATACATATATATATATATATATATATATATATATATATATATATATATATATATATATATATATAATATAATAGGCTGCTAAATTGTTAATGAGACATTTGTCTGTGTCTGTTTTGGGTATGAACACTGGGTTTGATACTGCTATCTCAGCGGGTAATTAGAGTACTAAAGGAGAACACTTGCTGAGAATGCTAAAGTTTTGTGGCAGTGTCCATTTTATTATTGTTTCCGCATTGAAGAAGACTTGAATGCACCTCCTGAAGTCGACATACATTGTGAAGAGGAATCAGTGTTTGTTCACCACTCTCATTTCAATAGTGACATCCTATCAAAACGATGTCAGAAATTAAAGTCTACATCTACTGGTCCGGGTTAACGACACATTTACAAAGGAAGACAGACAAAACTTTATTAAGTTAAGTTATCATTCCTTGTGTAGCTTGCAAAGTTCATGTTGCTTGTGTTGACTGTAACATAGTAGAAACAGCAGAACATGGCAAAAACTCCTGTCACCAAAACCTCAAACTCTCCCTTCCATCTAAATACTGTATGAATGAGCATAACAAACTGAGTTAGTGTTAAAGAGTGTTGGGGGTACAAGTAACAGGAAATATATTACATTTAGCAGTAACTCAGTAATATAACTTATTACCAATAAGATTTCAATTATATTGTGCCAGTTACTTTGTCAAGTCACACAAGTTATACAATTTTGTTACTTTTTCTTTTTAATCAAAGCACATATTTAAATAAAGATAAAATCATTTCCTAATCAAATTGTGTGTTTTTATGCATTTTGCATATCATTTATGCATGCGATGTCATTCTGCTACTGTTGTTATTTTGAAGAAAGTCATGCAAAAGTAGTGCAATAAGTAACGAGTTACTAGTCTACACAGACAGTAATATTGTAAAGTAATGCATTACTTTAAAATGAAAGTAACTATTAATATGTAGTATATTACATGTTGAAAGTAACTTGCCCAAGTGATAAATGAGTAAACCAAGTGAGTTTCTATTGGTTTAACCACATGGTGAGGGAATACTGACCCAATGGAACTTAGGTCAACTTGGGAAAATGCTCCTTTCAGTTGAATTTTACTTAATCGTTATAATTTAATTTCATCCAAATGCAGCATTACTGTATAAGTTCAGCTGCAGTAGGATATGAGAGTCATGTGGAGTTCATATTGCCAGCAGATGATCACAATCCAGTGAATGCAGTACTTCTTAAGTGTATTTGCTTCTTTTTGAGCGGAGGGTTTTAGAGCAATGGAACTGGTATATTAAATACAGCGTTAGGAATGAGTTAAATCCCTCAGAAACACATGCATGTAATTCAGCAGAAGAGTCAGGAGCAGACAGAAGCTGCTGCACAGGGGATCAAACCAAGCCTCACATCTAATGGGCCTTTCTCACAGCAGTGTGTGTTGTGTGTGACAACAGTTTATGTGTAAAAGGCAGGGTAAACACAGGTGCAACCAAAACATTAATGAGGGCTCCAGCACTGGAACACCTAAATAGGTTGGAAGTTGGAAACATGTTTTGGTTTGCACCTGTGTTTACCGAGTCTCAGCGCCGGCCAGACCCATGAGAGTTCTTACGCTGATGATACACTACGTTAGTGCGTTACTGCAAGCTGCAGATCTCTCTCTGGCTCTGGGATGCTTCTAGCTCCAAACTGCTGTCACAATCCTGGCCAGTGATTGGTGGGTTTGGAATCCTGAACAGGTGCACAGGCGCGCCCACCCAACCTGACTCTGTTGTCTTTTGAAAATGAACCACTCTCTCATTGGTGCTACGACCTGTCAGTCATTCAATTGTTCCCCCCTCAAAACAGCAGCGGGGGCTATGAAGTGGCACAGACTCATTTATGTAGTATGCAGAGCGCAGTGATTCAACGTGATATTAGAGTCTGGGGTAAACTAGTGTTTACGCTGCATTTTAGACACAAAATGGCTGCTGTGAAAAAGACCAATGTTGAAAGTCATGCTTTTGGCTGATCTTTGGTGAGAGGTGTGGTGTCACTGGACCCCAGGAAGACTAGCTGTCATCTAGACGTCAGCTAATGGGGATCCTTTTAATAAAGAAATAAACAAGTAATACCATCTTGTTGCAATAAATGGTTACATTTATCATGTGTTTCCTGACAGAGTCTATGGATTGGATGGTAGACATCCTGGAAGATCTATCTATCAATATAGTGTATTATATACTAGTCTTACAATTCATTTCAACATCATCATCGATCTTTAGGAAAGATAAAAAGTTAGAGTTAGAGAATATCATCTTGAAATAATACAGTACAGATAAATTGGTTGAAATGGAAACAGTGTTTTTTCCCCCCCTCCAACAGAACTGTAGCGTACCCTAAATAAGCCGGCAAATAAGTCTCTTATGGGTTTTATGATCAAGCTCAGTTTTTTGTGGCTTTATGCGACTCGGCTAAATGTGGGAGCAATTAATGTGTTTTTGGCATCAGCGTCATCTCAATTTGCCAAATAAGCGTATCGGCGTACTGACTGTGGTAAAACAAATATTTGAAAAATCACAGTGATAGCAAAACAGATTAACTCACCCTATAGGCTGGAATAACAAACAATAAGAGGCACATAAAAAAACGTATCCAGTGCCTTCAGTGTCACTATGGATTAAACGTGTACTTGTGTACATTTAGACAACAAAGATGGGAGCATCACTCACAGCTCTTCATGCACCATAACTTGCACAGAAGAGGCTGCAGCTACTTTTTGTTATTGAAGAATATCTGCTGCTGCTCCGCTCCGTGTCTAACTCAGTGTCAATCCAAAATATTCCTCTTTCTTCTCAAAGTAGTAGTTGAGTCGTGCCATGGCGTACCTGGAAGGAGAGCACAAGACACCAAATCATCAGAAAACATCTGATATGTTCCAACATATGGTCCAAAACCCAAATCACCGTGCACTCCCTGAACCCCGACCCCCGACCCCCACCCCCCAAATGGCATCATTTTCAACCCCTCCCACAGGGAAGTGAGAGTGGAGACAGAAAGCGCATGACTCCAAGCCGGTGAAAGACGCACACACGCACGCACACACACACACACACACACACACACACACACACGCACATGCACATGCACGGGCACACACGCACGGACGGACGCACGCACGCACGCAACCATCCTGCACCTTACTTCGACACCTGGGTGTGATTTTTTGTAAAAACTGTAGGTCTTCAGGTTGCACAGGCAGCATGGGGCAACTGTAAGTAACTGACACAAAAGGGCAAAAATGCAATTTTAACTGAGCGACAACGACAACTTACAATAGCATCACCACACGTTTTGATCACCAGAAACGGAAATGAAGCAGTGGGGATTTGATCCAATAAGTCCATACTCTTTCATCTTCTTGTGTCAGATTTGATTTCCAGGCTTCTGCGGTGTCATTTAGACTATTATAAATGACACAATGTTTTGAAAATGAATGTCCAATGAACCATTATGAGTTATCGCAATTGTTCTCCACGCTTTCCAGACTGCAACTTCAGTCGTCTCTTCTCATGACAAACCGCTGTCACCTGTCCTAAGCAAATCGCTATTTGAATAGATTGGTTCGAAACATTTGAACAACTTGAAGAGCTCGTTGACATATTTGGCTGCACATCTAAACATCCTCAGAAGCAGATATATTACAGGTGGCTCAGTGAACTAAACGCACAAATCTGGCTCGAGACACGTCTCTATCTGTCTCTCGCTTTCACATTGTCCTGCCGGTCTTTCTCCACATTATGAACACTACCTACAATATGCACAATATAATAAATCAGAAATAACAAATAACAGACATGATGTCTGTTTTTCTTGCACACATCGCAGGTCTGCTTGCAGCTATGCTCTTGTTTGCAGAGTGTTGCATGACAGTAAATGCTCCTCTCTCCTGTCTGCTTCAGTAAAGCTCTGAACCTGAACGCTGTGCCAATGCCTCCACTCCTTTTCAAAGTTAACTGCCAGAGAAGTGGCTTTGTATTTGTTCAAGCCATATTGTCGAACACGTCAATAAATCTGATGGCTGAACGCTGTTGCCTTTGGCCATTATGCTGTAACAGCCTTTGAAACTAGGCAAAGTTTCAAAAGCAAAACAAAAATGGAGGCGCAGAAGTGAGGAGTTTTGTCCTTTTAATCAGGGCTTTCACTAAACTCCTCAATGTCCAATCAGTTTTCTCTCTCATAGTGAGGCAAAAGAAATCATTCAAACATGCCCGTTAGGTACGACTCTGTTCTCTACCTGTATCTTCAACTAAACACAAGCCCGTACATATTCAACACATGTTCAACTAATGGGGGCATCTGGATATAGTCGAGGTAAACTAGCACCTTGGAGACGCGGGTTCAATTCCCGGCCGTGGTACTTCCGTCTTGGTCAGACGTTCCTACAGACACAATTGGCCGTGTCTTCGGGTGGGAAGCCGGTAAGGGGTATGAGTCCATGGTCGCTGCACTAGCGCCTCCTCTGGTCGGTCTGGGTACCTGTTCGGGGGGGAGGGGAACTTGGGGGAATAGCGTGATCCTTCCGCGCGCTACGTCCTGCCCGTGAAACTCCTCGCTGTCACTGGTGAAAAGAAGCGGTTGGCGACTGCACATGTATCGGAGGAAGCATGTGCTAGTCTACAACTCTGAAGAATAATGTGATGATGAACAATGAAACATTTGATAAAGCTCAGTCATATCAAAGGGACATCTCATTAAAATAGTCACTGTACAAAACTTTCATGTGAAGAGATACGTATGTGATTCACTGGCCATGCAGTTTTACTCTAAAAATAATCATTTGAGTTCAGGCTAATTATCATCATCTTTACACTGTGCCGTAGCTATTATATTTCTAACACCTACACAGTACACACACACACACACACACACACACACACACACACACACACACACACACACACACACCCACCAACCGGCACACACAAGACACACACCCTTCATAAACCGAAAATATTGGAATTATTTTGGAGTATTCTCTATTTTAGGAGAACAGCAGCCTTCACAGGCAATCCCATTCATCCGCACTTTGATTCAGGCGGACACCTAAAAGGAGCGCGCGTAGCGTTTATCATCATCAGCGACGAAACGGAGACGGAGTGTTCTACTCAGCTGGAGCGGGGGGGAAACCAACGCCCTGCAAAGCAGGTATCCCTTTCACAATGTGCTTTTGTGCACAAGTCCCCCAATTTGTGCAGTCAGACTGACTACTCCAAACAGTGGGCCTCCTCCTCATTCATTTCCTTATAATAATGTCTTTGTCAAATAACAGCTGGCCTTTGCCAACACGTCCACAAATCTAAAGCGCTGAGTCGCAGACACTTTCAACACATGAATCAAATCATATGAGGAAAGTCAATATGGACGGTTGGAGGCAGGGCGGGCGTGCATTCCCCTTGTGGCTCCCTATTGTCACATCTACATCTGGCCCTGGTTAAGGCACAAGGCCCGGGCCACGCCTGTCACTTCGCTGGGAAGCCAGTGGAGATTTGGCCCAGGGGGATAGCAGTGCGAGGAAACAGGCGTAAAGACACCCGCAAGCACGCACACACACACGCACACACACACGTACGCACGCGCGCATGCACGCGCGCACGCACACACGTACAGGGCTTAATCCTAACCCCCTATCTCCTTACTTAATATAACTTATTATTGATCAGAGAAGCATGAAGCAGCATCCTGTAGCTTTAGGGGGGAGACTCACCAGAGGCCACACGATACGATATTATCACGATACTTAAGTCACAGCATGATGTTGTGATTTTAAATATTTTGCAATATGCTGAGTATTGCGATAACATATATTGCGATTCCCCATGGGAAAAGTCATAGGTAGGACATAGGGGTGGATATCACCAGAGCCCCGACGATATGATATTATCATGATAAGTAAGTCACGATATGATATTATTGCTCATTTAAAGGATAGATACTTGCTGTCCGTGTATCGATGCAATATTGCCACGCAAAATAATGGCAATACTACATAACAGATATGGGACCAAGTCACTTTGTCTCAAGTCTCAAGCAAGTCCCAAGTAATTTTGTTTTGGGCAAGTCAAGTCACAGGTTATGTCAAGTCAAGTCCTTATAGTTAAGGGAAGTCAAGTCCCAAGTCAAGTCATTTCCCCCCCACCCAAGATACTGCAGTCTTACCTAGGTGTTAGTACCTGTCTAACAGTGATGCCATGGCAATGATCTGATCTGATCCATAGACCATATAAACCCAAACCATCCAGTGAGAGGAGCATGACTGACAGCCAGTCATCCAATCATGACGATGCCACAAGGAGGAGCATGCGTGAGTCATCCAATCATGACGATGCCACAAGGAGGAGCATGCGTGATAGGGGTGTCAAAATTAATCGTAACGATTAGGGGTGTCACAATATATCGTCCCACGAAATTTCGCGATAGTAAAACGTCACGATATGTATCGTTGAGATGAAATCTCATATCGTGAAAAAAAAAAAAAAAAAAAAAAACTTTTTTTTTTTTTTTTTTTTTTTTTTTTTTTTTAATAGACAAAGAAACGTCTTTGTTTGTTGAAGTTCAATGTGTGGAAAGTAGTTCAGTTGAACAAGTCTGAAGAGACACATGAGAAGTTATACAGGAGAGAAACCATTCAATTGAGTTTCTGGCAAAACTGTTTACTTGACAGGAAAAACTGAAGATGCATAAAAAATAGACTAAGAAAAGTCTTGTTGTTTGAGTTTGAAGAAAAACTGAAGATGCATAATGAGAATTTATACTGCTGAGAAACCTTTTAGTTCAAAGTAAATCTAAGTGACGGTGTAACTCATTCTATTTCAAGATAAGCCTTATCTCCAATCTCATGTTTTTTCTAGTTGTTATTGTAATAACAATTTCCCACAACAGCATGTTTTGTATTTGTGCATTTCAAATAAAATACTACTTTTCCAGTCATATATTGTCATTATTCAAGTTTAAAAAAATATTGTTAAAATCGTATCGTATCGTATCGTTATCGTGAACCCAGTATCGTGATACGTATCGTATCGTGAACTGAGTGTATCGTGACACCCCTAGTAACGATGCATTGCGATGCGGACGTGTGAATCGAATCGAATCGAATCGTTGACAGATGAATCGTTGAATTGTTTATGTTTACATTTCTGTTGACATTCAGATTTTAAAGCACTTTCTAAGTAAAAAAGGGACTTGATATTTATCTGACTGCCTGTATTAATTGATGAAAAAGTAGCCATGTGCAGTAATAACACAAAAAATTGAGGATTTGATACTTGGAGCTGCAATACTTTGAACTGTATCGAGATGCATCGTGATGCATCGTGGAATCGAATCGAATTGAATCGTTGACAGATGAATCGTAATCGAATCGAATTGTGAGGCCAGTGAAGATTCACAGCCCTAATGCCTGAGTCATCCAATCATTTCCTGCTTGCACTCACAAACCAGATAACTTTACACAGACACTTGACAACGTTGAACATGTTAATATTGAATATTTAAACTGACGAACACAAACAAGTCATCCAAGTCATCATGTCTCAAGTCACGTCCCGACTCTTTAACTCTTTTATTTTTTGTCAAGTCGCAAGTCATCAAAACAGGGACTCGAGTCCCCATCTCTGCTACATCATAATGCTGTGTGGATCTCCAGCCCTACATAGCCTGCGTTTCCTCTGCCGTCTTAACGGCCACGCGTCCGATGGTGATAATGGCCGACACGAGGGCACAGCCTGCGGCGTGCGCTCGCTGTCGGTGGTTTCAAATGAAAAGATGAAAGGGAGAAGCTTTCACTTGACCGTTGCCATCCGCCATCTCTGCTGCTCTGTACAGCACGAGCCATCCAGGAGCCTGAAAACAGCAGTGGTAGGGCGAGGTGTGTGCGCGCACGCGCGTGTGTGTGTAGCAGCAGCAGCAGCAATGCCTTCAAACGTTGGAACCTGGTACCCCCACAGTTACTGGCGCGCTCCTTTGCTCATTCCAGTTAACCCCGTAGTTAAAGGAAGGTAACCCGACGCTGGCCGTGCACTTTAGGACAACCTCAGCCTAGCTTAGCGGCGCAGACGTCTAGCAGGCGCATGTGGCCCCGGCCGCGGGATGAGAGAGGTATATGTGAGGCAGGGGCGACTGACTGCACGGGGAACAATAGCGCCTCTGTGCCTCCGCCACCCCTCTGGATCACATTTCCTCCCAGGTCCAGATCGAAATGCGCGCGGGGGCCCTCTGTCGCTGATGCAGCGCGCGGGGGCCCTCTGTCGCTGATGCAGCGCGCGGGGGCCCTCTGTCACTGATGCAGCGCGCGGGCCAGAGAAAGCCACACAGAGGGGAGGGTGCCGTATGTCAATAGTGATTAGGATCACCATCACAACTGTGGCGGGTGTGGGGCACAGAGGAGGAGAGAGGGGGGAAACATTTCACCCCGGTGAACTTTATTGTCTGGCTGCCGTGGCGAGGAATGTCTTGTGCAGAGATAGGTTATATACGCACAGCCCCCTATGCGGACGGGCGAGACGGTTACCGTTTAAAAATGAAAGAAATCAGTTGTGACTCTCGGCACTTTGATCTCTCCACGATGTGCAGGTTGAGAGCGAAGACAGCCCGGGAATTTCATATGTAAATATTTTGTCTGCGTTTATAAGTGACAAGAAGAGTAGCAGTGTTCATATCCAACCTGTTTGATGCCAGACGCCGGAGGAGAGAAGTCTTGAAGGCACAAATGGGGGGAAAATGTATCCACACACTAGACTCGGGTTCCCAACCTTTTATTGCAGTTTTTCTGCCAACAAGCTCTTTGTCAAACACTCCTAATGATCTTCTTTGTCTAAACATTGCAATAAAGTGGTTGAATTCAGTGCGCCGGAGATATTCTTTAGCGTTGTATGTATTTGAAGTGATGTATGATGGTGTGGTGTGTGCAGTCATATGTTCAGAAGAGCACAAACCTCTGGAAGTCAAAGTCAATGGAGGAGTATCGTGCCTGCAGCATGGCCCACAGACTCCAGAAGAAGTTGGATGCCTGGTGGAAGAGAGGGGGGAAAGACTTCAAGGCCCAAACAGTTTGTAGTTCAGTGGGTATGACCTGGTACTGTCAGTGCCAAGGCCCAAACAGTTTGTAGTTCAGTAGGTAGGACCTGGTACTGTCAGTGCCAAGGCCCAAACAGTGTGTAGTTCAGTGGGTAATGTATGACCTGGTACTGTCACTGCCAAGGCCCAAACAGTGTGTAGTTCAGTGGGTAATGTATGACCTGGCACTGTCACTGCCAAGGCCCAAACAGTGTGTAGTTCAGTGGGTATGACCTGGTACTGTCACTGCCAAGGCCCAAACAGTTTGTAGTTCAGTGGGTATGACCTGGTACTGTCACTGCCAAGGCCCAAACAGTGTGTAGTTCAGTGGGTAATGTATGACCTGGTACTGTCACTGCCAAGGCCCAAACAGTGTGTAGTTCAGTGGGTATGACCTGGTACTGTCACTGCCAAGGCCCAAACAGTTTGTAGTTCAGTGGGTATGACCTGGTACTGTCACTGCCAAGGCCCAAACAGTGTGTAGTTCAGTGGGTAATGTATGACCTGGCACTGTCACTGCCAAGGCCCAAACAGTGTGTAGTTCAGTGGGTAATGTATGACCTGGCACTGTCACTGCCAAGGTTACCGGCTCTATTCCAAATGTAACTTAAAGAGTAGAGCACAGCACTAATGTTGCCAGCGTTAAAGGGCGACTTTGCTGATTTTCATGGAGAATGTTTAAAGGTATATAAAACCCTATACTCTACTTTGAATAATATTTTTTTTTCTGATGATTTTCCCCACAAAAAAGGCTAAATTATCTTGTTAAAATCCTTAAAATATCTTCCCTCCTTCTGCCAAAAAGCAACCAATCAGGGTTATCTAGAAGATAACTAGCCAATCACAGCATACAAACAAGGGCTTTAACTGCTGAATACTGGACAGGGATTGGCTCCAGTATTCGTGATCTCACAAATCCCTTCTAATTGAAAACCACCTTTTCAGTGAGCAGAGAAACGTTCCACTTTCAGCAGATGACTGTGAAAACATCTTCTAGTGTCAAACTCTGCAAAGACATCATTCTGCACAGAGAAGAGAACAACATCCAATAGGAACAAGACAACTGATTTTAGGGGATCTTTGACTTCCCTCCATCTTGCCTGGACTGAGAGCTCTCTGTTCATTCACAGTACTTCCTGCACCAAATGATGTCATTCATAATGATGTCATTTGGTGCAGGAAGCACTGCGAATGAAGGAATGATAATGATAGTGATAATGATAGTGATAGTGATAATGATAGTGATAGTGGCAAAACTGCTCCAAATGACATCATTATGACATCATTGGACCAGTAAGTTCTGTGAATGAACGGGGAGCTCTCGGTCCAGGCAAGATGGAGAGAAGTTAAAACATTGTGCGTCATATATTACCGATTTTCTACCAAAGCTAGTTTAAAATCTGCAAAGTGATCAGTCACCACTAGGACCGTCTATGATAAAAAATGTATATACTGTACTGTATATATAATATGATTTTCTAAGATGCTTTGGATGAAAGTGTGTATTTATTAATTTGACTGTATTATGTACAGTGGCCCGCTGTTGAAACACTGCTGCCCCACCACTGGCTTTGCTTAGGTTACATTGTGATTTATTGGATTTTCTTCTTTCTGAGTTTTACACATGTTTTGATGCTGTAAAAAGTGTTTCTCGTTTGTATTGTCTGTAAACACAATTTATGATCAGTTGTAAAAAGTGACGGCACTAAAGCGTGACTGCACTCGCACGGCCAGCTCAATATCAAATAGTATCTTTAAGGGGGTGGCAGCAATACATTGTGAGTGTGCCATGCAGCACACTGCTCTTTTGAAGGTTGGATCATTATGGACTGAACCATCTCGCCCCCCTCCAGGCAGGGCAGAGCACCGGGTCAGCTGTCAGTGCCTTGCTCAAGAACTAGGGATGCACGATATATCGGCAATCATATCGGTATCGGCCGATGTTAGTCATTTTTTAACATATCGGTATCGGTCAGATGTTGCAATGTTAATATCGGTTATCGGTATCAACCAAATTCTTCACATTGAGATGAAATAATGCAGTAAATCTATGATTTATGGGCTTTTACAAATGTTTTTGAAATAAAGAAATGCATTACTTTTTCAAATTTAGTGTTTACATGTGTTTTTCAGTATGTAAATTTTTGTATTATCATAGAAATGTGTTTTTATACAGATCATATCGACATCGGTAAATATTGGTTATCGGCCATAACAGCAATCTTAATATCGGTTATCGGCATCGGCCAAAATTTTCATATCAGTGCATCCCTATCAAGAACACTTCAGCAGGGCAGACGCTTGCTGACACAGCGTTTGAAGCTCACTAAGCAATGCCACCCCATAATAATCCCAGAACATGGGATTGCAATACATTTGATAGATGTAAAGATTTGGTATTTTTACAGTTGTGAAAAGCTCTGCAGTGGGTTGCACCAGCTGTGCGTACGTTGAAACGTAACCTAGTTTGAGCGTAAAGTCTCACTAAGTCCGAGTTTACATACTACTAAAAATATTTGGGTTGCACCAAGTGAAATAGTTACAACGTAGGCATAAGTTAGAACTAAAATTTTACACCTACGTCTTACTAGGTGTAAAGTCCTCCGTAAAGTAGGTAATTATTTGGCACAGCTGGCAGTTGGTACCATGGCGCAGCATTGTTTTGCGTCGGTAACGTGTTCTCCGTGATAAATTACACCCTTTGATATTTATGACTCACGCTTTTGTTTTCCACAAGCTGCGTCACTGCATACAAATTAAAATAACAGCAACAATTTAGCGAGGCAGGATGGTCGTCAATGCTGATGAAGAGCTCACAGATAAACGTTAACAGTAGCCTATTATGAACCTAAACGTGTTATTGTAAGTCGCTTTGGATAAAAGCTTTTTCAAATGACGTAATTGAATGTAATGTAAACAAACGTTACTCAATAACGTTCTCATTTGGTTAGTGTTGATGAAATATGAAAGCACTAATTTGCGGTGGGCAACATGTCCTGACTGTTTTCATTCCACTTAATTAAACAACGGTAAATAATAGGGGTGTCACGATACACTAATTTCACGATACGATACACGATATTGGGTTCACGATAACGATACGATACGATATTTTAACAATATTCTTTTTAACAAAAGTAAATAATTTGTATGTATTTATTTATCATTTATTTAACCATGTGAGTCCCGTTGAAATCAAAACCTCTTTTCAAGGGAGCCCTGGGAAAATACTGGAAAAATAGTCTTTCATTTGAAATACACAAAATACAAAACAAATGCTGTTTTTGGAAATTGTTATTATAATAACTAGAAAACAACATGGAAGATAATGCTTCTCTTGCAATAGAATGTGTCACACTGTCACAAACTAAATGTTTGTTGCATGGTGAAAGAAAAATAAAGTATACAATCTATTTCTTAAATAACTCATGCTCAATGGTCCCTAAACTTATGTAATCTTATGTACCCCTTGAGCTGTTTTGCCATGCCAGTAGTAGTCTACCCCCTCACTCATGCGTGTTGATTCTGTTAAATTGGTTCTATTATTATTCAGGAGCAATTTTTTTTTTTTTTTTTTTTTTAACGATATCATTTTTTTCTGACGATATGCATATCGTGACGTTTCGATATCGCGATATATCGTGCGACGAAATATCGTGACACCCCTAGTAAATAAACACCGTTTCCACCGTGCTTTTCACTGATTGGTCACAGATACTGTACACTGTCATTTTCTGCTACACTATTTTGGCTAGTGTGAGGTTTAAGGACTACCGGTACTAGTTAAGATGTACCTTACGTCTCCGTGGTGCAACTAAACAAGGACACAACTTTAGTGTCAAACTAACTATAGTTTGAACATAGCAGTTAGTGTGGACTTACGTTCAGCTGGTGCAACAGGCTGCTGATGCTTTTTTCCCCTTCACAGGCAAACATCATGGCTTCTCCATGATGTTTATATTTCTTTAGCTCTATTTTTCATATATTTTGATACATTTCTCTCTTGCGTATTGCATTCTTTCAAAACCTCTTCAATGGCTTTCAGTTGTGGCGTTTTAACCGCTCCCTCAGCTGTCTGTGCGGGCTAGAGCTGCAACTATCGATTCTTTTAGTAATCGAGTATTCTACCGAATAATCCATCGATTAATCGAGTAATCGGATAAAACCCTTTTTTGTGTTTTCAAAGGCTTATCGTAACTATACACCAAAAAATAAGATAAATCTCTTCAAATAAACAACTACATTAGTTTCTTTCTTAGAAAAAACAACATTTTTATTTTTAAATTGCATAGAACTGGCAGTGTCATCTTTTCAACCTGACGTTTGAGTTCTTCCAGTGTACAGCAACCGTTAAATAATATGAATGAATGGCTTACTAGCTAGTTTACATCGTTCATTTACCTTACAGCTGCATGAGGCAACTTCACACATTGCTGCTTCCAAATGGCAGCGGGAGATAACTGAAACATTTGAACTTTAAGACCCAGAAATCCTGTAATGTGATGTCAGTAAACTGTGCACAAGCACGCTGGTCGCTGTATGATAGCTTCACAACAAAGGAAAATGGAAGAGTACACACATTAGTGGTTTATATTGGAACACTTTCAAACTTGCATGCAAAAAGGGGGAAACCACAACCAAGTTAAATTGTAGAAAACTGTATTTATTAACTCAAGGAAGGTAATTGCACATATTTACTGCTTTAGTTTTTAACATGAACCAGTGCTTTTTTTTCTTTTTTCTGTCATTATTGAGCGAGGTGACGTAATCTGGGCCTTGCCTTGCTAAGCAGTGCCTAAAAAATAAAATAAATAAAAATAAATGTCTCTACACATACTGGTGTGTATTAAACTAGTGTCTTCTTCAGCTCAAGTCCAAGTCAAGTCCCAAGACTTTGAGGGCTGATTTTTTTATATATAAAATATTGAAAAAAAAAATCCAAGTCCCTCACAACACTCTCTCTCCTTCACTGCCTACTTCCTTTAGCCCTTCACCACTTCACTTCCTCTCTCCTTCACTGCCTACTTCCTTTAACCCTTCACCACTTCACTTCCTCTCTCCTTCACTGCCTACTTCCTTTAGCCCTTCACCACTTCACTTCCTCTCTCCTTCACTGCCTACTTCCTTTAACCCTTCACCACTTCACTTCCTCTCTCCTTCACTGCCTACTTCCTTTAACCCTTCACCACTTCACTTCCTCTCTCCTTCACTGCCTACATAACCTCTTCAATCCACTCTGCAATATGTGCACCCGTGTGTCTCTCTTCAAGGGGCATGGTTGTAAGGCAGTGGGACTCCATTTCCCAATCCTCTCTCAGAAAGTGACACGTCACCCCCATATAGGCCTCTGTCGCTACACTTGTCCAAATGTCAGTAGTGAGTGCCATCATGTTTGGCGTCTTAAGCCTCTCGATCAACTTGCCTTTGACCTCCTCATACTTTTTCTCCATCTTATTGGTAAAGAAGGTCCTTGAGGGAAGTGTGTAGTTCGGGTTGAAACTCGCAATCATCTTTCTGAATCCTTTATCTTCCACCATGGACAGAGGGCGCATGTCTGTCACAATCATATTCAAAATGCTATTGCTGAACTCAGCTGCTTGTTCACTTGAACATGATGGACCCGTCCTTATAAAGCTGTCCATTGTACGCTGTGATCCGCTGAAAAAGAGGTGAAATAATAATTAATATTGATATTTATTAGGTAAGTTCATAACAAAACTGGAGAATGCGCATTTACACACCCTAGACCTGTTGCCTATTATTGACACAAATATCAGAATAGCAAGATAACAGGTCAGGTGGTGTAATAATTGGAGCCTAAAATGCACCAATTAAATAGTTGTTTGCAATCATCATGAGAAGAGTCGACCGGTCTAGGGTGTGTAAATGTATGTACATTCTCCACATACACACTCTTTCTCTCTCACACACACACACTCACTCTCTCTCACACACCAACAGGCTAGTGTGATCACACACACAGTCACACACACACACACACACACACACACACACACACACACACACACACACACACACACACACACACACACACACACACACACACACACAACGCTGTTAAATTAGCCGCTAACGTTAGGTTAACGTTAGGTTGAGCTAGCCACATCAAAAAAATGCAGCGTGAATGCACTTACTAATAGTCATATTGGCAACGTGGCAAGCCAGCAGCACAACTACTACTAGTCTTAATATCAAGTAGCAATCATTAGCATACACATTAGTGTTGTGTATAGTTAACGTTACGTTAACGTTACCTTGCTCCGCTCGAAGTAGATGCGCTGGTGGATGTGTAGACTGGGTGTTTACGGTTCAGGTGCTGCAGCATTGACGACGTACTGTTGTGATATGCAAGTATCGTCTTACAGTACTTGCACACCACTGAATTCGTGTCCTTTTTCAGCGTGAAATGATCCCACACTTTAGATAGTTTCGGTCGCTTTTTCGGCCCTGGTTCTTCCTCCCTTCCCGGCTCCTCCTGTCTGCTTTCACCGTCGCCTCGTTCCATTTTGCGGGGTCCGCTCGCTAGTCGCTATAGCTGCTCTCTGGTCTGTCTGTGTCCTCACGTGTTTACACAGGAAGAGCGCTGTGCCACACCAGTAAGCGTCCGTGAGAAACAGTCTCTCTAAATGCCGTGTCGAGGCGAATCATTTTGGCCTCGATCAATTTAATTATTCGAGTTATTCGAGGTACTCGAGTAATCGCGACAGCTCTAGTGCGGGCACATTGCACGCTGCACAGTCACAATGACAAACCTCTGTATTGAATGGTTCCCTCCTTAATGGGTTTGCTCACTTAGGCTCGTGGACTTCCATGCCTCCATAACTTTCTGTTGTTCTCCGCCCTCATTGTAAATCTCCATGGTAGGACCACTAATAGCTTTGTCCTAATAAGATCCAGACAGGCCTCTGTTCTGTGGCCCAGTGATATAATCACATTTTTATTTGATAATCAAGTAAAGGGTGGGATGAAATAGTTGCAGAGCAATGTGCGGTTTCCCCTTTTGGCTAAACGCCCCCCGCCTCGTGCGCGCGCGCGCTCGCTGGCAGATTTTCGTCTCTAATCTCTGTCTTTTTAGTTGGAGAGAGAGATTGAGCGCGTTTCCATTATGATTAATAACTCACTCTCCATTAAGGGACCGTTAGCCTAACGCTAAGCAGAGGCCAGTGACAGGGAGCCATTGAGAAAAGTGGAGATGAGCGATGCGTGTGTGGGGAGGGTGACATCACAGAGCCTCTTCCCTGCGGAGCGGGGGGCCGGGTCGTAAAGACCCCACTGTGTCTTGGCACACTTCACTTCGCCCCGGGATTAAGATGGGAAAGAAGCGTCTCCGCTCCCGCAGAACGTCGGCGACGTGCCAGCCTTTGTCAACGCCACACAGTGGAGCCACGGAGCTGCTGGGATGTGGAGTGTGTGGAGGCCACGTGGTTAGATCGCTTCCTCAGTTTGGCCCATTCATTTGTAGCATGGATAGACATTTAACTGTAGCCTGGAGTTGAGAAGGTTCCACAGTCCACACATTTGGTCCTTCCACGTATTTATCAAGTGACACAAATGGTTCAACCTCATGAACCCCATTCAATGAATACTAAAGCATTCATTACTTTGCCCCCCTGGGTTTTTAGGTGGTGCAGCCGCTTCTATAAGTGACGTGTGTTCGTAGCAACGGGATGTGGACGAGATGTGGACGGGATGTCGGTATGCACACGAGATCTGCAGCCTAGGCCCCGCCCCCAGCTCCCCGATCAGCACAGATCGAGGTCGATAATGTTAGGCCTTGGCCACACTGATCCGTGGTGTCTGTCCGTGTGCGTTCATTTCTCTGTTCACTTCCATTCATTTCCAATGACAGCTGTCCGACTGTCCGTGGAGCACTCAGAAGTGTACGTATCCAGAAAGTTTGCATACGTTTTGATGGACAGAAAGTTGAAGAGGGATGAACTTTTTCTGGATGGACGTATCGGATGGTCGGATAGTCACTGTCCGTTTAGCCAATCAGAGTCGAGGTCCCGAGAGGAGGCGTTCCCGAGATTTGTTTCAACTTTTCAAAGAAGATGGCGGCCGAGGCAGTGAAGGAGGCTATAATTAATGCTGTGTACACCATCCCGCTGTTGTACAACGTGATAGTCAGTGTCACCGTCTGATTTCACCATCTAATCTGGTCAAGTAACGTAGCGCACAGAGCTAACAGCTAGCTGACGCCAGCTTTCTTCTTCTCTCGGTTTATAGGCGGGTCGCTGACACCTTCAAGGCAGAGCCGAATAATAGAAGAGTTCTGACATCTCCATTCACTCCAATGGACCAGCTTTTTTCCGGGAAGTAGAAAGTGGAACTCTTGAGTAAAAAAAGCAGCACTGTCGAGTTGCAGCAAAATAGACAGTTTGTGTTGGACTTTGAAAGGGTTTTTCATCCCTTGAAATTAATCAAATTGTACATTATCAGCTTTATTTTAGCATGCAAAAGTAGCGCAAGACCCATTCCTGGCTGTTCATTGGCTAATGAGTCTCGCATTTTGGTCCTCCGCTGACGCCACTCTCTCTCTAGAGGACACTACTTCAAGGTGCTTACCGCCACCTGCTGTACAAGTAGGTTACTTGTACATGCAACGGACATAAATCTATCCGTCTATCTGTTCTGTCCATTTTCTGACGGATCAGTGCGGCCAAGGCCTTAGCGGTTCAAAGCCGGTGAAATGCACACGCACGCACGCACACACACACACACACACACACACACACACACACACACACACACACACACACACACACATACAGTAGTCACACACATAGTCACACACACACACACGCATGCTTAAGAAACGTCTGGAAATTAATGGAGAATTCACTTCCTCATTGGCACGCTATGGAGAGAGCAGCTCGAAATACGCGCGTACGCCTGCACACACACACACTGAGAGAGAGAGGGGTGGGGCGAGAAGGGTCCGTTGACTTGCGCAAACCTGCACTGCTTACTTAAACACCTGGGTGTGATTTTTTTAGGAAATTAGAAACGATTGAACTATATTATTATAACTATTATTATCTTGGACTGGTTGAAATTGTGAAACCATGTAAAACTCTGTCCATAGTAATAATAATAATAATCCACTTCTCCACTTTGTGCCAAATTTGGTAGAACTTCGATATGTGATCCTGGAAAAACTGAAGAAGAAATCATCTCCTAGCCGCTCAGCATTTCTGTTCATGATATACTGGCGAAAAACAAAAGTATTTTCAGCAATAGATAGCGGATTGGGGGGATTTTGCACTGAGTACAGTACAGTACAATAAGTAAGTTATGTAATAAAAAATCTTCAAACATTTTTATTAATGCAAATTCATGACGGATATAAAACCGTGTTGAGCTGAGAAAATACAAATAAAAACAACTGCCCTCTTGGTTTTGACAGCCAGCTCGTCAAAGCGCCCGGAGTTGGAAACTTGGCTTGTTATGTGTCAGTGATCAATTTCCTCTCACTTCCCACCCGAGAGTGGAGAGTCTGATTTCAATCAACATGATGATATGGCTTCTCTTCCCCCATCATAACCCGGCCTGCATCCCCCTCCTCTGCTTCTCTCCCTGCATCCCCCTCCTCCTCTGCTTCTCTCCCTGCATCCCCCTCCTCCTCTGCTTCTCTGGCTGCGGCGCGAGTTATTCTAAAGAGTAATATGCTCTCTCATCATTTCTGAGCTATTTCAAGAGACATTCACACCAGCCCAAAATTGGTGGGACAATTCTGCATATAGTGTTGAGCTATGAAAGCACTTTTAGACAGATAGGCCAGCAGCACTTTGAGCGGCCAAAAGAATGAAAATTGTGGTCATAAGAAAAATAATTTTGGCGGCGGTCTCTCATTTTTTCCCCCGCGGCAGTTTCTAATCAACTCAGATGGAGTCCATCAAGTTCTGTGCAGCGGCGGGTCAGCTCAGCTGTGGATCGGGGTTTTTTTTTTTTTTTTGGGCGCTGTGGAAAAGTAAATTGTTAAAATGTGATGTGCCGAAGCGTTGCTGCCCCGCTGTTTCTAGAGAACTGCGCCCATATGGATATTGTTGAAACGCACACGCTAATCTCATAATATTGAGATATTTGAGCCCCCCAAAAACAGGACTTACAAAAAGGAAATAGCTGTTGAGAGATTTGTCACTTATAGCAAAGTCTTTCCAAAGTGTTGTGGCAGTTATATAATGACACATTTCAACAAAGTCAGTGGGAGAAGTCACTTACCAGGGAGAACTTGCAGACTTGAATGTGGAGCTGTGTAACCTCTGCCTCTGTAACAGTGACCTGGTGTCCTGAACTCTGCTTGTAGCTCTGCAGATAGACCATCAGCCAGTCACGCTGCAGCTCCCAGCTCGGATAGAGGCTGTAGTCAACATCATTGACACCTTCAACACACAGACAAGCACACAAACGTTATTTGTGAGTGAGTGTTACAACTTCAAAATTGTGTTAAAAATCAGCACTATGCCAGTGTTTATAATATAAGTCCACACACCCATCAAAGTAATTTTATACTTGATAGATTTGAACAGCCACCCCAGAGCCACTTCACTTGTCAACTCTAAATACAGTCCAAATTGTCACAAAAAAATCAACACAGTTAGCCTAGCTGTCTGTAGCGTGGATTTGGTCCGGTGTTGGAAATCAGTCATATGATCAGCCTAATAGTCATCTACTGTGCACACACATTTCCCAATGTTGATACAGTACAGTAAGTGTTGCTTTCATGTGACAATGTCCAGAACATGGCTTGTCCCTTATATTCAATTTACGTGTCTTATCCTGTTAAACAATGGCTAGGATTGGGTTAAGGACAACACTAAAATATAAAACAATTTCCTTGTTACTGGACTAAATCTTTTATGATTGTATGCATTTCTTCTTTTAACTTCGATGACGTTAAAATGAGGCATTTTAGTATACATGTCATAATGAAATGGTAATGTGTGTATGTTTTTATATATATTAATTTATATATATTTAAACTTGAAAAATTATTTGGAGTTGATAATCACTGGCATCACTCCAGTCCATATATTCAATATTCTACACGTATTAGGGATGTTCATTTTGAAAATTTTCCAAAATCGATAATCGGTGAGAATTAACGATCAATTATCGATTATCGATTTTATTAATACTTAGAAAATTTTCAATATTTTCAATTTTTTTTTCAATTTTTTTTTTTTTTTTTTTTAACAAAATGAATGCCTATGGCAGAAAATACGAAAGACAACGTGTTCTCCTCAATGAACTCTTTATTTCAATGTGTCTCCTCTCCAACACTGCTGTCCCCGGCGCATGCCGGTTTGAATTTCTCATGTTTAAAACAGTTTTGTTGGCACAAAGGCCCGTGCCCAGCCAGAAAACTAGAGACTATATGAAGCTCCACCTCACGTTAGTCGGCTGTGCAATGGAGTGGGGCGAGGAGGAACGAATTCCACCCAAACCTAGTCCAAAATTTTTTTTTTTTTTTTTTTTTTTTTTTTTTTTTTTTTAAATAATTAAAAAATCGATCCAAATGCCACAGGATCGATTCCAATCCTTAACGATCGATTATCGATTTTCGATAATTGATGAACATCCCTAACACGTATGCAGTACTATTGTGTTTTGGCCCCGAAGAACATCTGCAGCTACTGTAAAGTAAAGTGCGCTGTACGTTACACCATCAACCTACCAGCAAACTCGTTGAAGTGATTGCCAATATCAAAAGCCTGGTAGTTGTAGTCGGCATACTCGTAGTCGATGAATTTCACCGTTCCTGACAGAGGAAAGGAAGAGTAGCAGACAGTGGTTACCACGACAACATGACGACAACATGACAGACACTTCTTAGGGACGGCGTATAACTGACGAGTCTCCCTCCATTGTTTGACGCCACATAACCAGGTGGGAGTCAAAGGAGCACACACACACACACACACACACACACACACACACACACACACACACACACACACACACACACACACACACAGACACCTTGAGTGTCTTTGTAAAATCTTCACAATGTCCAAGGACAGGGCTGCTGGAACTCTTTTTAAGTAGGGGGTGCTGCAAGGAAGGGACTCATGGCGGCATCCGCCATAAAAAATGTTTTTTGGACGTTTGGATAGTTTTTAGCCATATTTCGAGGAATATCTCATTTTAAATTAAGATTAGGATTATACTGTTGTGATGTCATTATTCAGTATTTTCTCCTTTTCTCACTCACTTTCATGTCACCACCTGCTCTCCCTTTAGGTCGTTTTACACTACAACAGACAGCAACACAGGCAGAAACTACTTCTTCTTCTTCTTCTTCTTATATTTTATTATCCTATTATTATAAACCAAAACATCTCAAATAACATCTCCACCCTCTTTGCTTTGCTCATAGCTTCAACTAAACCCCAAACATCGCAGTATAAAACATAAAACACATTTAATTTAATTTTTTTTTTTACATTGCAATTCCAATACAAAACAACAGAGGGTGCTGCAGCACCCACAGCACCCCCACTTCCCGCGGCCTTGTCCAAGGATGCCAAATTGCCTTTTGTGAAGAAGAAAAACGTAATCAAGGAAGACTATAAAAGTATTTTCAGTAGACAAATGCAAATGTTCTAGTGTTTTGTGTAAGATAGAGTCACGGACACTCTGTAAGCTACATTATTTCAAACTGTTGAAAAGAAATAGGTCCATTTTACCCTTTCCCTTCAGCCACATACTGAGACACTTGAGACACAGTTACAACTCCACTTAATGAGTCTAGGATAAAGCAATATTTGATCCCTAACAGTATTCAGTTGGTGCTATTGCTTCTGATTGATGGACATCCGCTACATTATGTCCACATAATAATTCCCAAACCTGCTTATTTCAGCTCTATACCCACAATCTGTTCAATATGTGTGATAATATGTGTGATAATATGTGCACGGCCCTCACCCTCTTTGTGGTTGTAGATGATGTTTTTGGTCAGAAGGTCGTTGTGACAGAGGACGGTTGGCGAGTCGATCGGCGAGAGGTGTCTCTTCAGCGACTCCATCTCCGCTGACAGCGTCTCAAAGCTGGGCACGTCCCGTAGAGGTGTGCCACTGTCAGGGATCAAAGCAGTCGAGTTATTTGTCTTGGGAGGCAGTAGGATTGTCACTCAAAATGTATGAAAGAATGTTCTGTGAAAGAGCTCGGCTACTTCTTAGAGTTAAATCTGCTCAAGAGACAACTCACATTGAGATTCGTCATGTGATTTGGGCGGAGAAGCATCAACACCAGGATTCATTTTGAGCAAATCGAGTGAATCTACAGTTCGAACAAGGGAGGGGCCACTTCTCCCACTCGCATCTCCATTTTAAGCTTAGTATGTTTTGAGTGTTTTGGCCTCCGTTTTGTCCACGATCAATATGGCGGAGATTCCTTCCTGACCACAGCTGTATAACAACATGTAAACCCTGCAATGAAATGTGATATTGTTGCACATTTATTTTTTGTTTAATTGTTTGCTTATGTTTATGTTTATGTTTATTATTATTATTATTATTATTATTATTATTATTATTATTATTATTATTATTATTATTATTATTATTTTAAATTCTTCATTTAAAAGCTAGTAGGGCTGTGAATCTTCACTGGCCTCACGATTCGATTCGATTACGATTCAGAGGGCTACGATTCGATTCGATTACGATTATCGATGCATCTCGATGCATCTTAAATCGTTGCATCATTTTTTTCCGCAATACATGATTTATTTTTTC
Source organism: Poromitra crassiceps (assembly GCF_964638095.1). Classification (NCBI taxonomy): domain Eukaryota; kingdom Metazoa; phylum Chordata; class Actinopteri; order Beryciformes; family Melamphaidae; genus Poromitra; species Poromitra crassiceps. The sequence continues at coordinate 16,077,140 of NC_139652.1, forward strand.
TCACTTTCTTTTTTCTCACTGTGTGGCTACTTTTAAAATAAAAGTGCATTTGGGATTGCATTGTATTATGATCCATAATTAAAATAAACAACTGCATGTACTTCCATTATATTTTATTTTATTATTATTATTATTATTATTTTTTTTTTTTTAATAATCGATTTTTGATATTTGTGAATCGCGATGCATCTTATAATCGATTATTTTTGACACCCCTACTAGGCTGTAACCTAGAATTTCCCTGCCATTCAAAAGGTGTGGGTCACCCTGCCTTATAACGTTTGGCTATCCCTAAAATAATTGGATTAGTCTTGAGTTTCAGTGGACTTTAGTGTCACGTGATAAATGCTGTTTCAGAGACTTTTGACAAAATGTTAGTAACAAAATGATAATTTACATTACATTACGTCATTTAGCAGATGCTTTTATCCAAAGCAACTTACAGTACAATATCACATTTTGTCAACAGTAGAGAAATCAACTATGCAACACAGCCAATGACAGCTAAGGCCTTTTGATGGATTAGAGTAGCACTTGTACAAAGTACACTATAGTGCCAGAGGCCACTTACTTGTACAGTGTGGTGGTCTCAAGCGCGTCCAAGGTGACACTTTTATCTCCCTCAACGAGTGTCGCTTTGGACGCGCTTGAGACCACCACACTGTACAAGTAAGTGACCTCGGGCACAATATTGTTAATTTGTTCCCCTTACCAAGAGCACCTCGGATACAAACAAACAAACAAACAAACAGACACACATACAGTACGACAGAGCACGCCAACTTGTAGAAAGTAGTTTGAAAAAAAAGTAACATTATTATTATTTTTTTCTTTTCTTTTTTTCTTTTTTTCTTTTTGGAAGAGTGAGAAAGATGTTAGTTCAAGAAGGGCCCAGGTGTAGCCTGAAAAGGTGTGTTTTTAGTCTCTGCCAAAAGCAGCGATTTTTCCATGACAGTGCTCAAAATGATACTGAATATCAACACCAAACATTGTTTAAAGGAGGCTAAAAATATCAGTATCGGCATTCAAAAAACCACGTCATTCTAACCGAGTATGTCCCCTCAAGCTGTACAAAGAGGAAAAAAGTTTTGAAGCTACAGTGTTGGGGGGTAATGCATTACAAAGTAACACATTACTGTAATCACATTACACTTGTCTGTAACGAATAGTGTAAGGCGTTACAGTCCCTAAATCCAGTAATCACATTACAGTTACTAAATACTTATTGCATTACTTGCATTACATAAGTTATTCAATTATCTGCAGGATTATGGAGGTGCTTTTTCATGCACTCCATTACGCAACACAACAACTAGAGTGGATGGGCTGGAGGGACGGCGAGGATAGGGATTTGTGCTGGTATGGCCATTTGTAAGGTTTCATGTTATATTGTTACAATTAGGTGACCGTGACAATGCATCTCAAGCGATGTTGCGGAGTAACGCAAAAGTAATGTAACGAGTAGTGTAATTAGGGATGTTCATTTTGAAAAATTTCCATAATCGATAATCGGTGAAAATTAACGATCAATTATCGATTATCGATCATATTAATACTTATATATATATATATATATATATATATTTACAAAATGAATGCCTATGGCAGAAAATACAAAAGACGTGTTCTCCTCAATGAACTCTTTATTTCAATGTGTCTCCTCTCCAACACTGCTGTCCCCGGCGCATGCCGGTGTGAATTCCCCATGTTTAAAACAGTTTTATTGACACAAAGGCCCGTGCCCAGCCAGAAAACTAGAGACTATATGAAGCTCCACCTCATGTTAGTCGGCTGTGCAATGGAGTGGGGCGAGGAGGAACGAATTCCACCCAAACCTAGTCCGCATTTTTTTTTTTTTTTTTTTTTTTTTATAATAACAAAATCGATCCAAATTCCACAGGATCGATTCCAATCCTTAATGATCAATTATCGATTTTCGACAATTGATGAACATCCCTAAGTGTAATGAATTACTTTTTTAGGCATTACTTTTTTAACGTGTATTGTGGGCAATATTACTTTGTTTAGTAACGACCCCCAACACTGATACTGAAGTACTGTGGACAACGTTGTCCTAAACTGTGTGAACTCTCCTCTTCTTTCCAGGGAACATGTTTGTTTGGGCCTCAGGTTACAGTGTAACCTCCTTGTTACAGTGTAAACCTGTTACAGTGTAAACCTGTTACAGCGTACAACACGCCTTGTTTTCACTGCGTTGACGAGTCGATCTGTCAGCGATGGCACTAATGTCCTCGCACGTCACTGCAACATGCACCTGGAAGAAATGCTGCGCAAGCGTTCCCACTCCCAATTAATTTACGTGTTTGCTTTTCAGTCGTCAGGCGGCGAGACAAGAGGGTCATTTAAACACTGTTGTACCTATTTACTCTGAGGGGAACAAACACATCCCGGGGTATTATACACACGTGTGTGTGTGTGTGTGTGTGTGTGTGTGTGTGTGTATTATACACACTTGTCGACATAATTTAGTGAGGCCTGTTAGGAAAGGCACAATAAAAGCAGAGGAGCGGAACCTTGTTTACAGTGGTGACACAGAGCTGCCTTATACAACATCCTCCACCACAGACCCAGGCACAGACCCAGGCACAGACCCAGGCCTTTTCAATATCATCTACTTCTAGTTGGTCAGTTGCTCGTTGTCCCTGCTGAGTGCTGACAGGACGGACGGTT
>NC_139652.1:16084830-16224830 GCF_964638095.1 Poromitra crassiceps
GGAGCAGTAGACTGTGTGTTCTGTTAGAGGAGCAGTAGACTGTGTGTTCTGTTAGAGGAGCAGTAGACTGTGTGTTCTGTTAGAGGAGCAGTAGACTGTGTGTTCTGTTAGAGGAGCAGTAGACTGTGTGTTCTGTTAGAGGAGCAGTAGACTGTGTGTTCTGTTAGAGGAGCAGTAGACTGTGTGTTCTGTTAGAGGAGCAGCAGACTGTGTGTTCTGTTAGAGGAGCAGTAGACTGTGTGTTCTGTTAGAGGAGCAGTAGACTGTGTGTTCTGTTAGAGGAGCAGTAGACTGTGTGTTCTGTTAGAGGAGCAGCAGACTGTGTGTTCTGTTAGAGGAGCAGTAGACTGTGTGTTCTGTTAGAGGAGCAGTAGACTGTGTGTTCTGTTAGAGGAACAGTAGACTGTGTGTTCTGTTAGAGGAGCAGTAGACTGTGTGTTCTGTTAGAGGAGCAGTAGACTGTGTGTTCTGTTAGAGGAGCAGTAGACTGTGTGTTCTGTTAGAGGAGCAGTAGACTGTGTGTTCTGTTAGAGGAACAGTAGACTGTGTGTTCTGTTAGAGGAGCAGCAGACTGTGTGTTCTGTTAGAGGAGTAGTAGACTGTGTGTTCTGTTAGAGGAGCAGTAGACTGTGTGTTCTGTTAGAGGAGCAGTAGACTGTGTGTTCTGTTAGAGGAGCAGCAGACTGTGTGTTCTGTTAGAGGAGCAGTAGACTGTGTGTTCTGTTAGAGGAGCAGTAGACTGTGTGTTCTGTTAGAGGAGCAGTAGACTGTGTGTTCTGTTAGAGGAGCAGTAGACTGTGTGTTCTGTTAGAGGAGCAGTAGACTGTGTGTTCTGTTAGAGGAGCAGCAGACTGTGTGTTCTGTTAGAGGAGCAGTAGACTGTGTGTTCTGTTAGAGGAGCAGTAGACTGTGTGTTCTGTTAGAGGAGCAGTAGACTGTGTGTTCTGTTAGAGGAGCAGTAGACTGTGTGTTCTGTTAGAGGAGCAGTAGACTGTGTGTTAAGTTAGGCGGCTCAGTCACACACATGCCTCACAATATAGCACCATCTATTGGGCCTCTGAATGTGGTGCAGTCTGGCCCCTGGAGATGCATACTGTACAGTACTGTTTATCCTTAGTGACTCTTTGTCTTGAAGAAATAATACTAACGCATAAATGCATTCAAAGTGCTGCTGCTGTTACACAAAATGTGTGTGAAACTGAAACATTACTCCTAAAAAGATAGTAAGTAACCAAAGTCATTGGTGGACAAAATAACATTTACAGACATTGAGAGATTGAACACAATAGTCAAGTTCTGGTAATTATATTTGTCCAAAATCGATACACATCATCTTGGAGTAGAAAGAAATGACCAATGATATGTTGTTTGAGAAAATGTTGGTGGTCTGTGTCTTGTCTCCTCCCTGATGTCAGAAAGGTTACCAGGGTCACACTGTCTGTCCCTCAGATCTCTGAGGGACGTCTGACTGTGTTACCAGGGTCACACTGTCTGTCCCTCAGATCTCTGAGGGACGTCTGACTGTGTTACCAGGGTCACACTGTCTGTCCCTCAGATCTCTGAGGGACATCTGTCTTTGTTACCAGGGTCACACTGTCTTTCCCTCAGATCTCTGAGGGACGTCTGACTGTGTTACCAGGGTCACACTGTCTGTCCCTCAGATCTCTGAGGGACGTCTGACTGTGTTACCAGGGTCACACTGTCTGTCCCTCAGATCTCTGAGGGACAGACAGTGTGACTGTGTTACCAGGGTCACACTGTCTGTCCCTCAGATCTGAGGGACAGCTAACTCTGTGAATCCAGGAAGCTAATACACCAGATGCGTTACGGCTGTGTTGCGGATCCGATAAAACTGCCAGATCGACTCTCACCTGAAATGACTCACCTGTCCTATTTTGGTGGGATGGCGCATACATCTGACAGATGACATGAGTGTGGGTCTGTTCATCTGTTCTGGAGCTGGTGGACATTAGCCTTGAGACTTGTTCTTATCATGAAAGAGAGCCTCTCTCTGTTATGGATGAGCCACTCTGCCACTAATGACTGTCCGTTTGCCTGAGCTGGAGAAGAAGCAGCAGTTGTTCCAAAGCAGACTCAGTCTCTGCGTGGACCTTCTCTCCACACACATAAACAAGGCTGAAGGCTTGGCTGATAAGGGAAGGCTCTGCAGGAAGTGTCCCCTCTCCCCTCTCACCACATGACCTCTCACCTCTCACCACATGACCCCTTTTCAGAGATAACACAATGTCATTGTCACTCCCCCCCCCCCCCCCCCCCCCTCCTCCTCCTTCGGGCCAATGGCAGCTCACACAGCGCTCACCTTGGTTGTGACTCTGAGCAGCACAACTTGAACCCGACAAGTTGAACCCCAAGAATATGTGTTAGTTAAAAGACAGCTGAACTGTATTGGTGGAGACTGAGGAGAACTGAGGGCCAATTTGAAGCGAGGAAGTGGACATTTGGCATTTGTGAGAAAAATAAAATGTGTCAAAGAAGGATCCGGTGTCTAAATGATCTCTAGAAGGCTAGTTAATGTTGCTAGTTTCTGTCCAAGGACTGTCTGGGCAAATCTGGACTAGAACCACAGAAGTGCTCTTGAGCAAGGCAGTTAGTCCACAGCTTGTTCCAGTGTGACTGCTGATGGCTAACAGCAAAAGATTGTGTTTGGACTGTGAGTGTGAATGACTGTGTATCTGTTGAAAAAGCTATTGTGCTCAGGCATCTTTTATTGGATAAATTCTAAAGGAAAAAAGATATTCAGACCCTTTGACCAGAGTTCTACCTTTTTGCTCACCTTTGCTGGACTGGGCGGTCGTCGTGGTTGATATTGTTGTGAATCAGCGTGAGGAACTGGGACATTTTGCTCCAGAGGAAAGGTTCAACAGGCACACCACATTTGGGCTGGATGGAGTGGATTCTCCCCATCTCCGCTGCGATCAATCTGCATGGAGAAAACATTTTCCCAGATGAGCCAGCAGGGCTGTTATTGCAAAAACAACCATTATCAGAGACCAAACACAACTCCCTTTCCATTTAGCGCTGTTATCTTGTTCAAAAAAAGGGGGCGCCGTTTCATTTGTGACCTTTTGACCTCTTGAGTGCTCGTTGTCGAGGCGTCTTAGTTTTCGGGGTATTCCCCACACAGGGTATCAGAGAATGCCAGGTGATTGATGTGTGTGTGTGTATGTGTGTGTGTGTGTGTGTGTGTGTGTGTGTGTGTGTGTGTGGGGGGGGGGGGGTTCTACTGTCCTGTGCTTAGAAGAACCATGCTGGCTTCTTATCACCAGAGTGATGAATGGAAGGAGGCATGACTCAACAGCATTGCTCAACATGAAACATGACTCAACTCAAATAATAATAATACTAATAGTTTGTCTTGTAAAATTTAAAAATTTAATAAAAATATTATTGAAAAAATAATAATACTAATAGTAATAGTAATAGTAATAATAAATAAATAAATAAATGAATAAATCGCCAGAATAAAACGTTGGCATTTTACATGTATGAAAACAAAACATCGAAAGAAAAAAAAGGTTTCTAAAACGTGCCATTTTACGTCTACAATCTCAACGTAAATTTAAAACAAAACGCAGGTTAATTAAAAAACCTCGCCGATGCAACTAAAACAACTTTGATTATTTTTAGGCAAGTAAAACAACTTGGTTAGGTTTAGGCAACTAGAGCAACTTGGTTAGGTTTAGGCAACTAATGCAACTTGGTTAACTTGGCTAGGTCCACCAACCCCACCCCTACAGTACTCCCGTGACGTACTTCAACATGAGACAGTCGTGAAGCTCAATGACATACATGTCAGTGTTTCCCATACATAAAGGAATTTGTGGCGGGCCGCCACAATAATATTTTGACCGCCACAATAAGATGTTGACAAATTTTATTTTTTATTTTTTTTCTTTATTTTTTTTACACTGCACCTGAACGCAACATGCAAGATATCCGCTGAATAAGTGTCCAATAAATGTTCATGTCATTCTGGCCAATACTTCTGTTATAGCATTTCAGTCTGGAATATGGAATATCTTTCAATAATCTATGATTTAGCTGCTAAATTGTCAAATACCGCCATCTGCTCGCTACCCAGGCACTTATGTATGTACTTAACCTAACTAACTTAACCTAACTATCCGGTGTGCACAACACTGTCAGCCTAAACTCCGGCTGACACCCCAAAAACCTACAATCCGCTACAGAAAAATGTATATTGTTTGTTTATTAACTGGCCCCTCGCCTTCTCTCATTTCACGAAAGTGGCAAAGCAAGTTGAGTATCCCTGACCTATAGGGAGAAATTTAGTTTGTCATTGTAAACCCACAGCACAGTAATGATGACATGTTCTTCATAGATCTAGCCTTTTAATTTTGCTCTTAAGCTTTCTCAAAGTACATCAAATTCATGTATTTTACTTTAAAATGTTTAGAAAAATCTCACCTAGGGGGTGTGCGGTCCCCCACCACAAATTCTCAAAATCCTGTGGGAAACACTGCATGTATAACGTTAATATTCACGTATCTAGAAACGTGACATTTTATTATGGCGACTAGGGATGAAATTATTACCGGGTTTAATGATAAACCGTGACAAAATTCCTGACAGTTAGTAGTAGTACCATTTGCAATTTTAATTATCATTGAAACCGTGTTACTGTGATTACAGCGCTTTGAAAAACACCAAATGCTGTCATTAACCAACATTAGCAACAGTCTCCCAGACGCAGACGTGCAGACTTGGTGAAATGATTTCAGTGACTGTATCAGTACACATTTTAACAATACCGCGATAATACTGATAACCGTGAACATTTTGGTCCCTATAATCGTGATATGAAATTGTAATGCCATTTCATCTCTAATGGCAATGGCGCTGGATCAGCAAACCCCCCTCCTGAATACATGGACTTTATAAAAGAAAGAAAAACTAAACAGCCAGGCTTCTGGCAAAGACCTGTAGACTGCGGGTTGGCGGAGCAGCTCGTCGTCCAGCACGGCTCCCCTCACAAACTCGTAGCAGATGCCGTTCTGGAAGCTGCAGTAGATGTTTGGGCCACAGGCGTGAGCGTGGAGGATCTGGAACATCTCCACCTCGCGCTCCCGGTCCACGTACAGCTCCGTCATCTTCCCGTACAGCCGCACCAGAACGCAGCCCGGCTCCGCCTCCTCCTCCTCCAGCGAGCCCACGTAGCAGCCCATCAGCTGGTTGGTGATGCCCTCTGTGAACAGCTGCAAGTGAAGCCAGATCAAGGGCAAAATGAACACAGAACATCAGAGATGGGAAGTAACTAAGTACAAATACTTTTCTACTGTACTTACACTCAGGTATTGACTAAATGTATACTTTACTATTTATTTTTCTGAAAACTTTTTACTTTCACTCCCTGTATTTTAACACAAATTCCTGTACTTTCTACTCGTTACATTTTAAAAACAGCTTGTTACATTAGTTTTAATGGACAACAGGTAATGATGTAACATTTGTTTGTGTCTCTTGTCTCGTGCTCTCCCAGTACAGCTTTCTTGTGCACCTTTTTTGTGGAAAATCCATATCACACATCACACAAGGATAGTCTTATACACCTAGTGAAACCTATTGAAGTAAGCCTCGTCAAAATGTGATCATTGCTCTTGCTTTTGGTTGCTTGTTTCCAGGGGCACTAATGTCGCCACGGCAGGTCAGAGTCTTGGGCTGTTAGTTGAGTGAGTTTTGGTCATTGAGTGATAACACTAATACCACTGCAGGTCAGAGTCTTGGGCAGCTAGTTGAGTGAGTTTTGGTCATTGAGTGATAACACTAATACCACGGCAGGTCAGAGTCCTGGGCTGCTAGTTGAGTGAGTTTTGGTCGTAGAGTGATAACACTAATACCACTGCAGGTCAGAGTCCTGGGCAGCTAGTTGAGTGAGTTTTGGTCGTAGAGTGATAACACTAATACCACTGCAGGTCAGAGTCCTGGGCTGCTAGTTGAGTGAGTTTTGGTCGTAGAGTGATAACACTAATACCACTGCAGGTCAGAGTCCTGGGCAGCTAGTTGAGTGAGTTTTGGTCGTAGAGTGATAACACTAATACCACTGCAGGTCAGAGTCCTGGGCTGTTAGTTGAGTGAGTTTTGGTCGTAGAGTGATAACACTAATACCACAGCAGGTCAGAGTCTTGGGCTGTTAGTTGAGTGAGTTTTGGTTATAGAGTGATAACACTAATACCACAGCAGGTCAGAGTCTTGGGCAGCTAGTTGAGTGAGTTTTGGTCATAGAGTGATAACACTAATACCACTGCAGGTCAGAGTCCTGGGCTGTTAGTTGAGTGAGTTTTGGTTATAGAGTGATAACACTAATACCACAGCAGGTCAGAGTCTTGGGCTGTTAGTTGAGTGAGTTTTGGTTATAGAGTGATAACACTAATACCACTGCAGGTCAGAGTCCTGGGCTGCTAGTTGAGTGAGTTTTGGTCGTAGAGTGATAACACTAATACCACTGCAGGTCAGAGTCCTGGGCAGCTAGTTGAGTGAGTTTTGGTCGTAGAGTGATAACACTAATACCACTGCAGGTCAGAGTCCTGGGCTGTTAGTTGAGTGAGTTTTGGTCGTAGAGTGATAACACTAATACCACTGCAGGTCAGAGTCCTGGGCAGCTAGTTGAGTGAGTTTTGGTCGTAGAGTGATAACACTAATACCACTGCAGGTCAGAGTCCTGGGCTGTTAGTTGAGTGAGTTTTGGTTGTAGAGTGATAACACTAATACCACAGCAGGTCAGAGTATTGGGCTGTTAGTTGAGTGAGTTTTGGTTATAGAGTGATAACACTAATACCACAGCAGGTCAGAGTCCTGGGCTGCTAGTTGAGTGAGTTTTGGTTATAGAGTGATAACACTAATACCACAGTAGGTCAGAGTCTTGGGCAGCTAGTAGGGGTGTCACAATATATCGTCCCACGAAATTTCGCGATAGTAAAACGTCACGATATGTATCGTTGAGATGAAATCTCATATCGTGAAAAAAAAAAAAACATTTTTTTTTTTTTTCAAAAGTAGACAAAGAAACGTCTTTGTTTGTTGAAGTTCAATGTGTGGAAAGTAGTTCAGTTGAACAAGTCTCTGAAGAGACACATGAGAAGTTATACAGGAGAGAAACCATTCAATTGAGTTTCTGGCAAAACTGTTTACTTGACAGGAAAAACTGAAGATGCATAAAAAATAGACTAAGAAAAGTCTTGTTTGAGTTTGAAGAAAAACTGAAGATGCATAATGAGAATTTATACTTCTGAGATACCTTTTAGTTCAAAGTAAATCTAAGTGACGGTGTAACTCATTCTATTTCAAGATAAGCCTTATCTCCAATCTCATGTTTTTTCTAGTTGTTATTGTAATAACAATTTCCCACAACAGCATGTTTTGTATTTGTGCATTTCAAATAAAATACTACTTTTCCAGTCATATATTGTCATTATTCAAGTTAAAAAAAATATTGTTAAAATCGTATCGTATCGTTATCGTGAACCCAGTATCGTGATACGTATCGTATCGTGAACTGAGTGTATCGTGACACCCCTAGCAGCTAGTTGAGTGAGTTTTGGTCATAGAGTGATAACACTAATACCACAGCAGGTCAGAGTCTTGGGCAGCTAGTTGAGTGAGTTTTGGTCATTGAGTGATAACACTAATACCACAGCAGGTCAGAGTCTTGGGCAGCTAGTTGAGTGAGTTTTGGTCATAGAGTGATAACACTAATACCACAGCAGGTCAGAGTCCTGGGCAGCTAGTTGAGTGAGTTTTGGTCATTGAGTGATAACACTAATACCACAGCAGGTCAGAGTCTTGGGCAGCTAGTTGAGTGAGTTTTGGTCATTGAGTGATAACACTAATACCACAGCAGGTCAGAGTCTTGGGCAGCTAGTTGAGTGAGTTTTGGTCATAGAGTGATAACACTAATACCACAGCAGGTCAGAGTCTTGGGCAGCTAGTTGAGTGAGTTTTGGTCATAAGAGTGATAACACTAATACCACAGCAGGTCAGAGTCTTGGGCTGTTAGTTGAGTGTGTTTTGGTTATAGAGTGATAACACTAATACCACAGTAGGTCAGAGTCTTGGGCAGCTAGTTGAGTGAGTTTTGGTCATAGAGTGATAACACTAATACCACAGCAGGTCAGAGTCTTGGGCAGCTAGTTGAGTGAGTTTTGGTCATTGAGTGATAACACTAATACCACAGCAGGTCAGAGTCTTGGGCAGCTAGTTGAGTGAGTTTTGGTCATTGAGTGATAACACTAATACCACAGCAGGTCAGAGTCTTGGGCAGCTAGTTGAGTGAGTTTTGGTCATTGAGTAATAACACTAATACCACAGCAGGTCAGAGTCTTGGGCTGTTAGTTGAGTGTGTTTTGGTTATAGAGTGATAACACTAATACCACAGCAGGTCAGAGTCTTGGGCTGTTAGTTGAGTGAGTTTTGGTTGTAGAGTGATAACATTAATACCACAGCAGGTCAGAGTCTTGGGCTGTTAGTTGAGTGAGTTTTGGTCATTGAGTGATAACACTAATACCACAGCAGGTCAGAGTCTTGGGCAGCTAGTTGAGTGAGTTTTGGTCATAAGAGTGATAACACTAATACCACAGCAGGTCAGAGTCTTGGGCTGCTAGTTGAGTGAGTTTTGGTTATAGAGTGATAACACTAATACCACAGCAGGTCAGAGTCTTGGGCTGTTAGTTGAGTGTGTTTTGGTTATAGAGTGATAACACTAATACCACAGCAGGTCAGAGTCTTGGGCTGCTAGTTGAGTGAGTTTTGGTTATAGAGTGATAACACTAATACCACAGCAGGTCAGAGTCTTGGGCTGTTAGTTGAGTGTGTTTTGGTTATAGAGTGATAACACTAATACCACAGCAGGTCAGAGTCTTGGGCTGCTAGTTGAGTGAGTTTTGGTTATAGAGTGATAACACTAATACCACAGCAGGTCAGAGTCTTGGGCTGTTAGTTGAGTGTGTTTTGGTTATAGAGTGATAACACTAATACCACAGCAGGTCAGAGTCTTGGGCTGCTAGTTGAGTGAGTTTTGGTTATAGAGTGATAACACTAATACCACAGCAGGTCAGAGTCTTGGGCTGTTAGTTGAGTGTGTTTTGGTTATAGAGTGATAACACTAATACCACAGCAGGTCAGAGTCCTGGGCTGTTAGTTGAGTGAGTTTTGGTCATAGAGTGATAACACTAATACCACAGCAGGTCAGAGTCTTGGGCTGCTAGTTGAGTGAGTTTTGGTTATAGAGTGATAACACTAATACCACAGCAGGTCAGAGTCTTGGCCTGAGAGTTGAGTGAGTTTTGGTTGTAGAGTGATAACACTAATACCACAGCAGGTCAGAGTCTTGGGCTGTTAGTTGAGTGTGTTTTGGTTATAGAGTGATAACACTAATACCACAGCAGGTCAGAGTCTTGGGCAGCTAGTTGAGTGAGTTTTGGTTATAGAGTGATAACACTAATACCACAGCAGGTCAGAGTCTTGGCCTGAGAGTTGAGTGAGTTTTGGTTGTAGAGTGATAACACTAATACCACAGCAGGTCAGAGTCTTGGGCTGTTAGTTGAGTGTGTTTTGGTTATAGAGTGATAACACTAATACCACAGCAGGTCAGAGTCTTGGGCTGTTAGTTGAGTGAGTTTTGGTTATAGAGTGATAACACTAATACCACAGCAGGTCAGAGTCTTGGGCTGTTAGTTGAGTGAGTTTTGGTTATAGAGTGATAACACTAATACCACAGCAGGTCAGAGTCTTGGGCTGTTAGTTGAGTGTGTTTTGGTTATAGAGTGATAACACTAATACCACAGCAGGTCAGAGTCTTGGGCTGTTAGTTGAGTGTGTTTTGGTTATAGAGTGATAACACTAATACCACAGCAGGTCAGAGTCTTGGGCTGTTAGTTGAGTGAGTTTTGGTTATAGAGTGATAACACTAATACCACAGCAGGTCAGAGTCCTGGGCTGCTAGTTGAGTGAGTTTTGGTTATAGAGTGATAACACTAATACCACAGCAGGTCAGAGTCCTGGGCTGCTAGATGAGTGAGTTTTGGTTATAGAGTGATAACACTAATACCACAGCAGGTCAGAGTCCTGGGCTGCTAGTTGAGTGAGTTTTGGTTGTAGAGTGATAACACTAATACCACAGCATGTCAGAGTCCTGGGCTGCTAGTTGAGTGAGTTTTGGTTGTAGAGTGATAACACTAATACCACAGCAGGTCAGAGTCTTGGGCTGTTAGTTGAGTGAGTTTTGGTTATAGAGTGATAACACTAATACCACAGCAGGTCAGAGTCTTGGGCTGCTAGTTGAGTGAGTTTTGGTTATAGAGTGATAACACTGATACCACAGCAGGTCAGAGTCTTGGGCTGTTAGTTGAGTGAGTTTTGGTTGTAGAGTGATAACACTAATACCACAGCAGGTCAGAGTCTTGGGCTGCTAGTTGAGTGAGTTTTGGTCATAGAGTGATAACACTAATACCACAGCAGGTCAGAGTCTTGGGCTGTTAGTTGAGTGTGTTTTGGTTATAGAGTGATAACACTAATACCACAGCAGGTCAGAGTCTTGGCCTGAGAGTTGAGTGAGTTTTGGTTGTAGAGTGATAACACTAATACCACAGCAGGTCAGAGTCTTGGGCTGTTAGTTGAGTGAGTTTTGGTTATAGAGTGATAACACTAATACCACAGCAGGTCAGAGTCTTGGGCAGCTAGTTGAGTGAGTTTTGGTCATAGAGTGATAACACTAATACCACTGCAGGTCAGAGTCCTGGGCTGTTAGTTGAGTGAGTTTTGGTTATAGAGTGATAACACTAATACCACAGCAGGTCAGAGTCTTGGGCTGTTAGTTGAGTGAGTTTTGGTTATAGAGTGATAACACTAATACCACAGCAGGTCAGAGTCTTGGGCTGTTAGTTGAGCGAGTTTTGGTTATAGAGTGATAACACTAATACCACGGCAGGTCAGAGTCTTGGGCAGCTAGTTGAGTGAGTTTTGGTTATAGAGTGATAACACTAATACCACTGCAGGTCAGAGTCTTGGGCTGCTAGTTGAGCGAGTTTTGGTCATTGAGTGATAACACTAATACCACAGCAGGTCAGAGTCTTGGGCAGCTAGTTGAGTGAGTTTTGGTCATTGAGTGATAACACTAATACCACAGCAGGTCAGAGTCTTGGGCAGCTAGTTGAGTGAGTTTTGGTCGTAGAGTGATAACACTAATACCACAGCAGGTCAGAGTCTTGGCCTGAGAGTTGAGTGAGTTTTGGTTGTAGAGTGATAACACTAATACCACTGCAGGTCAGAGTCTTGGCCTGAGAGTTGAGTGAGTTTTGGTCATTGAGTGATAACACTAATACCACAGCAGGTCAGAGTCTTGGGCAGTTAGTTGAGTGAGTTTTGGTTGTAGAGTGATAACACTAATACCACGGCAGGTCAGAGTCTTGGGCAGTTAGTTGAGTGAGTTTTTGGTTGTAGAGTGATAACACTAATACCACTGCAGGTCAGAGTCTTGGCCTGAGAGTTGAGTGAGTTTTGGTTATAGAGTGATAACACTAATACCACAGCAGGTCAGAGTCCTGGGCTGCTAGTTGAGTGAGTTTTGGTCATTGAGTGATAACACTAATACCACTGCAGGTCAGAGTCTTGGGCAGCTAGTTGAGTGAGTTTTGGTTGTAGAGTGATAACACTAATACCACAGCAGGTCAGAGTCTTGGCCTGAGAGTTGAGTGAGTTTTGGTCATTGAGTGATAACACTAATACCACTGCAGGTCAGAGTCTTGGGCAGCTAGTTGAGTGTGTTTTGGTTGTAGAGTTATAACATTAATACCACAGCAGGTCAGAGTCTTGGGCAGCTAGTTGAGTGAGTTTTGGTTGTAGAGTGATAACATTAATACCACAGCAGGTCAGAGTCTTGGCCTGAGAGTTGAGTGAGTTTTGGTTATAGAGTGATAACACTAATACCACAGCAGGTCAGAGTCTTGGGCTGTTAGTTGAGTGAGTTTTGGTTGTAGAGTGATAACACTAATACCACAGCAGGTCAGAGTCTTGGGCTGTTAGTTGAGTGAGTTTTGGTTATAGAGTGATAACACTAATACCACAGCAGGTCAGAGTCTTGGGCTGTTAGTTGAGTGAGTTTGGGTTATAGAGTGATAACACTAATACCACAGCAGGTCAGAGTCTTGGGCTGTTAGTTGAGTGAGTTTGGGTTATAGAGTGATAACACTAATACCACAGCAGGTCAGAGTCTTGGGCTGTTAGTTGAGTGAGTTTTGGTCATAGAGTGATAACACTAATACCACAGCAGGTCAGAGTCTTGGGCTGTTAGTTGAGTGAGTTTTGGTCATAGAGTGATAACACTAATACCACAGCAGGTCAGAGTCTTGGGCTGTTAGTTGAGTGAGTTTTGGTCATAGAGTGATAACACTAATACCACAGCAGGTCAGAGTCTTGGGCTGCTAGTTGAGTGTGTTTTGGTCATAAGAGTGATAACACTAATACCACAGCAGGTCAGAGTCTTGGGCTGTTAGTTGAGTGTGTTTTGGTCGTAGAGTGATAACACTAATACCACTGCAGGTCAGAGTCCTGGGCTGTTAGTTGAGTGTGTTTTGGTCGTAGAGTGATAACACTAATACCACTGCAGGTCAGAGTCTTGGGCTGCTAGTTGAGTGTGTTTTGGTCGTAGAGTGATAACACTAATACCACTGCAGGTCAGAGTCTTGGGCTGCTAGTTGAGTGTGTTTTGGTCGTAGAGTGATAACACTAATACCACAGCAGGTCAGAGTCTTGGGCAGCTAGTTGAGTGAGTTTTGGTCATAGAGTGATAACACTAATACCACAGCAGGTCAGAGTCTTGGGCTGCTAGTTGAGTGTGTTTTGGTCGTAGAGTGATAACACTAATACCACAGCAGGTCAGAGTCTTGGGCTGTTAGTTGAGTGAGTTTTGGTCATAGAGTGATAACACTAATACCACAGCAGGTCAGAGTCTTGGGCAGCTAGTTGAGTGAGTTTTGGTCATTGAGTGATAACACTAATACCACAGCAGGTCAGAGTCTTGGGCAGCTAGTTGAGTGAGTTTTGGTCATTGAGTGATAACACTAATACCACAGCAGGTCAGAGTCTTGGGCAGCTAGTTGAGTGAGTTTTGGTCATTGAGTGATAACACTAATACCACAGCAGGTCAGAGTCTTGGGCAGCTAGTTGAGTGAGTTTTGGTCATTGAGTGATAACACTAATACCACTGCAGGTCAGAGTCTTGGGCAGCTAGTTGAGTGAGTTTTGGTCATTGAGTGATAACACTAATACCACAGCAGGTCAGAGTCTTGGGCAGCTAGTTGAGTGAGTTTTGGCCGTAGAGTGATAACACTAATACCACTGCAGGTCAGAGTCTTGGGCTGCTAGTTGAGTGAGTTTTGGTCGTAGAGTGATAACACTAATACCACAGCAGGTCAGAGTCTTGGGCTACTAGTTGAGTGAGTTTTGGTCGTAGAGTGATAACACTAATACCACAGCAGGTCAGAGTCTTGGGCAGCTAGTTGAGTGAGTTTTGGTTATAGAGTGATAACACTAATACCACAGCAGGTCAGAGTCTTGGGCAGCTAGTTGAGTGAGTTTTGGTCATAGAGTGATAACACTAATACCACAGCAGGTCAGAGTCTTGGGCTGTTAGTTGAGTGAGTTTTGGTCATAGAGTGATAACACTAATACCACAGCAGGTCAGAGTCTTGGGCTGTTAGTTGAGTGAGTTTTGGTCATAGAGTGATAACACTAATACCACAGCAGGTCAGAGTCCTGGGCTGTTAGTTGAGTGAGTTTTGGTCATAGAGTGATAACACTAATACCACAGCAGGTCAGAGTCTTGGGCAGCTAGTTGAGTGAGTTTTGGTCATAGAGTGATAACACTAATACCACAGCAGGTCAGAGTCTTGGGCAGCTAGTTGAGTGAGTTTTGGTCATAGAGTGATAACACTAATACCACAGCAGGTCAGAGTCTTGGGCAGCTAGTTGAGTGAGTTTTGGTCATAGAGTGATAACACTAATACCACAGCAGGTCAGAGTCTTGGGCAGCTAGTTGAGTGAGTTTTGGTTATAGAGTGATAACACTAATACCACAGTAGGTCAGAGTCTTGGGCAGCTAGTTGAGTGAGTTTTGGTTATAGAGTGATAACACTAATACCACAGCAGGTCAGAGTCTTGGACTGTTAGTTGAGTGAGTTTTGGTCATAGAGTGATAACACTAATACCACAGCAGGTCAGAGTCTTGGGCTGTTAGTTGAGTGAGTTTTGGTTATAGAGTGATAACACTAATACCACAGCAGGTCAGAGTCTTGGACTGTTAGTTGAGTGAGTTTTGGTCATAGAGTGATAACACTAATACCACAGCAGGTCAGAGTCTTGGGCTGTTAGTTGAGTGAGTTTTGGTCATAGAGTGATAACACTAATACCACAGCAGGTCAGAGTCCTGGGCTGTTAGTTGAGTGAGTTTTGGTCATAGAGTGATAACACTAATACCACAGCAGGTCAGAGTCTTGGGCAGCTAGTTGAGTGAGTTTTGGTCATAGAGTGATAACACTAATACCACAGCAGGTCAGAGTCTTGGGCAGCTAGTTGAGTGAGTTTTGGTCATAGAGTGATAACACTAATACCACAGCAGGTCAGAGTCTTGGGCAGCTAGTTGAGTGAGTTTTGGTCATAGAGTGATAACACTAATACCACAGCAGGTCAGAGTCTTGGGCAGCTAGTTGAGTGAGTTTTGGTTATAGAGTGATAACACTAATACCACAGTAGGTCAGAGTCTTGGGCAGCTAGTTGAGTGAGTTTTGGTTATAGAGTGATAACACTAATACCACAGCAGGTCAGAGTCTTGGACTGTTAGTTGAGTGAGTTTTGGTCATAGAGTGATAACACTAATACCACAGCAGGTCAGAGTCTTGGGCTGTTAGTTGAGTGAGTTTTGGTTATAGAGTGATAACACTAATACCACAGCAGGTCAGAGTCTTGGACTGTTAGTTGAGTGAGTTTTGGTCATAGAGTGATAACACTAATACCACGGGAATCCGTGGATCCTCCACTTTCTTTTGACATCTTGTTTCACTCTTACTGGTGCAAACAAACTGGAAAAAATCCAACATTACTGCGGCCACTGTCACAGTACTTTTGTGGAGGCAGTGCCCTTGGAAACTGAGACTGATACAGACTCGTACAACATGAAACAAAACACAGATACATTCAAAGATACATAGAGATAGATGAATAGATGCATGTCAATACATATGCATAACACATAGGTCCATTGATCCACTGAAAAGCATTGCGTAGCCGCAGCCTTTCATTGGTTTTGAATTGGCTTATATTAAAGATTACACCTCCTACACAGCTCCTGCCTGTACTGCGTGTGTAGGCTACTACAGTACAATGCCACACTGGCCACTGTTTGCCTAAGGCCTCATCAGACATGTTCTGTCATTCAGTGGTTTCTCAGTAGTCTCTTATTCACTCCCTCGGTCTCCAAGGCCTTTTCCTGTGTCTCTGATGGGACCCGCATGGAACCGTTTTTTTCCATCTAGATGGAGAGCGAACAAATATGGCCGCCCCCTGACATCTGATGAAGTATTCATACTAGTGCATTGAGCACCACTTGGATGTATACCACCACGGCTTTATACGGGACATTGCGCTGGAATGCCTTTTGTCACTCTGATTTCTATGGCTGAGCAACAGATGAAAGATGTACATATTATACTGTAGCATTACATGACAGTTGATCAAATATATGTGACTTTAAACTTTTACAACATTTTAAACATGATCTGACAACCCTCCATTTAACACCTCCCAAAGTATGATTTAATCAATGTTTTAGACACTAATTAAACCTAATAAAATTATACAGTAATTGTAGTAATTGTCATATTTGCTGTATACCTCCTGGGACCTGGCTGGCAAATAATTTTTCCCCATAGTGGACATGATTCTCTGGTCTTAAAGGAACACTCCGCCCATTTTCAACCAGCTTTGTATCATTAGAACATCAGTAGTATATCAGAAAACTGTAAACGGTTTTGAAGTCTGTCATTTAATTTGACAGTTATTGAGTGTTAAAGTGTGGACCAGTGACATCACTGGTCCACACTAAGTCAAATTAATAACTGATTAACTCAAATCAACTCTCAATAACTGTCAAACTAGATGAATGATGAATAGTGAATGAGAGACTACTGAGAAACCACTGAATGACAGCAAATGTCTGACGAGGCCTTAGGCAAACAGTGGCCAGTGTGGCATATATATACAGTGAACTATATATACAGTGGCAACAATCTTCAGTTGGCAATCCTTGCCAGCTGAAAGGCCTGAACTTTGTTACACCACAAGGGACAATGCTTTAGAGAAAGTGATCTCTATACTTATTAATTATAAATTAATGAAATGGTTTCAATTGTTTGTGCTGCTAAGATTGAGTTAAATTGTAGAAAAGGAGACGTTTTCAGTGGTATACAATAAATGAACCCTCTGAATATGACACTTGTGTCAATGTCCAGTGTGATGGACAATAGGACAAGCTACCTTGCTTTTTACCTGATTTCGTAACATTTTAGGAGACACACCACACACCGTTCACTAAACAGGAGCGAATTCTTCTGAAAATTGTTGAGGGAGGTTGAAGAAGGACAAATGATACTCCCCGAAATGTAGAGGCTTTTGGACCAGAAGCATCTGCATCTCCACGTTTTCATCAGCATTTTCACATGAACCTACAACTGACATCCACTACACAAGATGTTCACATGAACCTAGAACTGACGTCCACTATACGAGAAGATGTTCCATTAAAACAAAAGTATTTCCGCCACCGCCACTTTTTCTGCCAGATCCCAGGAGGATCTTCCAAACAAACCAACACAATACATGATTGAAGGGGCTGCTGGGTGACTGAAGGAGAGCATCTACCCTTTGTGTACATTACTGGACCTGGTCTAGATTGAGAGGTCATCCACCCAATGTGCCGTCACCTAACAAATATAAACCCTATTCCTCTGAAAGATTGGACCTTGTGTTTGCACATGGGACCAGCATGGGATGATCCTGCTCAGGACACATACTCAGCCAGCACAATCCCCAGGGTTCCAAGAAGAAAATCCAACAAAGTCTACTCTTGTTGTCCAGTTACCTTGGCTTTATTGCACTGATGTTAGGGAATAATGTCTATAGTGCTGAATGCTACATAGGCTAAATACCAGTTAATAATGTCTATAGTATAATAATATATATAATAATAATAATATATTATAATAATTTAATATAATAATATAGTATAATAATGTCTATAGTGCTGAATCCTACATAGGCTAAATACCAGTTAATAATGTCTATAGTATAATAATATATATAATAATAATAATATATTATAATAATTTAATATAATAATATAGTATAATAATGTCTATAGTGCTGAATGCTACATAGGCTAAATACCAGTTAATAATGTCTATAGTATAATAATATATATAATAATAATAATAATATATTATAATAATTTAATATAATAATATAGTATAATAATGTCTATAGTGCTGAATGCTACATAGGCTAAATACCAGTTAATAATGTCTATAGTATAATAATATATATAATAATAATAATATATTATAATAATTTAATATAATAATATAGTATAATAATGTCTATAGTGCTGAATCCTACATAGGCTAAATACCAGTTAGCACTCAAATTCGTGTCACATTGTATTGTGCAGCATGACACCGATGTGTCATTGTAGCTGCAGACAGCTTTTATTACGAAAGAGAAGGCAAGAGAAAACTGTATGGACTAGGGCTGCACGATATCATATCATATTGCGATTGTACTGACAGCTATTGTGATTGTGATATGCGATATGATTTTAGTGGGAATGGCAATTTTTCTATTTATTTTTATTTATTTATTTTATTTAACCTTTATTTACCCAGGCAAGCAAGTAAGAACAATTTATTATATACAAAAGCAGCCTGACAAAAAGCAAGGGCCTTTTGGGGGAAGGGGGTGGGAGGCTGAAATAAAAAACAAGGTTATATAAATACAAGTAAAAAATTACAGTAGTAATAGGAGCATACTATATACAAACACAGGCTACAATATGAGAGAGAGAGAGAGAGAGAGAGAGAGAGAGAGAGAGAGAGAGAGAGAGAGAGAGAGAGAGAGAGAGAGAGAGAGAGAGAGAGAGAGAGAGAGAGAGAGAGAGAGACAGAGAACGAGAACTGGGGGTATGTGTGTGGTTGGGAGGAGGTCAACAGGTACAACAGTCAATTAGGATCTGTTGCAGGTTTTGCTTCAAAGCAGTGAGCGATGAGAAGGACCGTGAGTTTGAGGGTGTTTTGTAGAGTTTTTCCACACAAAGATAAAATCAAAATGTGATGTGGTTTTTACTGGGGTCTGTTACCAAACAAGCCTGTTCCCTTACATCTGGAGAGGCCAGGACGTCTCTGTAGCACCACAGCCACAATGCTTCATTTAATGTGATGTTGTGACACATTTTTCCCTTATCAAATAACTGCAGGTTCCTGTGATTTGGATATTGCACTTAGCCATATTGCGATTTCGATTGTGATTGGATTAATTGTGCAGCCGTAGTATGGACCATATTCATTAAGTTCAGTTATCCTTTATTGTTCCCATTGGGGAAATTCATCCTCTGCATTTGACCCAGTGCAGCGTCCGGTTGATTGCCAGTGCCTTGATCAGCGGCACTGACAGTATTAACCCTAACATACCTAACATTACCTTTGATGGTGGGAGGAAACCGGAGCATGCAGAGGAAACCCACACGTACACGGGGAGAACATGCAAACTCAGAAAGGACCTGGGATGGACCGGGTTTTGAACCGGGGACCTTCTTGCTGTGAGGCAACAGTGCTAATCACTGAGCCACCATGCCGCATACATACACAGATTGGTATTTCTTTGTGTACAAATGTAAACAAAAGCTGAGCTGAAACAAACTACAATACAACCATAAACTCCACCGTGACAGGAGTATAATAGGTTGCTGTTATCTTCTTTTTGGAGCACGTTTGTCACCTTGAAAAATGTATCGGCTTATCCAAGTCACTTTTTTTAGAGCTAATACTACCATGCTTCAGAGTAAAGGTTCCTCAGCAATACCAAAACCTGTGAGCTTGAGAAGGTGTGCAAAGCACCTTCCAGCAACTTCTGGATGACAGAAAGGTTGATACTTTGTCTAACATTCTATTTAACCCAGCTCCCAAAAGCTGCAGTGCATTTTGTGAAAACCAACCATGAAAGTCTTGATAACTGTGTTTTGTAGAACCACCATTGGGGGCGCTAGTAAAGGCACAGCCATGATCTAGCATCCCTTTGGGGTACCTCTTTAAGGTGGTATTATGCTCACCCTGCTGTGAAGGGCGCGGGGGTGGAGCGAGGCCCGGGCGCCTCAAATGACGTACATTTGTTGGGCGTGGTTATTCGCTACCCCCGTCGGCGCTCGCCGTGTGCCTGATTTTTTTTCTCACAGCGCGAGCAACGCACGGCTTCTCTCCAAACATGGCCGCTTTCAAGCCACTGAGCCCTGAACACTGAGCTGTGTTTTCGCCACATTTCTTGACCCATGTGGTAGGCTATAAACTTTGATTTGCAACTGTTCGTTTTTAGTCATTTCACCAAGTAAATGTGTTGTGTTGAGAGCATGATTGAGAGAGATTAAAAGCAGCACAGAGTAGGCAATCAGGGCTGAGAAGTAAAACGGCTTTCAGTAAAAACAAGTTTGGCGATTCCTTCATGTGCTGATGTACGGTCGTTTGAGAGTGAAAGTGCACTCAGTACTGCACATAATAGCGTTTCATTGCGACTTTTCACGGGCTGTTCTCACTATTACCATTGTACAATACATGCTGATCACTTCTGATAGTATAATAGCATCTTCCCCAGCGCGAGGTCCGCACAGTGACTCGTGGAGCTCCACCCCCACGGAGCTTGCTGGAGTATAAGAGCACCTTTACCCACCATCCACTCCCACAATGTGCTGAACTTTTCTCCATGCAGCCGTCTGGTTTCATTGTGCCAGCACACATCAGAGCAGCACATTTGATCTCCAGATGATGGCTGATGCATTCAGTGTGATGTCAATGATGAGTGTTCATCAACTCATGGTCTAAGGTGACCCGGAATATCACGACACTCCAGTGAAAGTCCAAACTTCAAAATCAACAGCCAACCAAACAAGAAAGATTCCTACTAGATAGACAGATACACACAGATAGATAATACATTGACATCCTTTACTCTTTCAGACTAGTATCAATAAATCCCAGAGACACTACTGATAACCCTACATTGTGAGACGTTAAACCCCAACATAACACGACACACCATAACAGTCACTTGCCTTCATCTGAATGTCCTGTGCCTTCCACTGAGGACGGAGTCTGCTGAGGAGGTCCAGGATGCCTCTACGAGGTTCCTGCTCATCAACACGAATGTCCAGATGGAGAAGCTGAGAACTACGATCCATCGTTAAAGCAGATGTAAGGCCCCAGAGCTTTTCACAGTCAAAGATCCAGGTCCAGAACTTGTTCAGAACCTCTCAGACCAAAGTCTTGTTCTGCTCTAAGACCAGATGAGCAGAGTACAGCCTCATCCACCACAGTCAAAACTTCATCCAAAGTTGGACCTTTGAGTTTAGGCGGCCCAATGTGAGTTAACATAAACAGAAGAGATTGAAATGAGGTGGACAAACAGCTCCAAATAAATCGATTACTGTCCGTTTGTACTGAAGAGAGAAGTCCTTAGTCTTAGTGAAGGTGAGTTAATCCGTTTGTACTGAAGAGAGAAGTCCCTAGTCTTAGTGAAGGTGAGTTAATCCACAACACTGATATACAGTAAGTGGTAATGTTTCAACTCTTGGCTCAAATCAAGTCAAGATGTGTGTCCACTTGTCCGTCCAGTGACTCAGCACACCGGCTTGCTTATCAGAGGCCAATGTTCCTATGGGCATCTCCATCCACACTGCTGCACCATGGACTACACACACACCATGGACACACACACACACACACACACACACAGACACACACACACACACACACACACACACACACACACACACACACACACACACACACACACACAGACACACACACACACACACACACACACACACACGTGTGTGTGTGTGTGTGTGTTACTCATTAACCACCGCTGGTTGGATCACTGGGGCAGATGCATTCTGTGTTGTCTGTTATGGTCTGTTATGGTCAACGTGTTGCAGATAATTCCAAGGTGACGAACTTGAATGATATTGTAGGTTTATTGACTGAACACGTAAACAAATAATTAAATATACATATATTTTGACTATATACTTGACATACTTTTATGAATATAATCATCTATTGTCCAAAAATGAACAAAAAGGACTGCAATTATTAAACTTTTTGTTGCTGGAAGCCCATTCAAATCTGCACTGTAGCCTTACAGTATATACAGTAGGGCCATTTCACATGACTACATGATGTGTACTGTACTGACTACATGACACAACGGATCAAACAATACATTGAGATACAGAAGGTGAAGACACCTTCAAAGGGATCCAAGCAAGGGATCTGTAAGAGTTTGTCCTTTTGAAAAGCATTTGTTCATATTTTTAGGTGTGCAAGACCCACCTCAGATACATTTTTGTTGAATGAATTATTACAGTAGGTCTCTGTTGTCTGTTGTTGAGATGAACCATTTGACCTGTGTTGCTGCTCATACATATCAGAAGAGGCCATTGCAGGTCAGGTGGTCATGGTTCAAGGTTTCCTCTGAACTCTGAAGTGACAAGGATGGTGCTAAATCCTCTGCAACACAAAGCAAGATACTCTACCTGTGTCGTTCTGACTGAATCACCTCCAACCCATTGGAAAGAGAAGACATTTAAATCTGTGCAACTACAGATGCAGCCACCTTGACAGGTCCCTGACACGGCCCATCTACTGTAGGTCCACATTAAACAAACTGAACAGAACAGAACAGAACAGAACAAAAACCAATTCAAGCCCTTAATAAACCATATAGATGTCCTTAGTTTATTGAAAGAAATGTCCCTCATGGTGGAACAAAGTTCAGTTCTTTGGCATGGCAGCCGTATCTTGTTGACTGGGGTTAAAAAGGAAATCGGCTCCATAAAGTGTAGTTTTGTGCAGAACAGCTTCATTTGTACTGCTGCTTGTTCTCATAGGTTAAAGGTAATTCAGTACATTTACTCAAGTAGGTCTGAGTAACTGCCACTTAGGCTAGTTTCCATTTTGTGAGACTTTATGCTTTTACTCCACTACATTTATCTGATGGCTGTAGTTACTTTGCAGAATATTTGTTATATACAAAACATACTGTATGATAAGCTCATAAAATATGATGCACTTTTAATGAATTCTTTTCCATTATGATATTGCTACGTTTACTTAAAGTAAAGGATTTGAGTACTTAGTCTACAGCAACAGGCAGGAGTGGAGCAGATGTGTTTGTGATGTGGTCGACACCACTGACCTAAATCATATGGACAAACCCAGCACTATTTTTTGGACTCAGGTTTTGCAGCAAAGTGTTGTCTGTCGCCATCTTGGGGTCCTTGCGCAGCTCACACAGCCTGCTATTGTGATTGGCAAGCTGCACCTCACTGTCAATCACCCCCTTATATATCTTTTATGTCTATTATTTACTCCAAACGGGCAAGTTCTATAAGAAATGACCCACCTACAGTTGTTATGAAAAGGATATAGACCAAAACCGTGTTTGGGTCCAGGCTGTAAAGATGTTTATTCACTGTTACAAAGTGGGGCATTTTAACATGAGGGTGAACGCGAACGATGGGACTGCCTCAAGTGGCCATTCAAGGAACTACAGCTTTCAGGGTTACTTCCGCCACTTCGTGGGAAAAGCTGACAGCTTCTGGTCGACACCAACGGGCAGTAGCCCATGGAGATGAAGTCAAGTCTACACTGTAGTCTACACTGGAATATTCTCATTCACAGTATTAAAAAAATTAATAATCAAATTAAATATAATGGAAGTACATGCAGTTGTTTATTTTAATTATGGATCATAATACAATGCAATTCCAAATGCACTTTTATTTTAAAAGTAGCCACACAGTGAGAAAAAAGAAAGTGAGAAAAAATAAATCATGTTTTGCAGAAAAAAGTGATGCATCGATTGAAGATGCATCGAGATGCATCGATAATCATACTCAAATCGAATCGTAGCCCTCTGAATCGTAATCGAATCGTGAGACCAGTGAAGATTCACAGCCCTAATTCACACGTGTCATTTTAGCTCCCAAATGAGTCGTACACGTCTCAAAAGTGTAGTAAGCAGCCTTGGAGTCAGATCACACACGTATTCGCCTGGAATGATTTTCTCTCGTCTAAAACTGAGCAGCCTTTGCAGAGTCAATTTCACAATTCCCCCGATGCTTGAAGCCCCACCATGTTGTTCTAACGGTAAAGGCGAGCGCCACTGCAGCATGTCCTACTGCATGTGTGTCATCAGAACTTATCATCATAACTTATCATCATGCCATTGAACTTCAGTCAGCTAAAAAAGTAAGCTCATGTCAAAAATCAGGCTAATCAGATGCCTCTCAGATGCATTACTCTTGGCTCAAATGTCAGGAGCCAGACTTTAAAAGGGTGGAGTCTATTGTCTGACCCAAGTCATCATGTCATCTAGAAGAGCCATTTAAATATCATGCAGTTAGCCCATTCAAACATGACCTTTCATGCTAGCTCAATGCCATGGAACATTTCAACACCATCACTCTGTAAACACAAAATGAACTCCATAAACATTGGAGCAGCATGTTTTCAGCCTGTTAAATTATTTAGATGTTGGGCCAATGTTTACCATTTTGCATCATTACAGTAATTGCTTAGAAGTCACGAATGCGGTGATCGTCTTGAACCGAATCTCTCTTTTTTTTTGCAAGCTTTTAGACGCAAATGAAATTCACTTGCCATCAAAGGGCGTCTCACCATCAAAGATGTTGTGTATTGAAAGAGAGATGAGTGTCTCGATTAAAAATGTAAGGGTCGGGCGGGCGGGCCGCAGAACGGAGTGGGAGAGTCAGTGTTTGCGTTAGTGCACGTACCTCTCAAGCACAGCTGAGCAAGAGGCGTGCTCAGACACTTCTCCAACAATGCACTTTTTACATCTATCTTTGCACATCTTTTTCCTTGATCCTGACTGTTAATGGGGAGGTGTGCAGGCCTTAAATAAGGTCTCATAACGTGGGCCTTTGAGCCTTGAAAATTAATGATTCATAAGAGGATCAACAAAGCGCCAATGTGTTCAAGAGAAAACATCAAAGAGTAACAAAATGTAGTTAATGTTGCTGGAGTTTCTCTTGACTTTTTGACATGAACATGTCCTTTTTAACTCGAGTCACTGAATTCCTTCTGAAATCATGTAGACAGATTTTTTTTTATGGTTGTTCGCTCTTGTTTATGCTCGTATGTCAGTTGGTGCTCTGCAAACCATTCTGATTTACAAGCATTTTATATATTATATACTGTATATATATAAAAGACAAGCATTCCCCATTCTGTTGTGATCTACACACATGCATTCTTTCAGTAGTTTGCACTGTGTTTCAGTAATGGACTCACAGTACAACATCTAAATCAGGGTTTTCAAAAGCTGTGTGTGGGCCTCTCCTCAGACAAAGCTTGAAAAAAGCATGCCCCCCTTTAGTTTACTTGCTTAGTTTCGCTCAATTCCTGGATGCCTATGGGGTCATGATTATGTTATTTGACCCCATAGACACTCAATAATTGAGCCAAGATAGCCTGATATTGCTGTTTGACATACTTCAGACTACACTAAATGTAACCTGTGTTCGATCCCCCGACCTCCCGCTTCCAAAGCGCTGCCCTAACCACTATTCTATATAAGCACCAGCTGTATGTTGCAGCTCCAGGACAGCTGATCCAGCTCCAGGAGAGGTGATCCAGCAGCATCCCTGAAGTATGCCATGAAGGAGCAGCCAGGGCGAGGCGTAGCTGCCGAGCTGTGTATGCGAGTTGCAGGGCGGGCGAGACCGCGCAGCGGGCGAACCTAGGAATCGAGCGAGCGAGAGGCCTAGTGTGGATAAAATGCCAATATGTTCAGAAATGTTACACATTTAGTAAAACACCCATTAGGGGGTATGTCAAAGATAAATGGAAAATCTGATCATCATCAGAATCATACTTCTTAACCTTCAGTCCAGATGTTTCCAAATGGCAAAAATCTCCCAAATGGAGATTAAAAAGAACATCTGTATTAACAACTTCAAATGAACGTGTCCTTCACAAGTGCAACACTATGCACCACAAAATAGCATGGACCCTTTATGCACCACAAAATAGCATGGACCCTTTATGCACCACAAAATAGCATGGACCCTTTATGCACCACAAAATAGCATGGACCCTTTATGCACCACAAAATAGCATGGACCCTTTATGCACCACAAAATAGCATGGACCCTTTATGCACCACAAAATAGCATGGCCCCTTTATGCACCACAAAATAGCATGGACCCTTTATGCACCACAAAATAGCATGGCCCCTTTATGCACCACAAAATAGCATGGACCCTTTATGCACCACAAAATAGCATGGACCCTTTATGCACCACAAAATAGCATGGCCCCTTTATGCACCACAAAATAGCATGGACCCTTTATGCACCACAAAATAGCATGGACCCTTTATGCACCACAAAATAGCATGGACCCTTTATGCACCACAAAATAGCATGGCCCCTTTCTTCCCAGTGCCTCTCACTGTCTTTCAGAACATTTTGAAAAGAGAAAATGTCCTTTCATCACAAAGCAAACATTTGTTGGTGTCCTTTCTCAGAGAGAGAGAGAGAGAGAGAGAGAGAGAGAGAGAGAGAGAGAGAGAGAGAGAGAGAGAGAGAGAGAGAGAGAGAGAGAGAGAGAGAGAGAGAGAGCTATGCATTTAACCTTTTTATGTGCTCTTACAATTGGGGCTCTCAAGGCCTTTCATTTGTGGAGTTCCTGTGGAAAAATCTGGGAGCGTGGGCTCATTTCATCTACCGGTATAATATATATTTATATTTCAGCTCCAATCAAAAACTCGCCAATATGCCATCTCTATGTACTTCCCCCCTCTGAGCCCTGCCTTAACACTATAATTTCCAGCGACATTTTGTGTGCAAATGCAGTAATAGACACATTTATCACATCAAAAGGGACTCAATTTTCTTTTCAATCATCCAGCGGTATGAATAGCACCACATCCTCTGCGGCCAACAATGAGGGGCCATTACTGTGAGCCAAAGGATGGCTTCAGCCTTCTCCACGCATCATTCACGGGGAAGTGTGTCAAACTGTGTGCCGACACCAACGCTTTGTTCTAGACAAATAGAGAAGGCTTTCAGACAGGCCAGCATCCAATTTTATTGTCAGACAAAATGTCATTTTTGTTTCCAGGGGCTCTGGTAATGATGGGGCTACCGAACAAGACGGTAGTTGGTCCATTTGTTACTGTAACTTTCCAGCCCACTCTCCAATCTTTTTTTTAAATAGTAACATTGGTCCACGGCCCCAAAAATGTCAAAAATGTCACAATTTCGCCTCAAAAATTTAAAAATTTGAATGTTTTTTTGGTGGGTTTTTGGTTAGGTTTAGGGTCTAGGTTAGTGTTAGAGGGTCTGAGGTGGTCGGGAGACCCTCTGAAGGGAGTCGGAGAGGGGTCGGGATTTTGTGTTATTATTATTATTATATGATGATAATGTATATGAAGAGTTCTAAAATCAGATCCCTCATTTGGGGGGGGGGGGGGGGGTGGCAATTTTACAAAATGACTAAACATTAAAACATTTCTTCATATACTGTATGAACCAAATCAAGTCATTGGATAAACAAAATGAGAGAAAGTAACGCACAGGTCATTGTTTGATAAAATAATAGTCTCTCCCCAGAATATCACGTTGAATCACTGCGCTCTGCATACTACATAAATGACTCTGTGCCACTTCACAGCCCCCGTGGCTGTTTTGAGGGGGGGGGGGGGGGGGGGGGGGGATGAATGACTGACAGGTTGTAGAACCAATAAGAGAGTTGTTCATTTACAAAAGTCCAGTCAGGTTGGGTGGGCATATCTATGTGGGTGGGTGCACCTGATCGCTACAGTCATTACTGATTGGTGGGTAGAGGATTCCGAACCCCACCAATCACATGGCCATGATTGCGACTGCAGTTTGGAGCTAGAAGTGTGATCTGCAGCATGCAGTAACGTAGTGTGTCAGCGTAAGAACTCTCAGGTCTGGTGTTGAGACTAACAACATAATGACACTTTTCTTCAGTGCAGACTGAGGTGTTAAGATCAAACTCAGGACCCAGAGGCTCTGCAAAAAATCTTCCACTTTTCCATTTTTTCCAATCATTTGTAGTCTTTCACAATACTTGAAGTATGGTCTGGATTTTGTTTTTGCTCTAATTATTCTGTGAGTTTGCAGTTTATTTTAATAATAAAAATGAAATAACAGGGTTACAAAGGGCTTTATAAAGGCTAAAACAACAACAAACAATCAAAACACAGACTGCAAAAGCAATTAGAGAAGGGAATATAACTCCTCACATAGTGAACACGTTTATTGAATAAATAGTATTATACTGTATGTCTGTGTCTTGTATCAAGGAGTAAGTCGCCCAAATGCTTCCACTCTGTCAAAGAAGGCAGCTGAGGATCAAGCCATTCAGCCAGTGTCAGTACCAACGTGCAGAGACCTTCTCTGTGTGTGTGTGTGTGTGTGTGTGTGTGGGGGGGGGGGGGGGGGTGTTTCCATGTGTCTGTGCGCACGTGTGTGTGTGTATGTGTGTGTGTCTGTGTGTGTGTGTGTGTTTTTGTGTCATCTCCTGCCACAGCACAGCTTATACACGGCACCTGCCTGCCAAACCGCCCGAGCCACAGCTGATGAGGTCATCTCCCGCGAACACGCGGCGGCCAGGCGCTGGACGCGGCCCTGAAAGCTTTGCTCCGTCTGATCTCCCTGGCAGAGTGCTGCTTCACCCGCTCCATCGCTCACCACACTCACCATGCAGCACTGTCTTGTATTAGCGTGCGCCCAGTCTTTCGGGCTTTGCTCATAAAATCAAATCGCTTCCCAATTTATACGCTCGGAGCCCAGCGGTGCTGCCTGACTGAGCGGGGACGGCGTACGCGAGGCGCAGTGCAGCGGTCGGAACAGTGTTTATAGAGCATGGCGGCGGCTAGCGCTGAAATGATCTTAGCAGTGCAGAACGAGCCACCAAACCACGTCAGCACATGCGCCAGAGGTATAGCCCGTTTGCTTTTATGGTAAGTAGTGTGCCGTGCTCCAGTTGTGGTCTGGCTACTGAATTTGGTTGGAAGTTGAGGAAATGAACAATCACACTCTGGGTTTTAGGCCCCCGCCAGTTGAAAATGCGTCGCTTGTTAATGGCTAATTGAGAATAATCAGTAATGCAAGTGTTAGGATGCTAAGCTAAGCAGTGATGCTTTTTTTTAGACGAATTCATTTTGCAGGCCAAAATGAGCGACAGTGGCTGCAGAAAATATATTGAAACATGTGATCGTTGAAGTATCCTGTATGTTCACATCAGTCTTTTTCTATGAAATATGTATATGATAATATCATAGGCTCGGGCCTCTGACCTTGGCTTGGGAGAGCACTGGCATCATTTCATCTTGGAATGAAAAGAGAGACTGCTGGCAATTACAAGCGTGTTAATTACATATTCACTTTCATCTCTGTCTGCCCCCAACCCAGCCGCTGGCTCTGGTTTGATGGAGAGAGAGAAAGGCCTTGTACTGTATTTAAAATCATCTGTCAAGTGGCCTGTCTAGTTCATATCTACTTGTCCTTACCTGCTTTAGCTACATGTGCTGCACCTGTTTCATCTTTGAGAGGGGGGCGTGGCTGCACCTGTTTAATCTTTGAGAGAGGCGGCAGGGGTGGGGGGGTGGGATCTTGGGTTTCTGTGACACCTGAAGGAATCAGCAGCAGAGGTGGTACATAACACAACATAAGATGTGATCGTCTATATCATCATAAAAAACACGTTATCGTGGTGAATTTCCATTGAGCCCATTATCGCGAATATCGGCACATGTGCATGAGTGACTCGAAAAGCTGTCTAGCTCACTAACGTGTGACTTACTGATTTCCTTTAACAAAACAGCACATAGAAAACTAACAAACAGCCAACATCACATAAGTAGAGAGCTCATCTTTGATTACAGCTTGTGCAAAAGTGAATAATAAAATAAATAAAATGACAAATAATCAAAAATAATCAAAAATACAGTAATAGCAAGCAACCAATAGATGACACCACAGTGGCGGCGTCCATTGTTTTTGATACAGTCTATGGTCCTATGATGCAATAAAATATGTGTCTTAACCAAATTTGAGGTAAAGTAATTCCAATTAAATATTTCATATAGTTTTTGTATAAGTTTTAATGCCATTTTAAGAGTTTTAAGTATATTTGGGCTGGCTGATTATCGGTATAATGTTGTGAATGGCAATTATTTTGAACAGGATAATTGTTACATGAAATTTTCATATCATAGTGACTGCAACCTAGACTGATTAATCTTGTCATAAGCAACAACAGTCATTATCTGATTCAGTGAGAGCCTGGTCTCCTACCTGCTCTATTTGTAAAGCGGTTTGGGATAACTCTTGTTATGATTTGGCGCTATATAAATATAAAATTGATTGATTGATTCTCAAACTTTTATTTTTTGATTTTGTCCAGAATCCCATGAGTATCTGTATTGTAGGTGGAGAGATATTGTAACAGGGACACTACAATCAAAACAGTCATCCTTCTACATTCAGTAATTATGTTAATTTCTTTTGAATGGAATAATGGTGAAGTTTAACAGTTCATTAATTTGCTGTGGAAACCTCATCAAAGAGCCTTTGTGGTCCTGGTCCCCACACCATTGATTTATAACACAGTGACATGAAGCAAGAGGCTATATCAGTCACTTGAAATGATTTTTTTTAACTCCGCTGTAAAACACATGCGCACGTGCTCTCTCTCTCTCTCTCTCTCTCTCTCTCTCTCTCTCTCTCTCTCTCTCTCTCTCTCTCTCACTCACTCACTCACTCACTCACACACACACACACACACACACACACTCACACTCACACTCACACACACACACACACACCCTCCCTCATAATAAAAGAGCCTTTATTCTGCGTACAAGTGTCTCACTGCACAGCTCTAATAGAGAGGGCTCCATTCAGCGGCGGCTGTAATTTCCCCTGTCAGCTCTGTACCTCCACACACACACACACACACACACACACACACACACACACACACACACACACACACACACACACACACACACACACACACACACACACACACACACACACCTCTGTGTTGGAGAGTGATTTACACTGCGATGGTAATGTAGCTGCCATGTTGTATGGGAGGGCAGCGGCGCAGAACAGCCCTGCCTGTCCGCGCTCACTCTCTCCCCCTCGCAAAGGAGGTCAAGATCCAGGGACTGGTTATACTGGAATAAATGGAATTAAGTCTGTGAGTAGCCACTTTACCACAGAGAGAGAGAGAAGTCTGTGAGTAGCCACTTTACCACAGAGAGAGAGAAAGCTGGCAAGAAGCGTTTCGATACTGGGAAAAACAAGACACACTCTAAATCAAAGAGCATTGTTCACTTTGTATTGTTCACTGATTGTGCCGTATCTTAACTATTGTGTGGAGATCTGGGGTAATACATACAAGAGTAATTTACAACCATTGGTAATACTACAAAAGAGAGCAATAAGGATTGTCAACAATGTAGCATATCGGGAACATACAAACTCTGTTTTTTTACACTTAAATACACTGAAGTTAATGGATATGGTAAATTTCAAAACAGCTCAAATCATGTTTAAAGCCAGAAACAATGAACTGCCGGGGAATATACAGAAGATGTTCTCTGACAGAGAGGGAGGTTACAACTTAAGAGGGGAGCTCAATTTAAAGAAACTACTTATTCACACTACCTTGAAAAGTCAGTGCATCTCAATCTGTGGGGTAAATTTATGGAATGGTCTGGAGTTGGAACTCAAACAAAGCACCAACATGGTACAGTTTAAAAGGGTGTATAAAAGAAACATTCTTAGGGGGTATAGAGTTGAGGAAGGGTTATGTTGATTGTATTTATTTTTATTTTTTTTAATTTAAGTAATTTAGTGATCAGAGTAGATTGTCTATATGATGCCAAATTCGTACACAGTATTGTATGGGTATAGTTATGAGTGTATTATTTATAAGTATTATTTATAGATATATAGTAGATAGGTAGATATATAGAAAATATATTTATATTTTATGGATTATATAATGTTATATACAGATAGTGATATATTTAAGAAATCATAGAAATTATGATATACATTTATATTTGTAATTATTAATATGGATATTGATGTTATAAGAAGGGGGGTAGGAGTATATAAGTCTTTACTTCTTCCTACTCCTTTTTGAACATGTTGAGGTTGATCAATGATTGCATTTTCTTTTTAATTGTTGTTTTTATTTTATTTTTTTGTTGCTTAATTTTTATATCATGGCTTTCATTGATATGTTTTTATTTTTTGTTTTATCTGCAAGTTCAAAATAAAGATTATCAAATCAAATCAAAGAGAGAGAGAAGTCTGAGTAGCCACTTTACCACAGAGAGAGAGAGAGAGATAAGTCTGATGTGGGTGGGGTGATATTCAGTGTGGGTGGGGTGATATTCAGTGTGGGTGGGGTGATATTCAGTGTAGGCGGGGTGATATTCCGTGTGGGTGGGGTGATATTCAGTGTGGGTGGGGTGATATTCAGTGTAGGCGGGGTGATATTCAGTGTGGGTGGGGTGATATTCAGTGTGGGTGGGGTGATATTCAGTGTGGGTGGGGTGATATTCAGTGTGGGTGGGGTGATATTCAGTGTAGGCGGGGTGATATTCCGTGTGGGTGGGGTGATATTCAGTGTGGGTGGGGTGATATACAGTGTAGGCGGGGTGATATTCAGTGTGGGTGGGGTGATATTCAGTGTGGGTGGGGTGATATACAGTGTGGGTGGGGTGATATTCAGTGTGGGTGGGGTGATATTCAGTGTGGGTGGGGTGATATACAGTGTGGGTGGGGTGATATACAGTGTGGGTGGGGTGATATTCAGTGTGGGTGGGGTGATATTCAGTGTGGGTGGGGTGATATTCAGTGTGGGTGGGGTGATATTCAGTGTGGGTGGGGTGATATTCAGTGTGGGTGGGGTGATATACAGTGTAGGCGGGGTGATATTCCGTGTGGGTGGGGTGATATTCAGTGTGGGTGGGGTGATATACAGTGTGGGTGGGGTGATATTCAGTGTGGGTGGGGTGATATACAGTGTAGGCGGGGTGATATTCAGTGTGGGTGGGGTGATATACAGTGTAGGCGGGGTGATATACAGTGTGGGTGGGGTGATATACAGTGTAGGTGGGGTGATATTCAGTGTAGGCGGGGTGATATTCCGTGTGGGTGGGGTGATATTCAGTGTGGGTGGGGTGATATACAGTGTAGGCGGGGTGATATTCCGTGTGGGTGGGGTGATATTCAGTGTGGGTGGGGTGATATACAGTGTAGGCGGGGTGATATTCAGTGTGGGTGGGGTGATATTCAGTGTGGGTGGGGTGATATTCAGTGTGGGTGGGGTGATATACAGTGTAGGCGGGGTGATATTCCGTGTGGGTGGGGTGATATTCAGTGTGGGTGGGGTGATATTCAGTGTGGGTGGGGTGATATACAGTGTAGGCGGGGTGATATTCCGTGTGGGTGGGGTGATATTCAGTGTGGGTGGGGTGATATACAGTGTAGGCGGGGTGATATTCCGTGTGGGTGGGGTGATATTCAGTGTGGGTGGGGTGATATTCAGTGTAGGCGGGGTGATATTCAGTGTGGGTGGGGTGATATTCAGTGTGGGTGGGGTGATATACAGTGTGGGTGGGGTGATATACAGTGTGGGTGGGGTGATATTCAGTGTGGGTGGGGTGATATTCAGTGTGGGTGGGGTGATATTCAGTGTGGGTGGGGTGATATTCAGTGTGGGTGGGGTGATATACAGTGTGGGTGGGGTGATATACAGTGTGGGTGGGGTGATATTCAGTGTGGGTGGGGTGATATTCAGTGTGGGTGGGGTGATATTCAGTGTGGGTGGGGTGATATTCAGTGTGGGTGGGGTGATATTCAGTGTGGGTGGGGTGATATACAGTGTAGGCGGGGTGATATTCCGTGTGGGTGGGGTGATATTCAGTGTGGGTGGGGTGATATACAGTGTGGGTGGGGTGATATTCAGTGTAGGCGGGGTGATATTCAGTGTGGGTGGGGTGATATACAGTGTAGGCGGGGTGATATACAGTGTGGGTGGGGTGATATACAGTGTAGGTGGGGTGATATTCAGTGTAGGCGGGGTGATATTCCGTGTGGGTGGGGTGATATTCAGTGTGGGTGGGGTGATATACAGTGTAGGCGGGGTGATATTCCGTGTGGGTGGGGTGATATTCAGTGTGGGTGGGGTGATATACAGTGTAGGCGGGGTGATATTCAGTGTGGGTGGGGTGATATTCAGTGTGGGTGGGGTGATATTCAGTGTGGGTGGGGTGATATACAGTGTAGGCGGGGTGATATTCCGTGTGGGTGGGGTGATATTCAGTGTGGGTGGGGTGATATTCAGTGTGGGTGGGGTGATATTCAGTGTGGGTGGGGTGATATACAGTGTAGGCGGGGTGATATTCCGTGTGGGTGGGGTGATATTCAGTGTGGGTGGGGTGATATTCAGTGTGGGTGGGGTGATATTCAGTGTGGGTGGGGTGATATACAGTGTAGGCGGGGTGATATTCCGTGTGGGTGGGGTGATATTCAGTGTGGGTGGGGTGATATTCAGTGTAGGCGGGGTGATATTCAGTGTGGGTGGGGTGATATTCAGTGTGGGTGGGGTGATATTCAGTGTGGGTGGGGTGATATTCAGTGTGGGTCCATTTCTCTCTCTCTTTCT
The DNA here is from genome assembly GCF_964638095.1 of Poromitra crassiceps. Classification (NCBI taxonomy): domain Eukaryota; kingdom Metazoa; phylum Chordata; class Actinopteri; order Beryciformes; family Melamphaidae; genus Poromitra; species Poromitra crassiceps. Next base: position 16,118,926 of record NC_139652.1, read on the forward strand.
CCACATGACACGTTACACATTAGATACACACACTCAAACACACACCACAAGAGGGCAGATACTAGGGGTGGGGGAAAAAATCGATTCACCTAAGTATCGCGATTTTTAATGTCACGATTTTTTGGATCGATCTTTTATTCCAGAATCGATAATCGCAAAAAAAAAAAAAAAAAAAAAAAAAAAAAAAAAAAATTGGGTGCTTGCAGTCAGGCCACTCACTGAACAGCAGACCAGGCGCCGCCTACTGGTTTACTAGTGGTTTTATTACTTTATTAGTTAGTCTGAAGTAATAATTACACTTCAGGGTTAAAGTGGGTGCATCTCATTGTAAAATTGGACTTCAAACGGCCCAAATCTGGCTTCAAACGGCCCAAATTTCACGCGCGTTGGCCCATATCACCCTGGCCTGCTTGGTATCTAATGCCCAGCCTGAATTATGATCCCAGTCCGCCCCTGTTTTTAACTATATCGCCCAGCCCTACTCATGATATATAATATACAGTCTCTAGTGTATGATTCAACTTTTCCCATGTTCTAATCTAGTGTAAAAAAGCAAACAAACTGAAAAAATAAAATAAAAAAATAAACAAAAATCGCAATAAATCGTAATATCGAATCGCAATAATCGTAGAATCGCAATACTTAAGAATCGCAATATAAATCGAATCGGCACCCAAGAATCGTGATAGTATCGAATCGGGAGATAAGTGAATCGCCACAGCCCTAGCAGATACACACACTCAAACACACACCACAAGAGGGCAGATACACACACTCAAACACACACCACAAGAGGGCAGATACACACACTCAAACACACACCACAAGAGGGCAAACTCACACATGAGACATTTACACGACTCAATTGACCATTGAATTGAAAATGATTGTCAATTCAATGTAATGTGCTTTAGGGATTAGCATCTAAACATCCGGAATACTGTACAGCTGTAATCAACAAAAATGACTGAAGAAGTAAACTTATTGTAAATGAAGTACATTTTCTTACCATTACAAGTGTGTGTGTGTGTGTGTGTGTTGCAGTACCCTCTTTAGAGAGATCTAGTTTACTGTGAATTGAGCACCTAAGGTTCATTTTGTGTGGGTTTTAGCAAACAAAATGTAGGTAGGCCTGTTAAAGGATGGCTTTACCGATAATCAACCCACTTTGTAGCATTAATAATCTCTGTAATATAACTAAGCACATGGGCAGTGTTTACCTTCTCTCTCTGTTTACCTCACAGAGATCTCCCATTTCCTCCTCTGGAAAAGCGCTCCATTGTGATGCCTTTTACGTCACAACAGAACTGCGGGAAGTTCTGCTTGAGATGCGGAATCTGCTCCGAGGGCGGCTGTTATCGTTTATTTTTTATTTTTTAAGTATGTGCACACATCAAGACCCTTAACAAGCCTTAATGACTTGCAGCTGGTGGGGGCGGAGTTTCTGCAGGCAGCAGCGGGAGCATTTTTCTCCATGAGGAAAACAAAGAGAGAAGGTAAACACTGCCCATGTGCTTATATTGCAGAGATGGTTAATGATACAAAGTGGGTTGATTAGCAGTAATCCTGTAATTAAAATCAATTCACTCCAAACGGAAACATACAAAGAATAAAGCAAAACAATAGAGTATTGGGAGTTGGATGCAGAAAATCAAATCACTATAGAACACAACACAGAAGAAGTCGCGTGCCTTCTGGCCTTCTGGCCACATTTTGGAGCGACGGGGCAAATTTCCACTTGTTAATACAGTTTTTGGAAAAAGACGCACCGCATGTCACTCAGAAACAAAAGCCCTGGAGAGCGAAGCGGCCGCTGCCAATCCAGAACCGTGTCAGAACACTCTGGAGCTCGTTACATATCCAAACATCACGGCTGTGTGGAGAACGGGTCGGCTACATGATCTCTCTGGTCAGAACTGTGGACACACACACACACACGCACACGCACATACACACACGCACACACACATACACGCGCACACACACACACACACACACACACACACACACACACAGCCATGGCTCAGCTACTGTCTGCTTGCAGGCATGGGCAGCGCTACAGAAACAACAAATGGACTGAGCTCTCAGCCTGAGACGCACGGTGCTGCTCGTCTGCAGGAGAAACAATCTCTCCGCAAATCCTCTGGGACGCTTAGGTGGAGCGAGAGGGAAGAGAAGAACTGGGGGGGGGGGGGCAGATAGAGGCGTTAAGGAGAAGTGTGTGTGTGTGTGTGTGTGTGGGGGGGGGGGTGTCGATGGGTCGGGGGATCTAAATTCTAAATGGAGACGGCGTGCTGTGTTGGCCTGTTAATGGCAAGGTGGACCCAACCTCGGGACTAGGGGAGGGTGGTGTGGTGTGGGAGGGTGGTGTGTGGGAGGGTGGTGTGGTGTGGTGTGGGGGTTGGTGTGGGAGGCGGTTGGGCTGTGTGTGTGTGGGGGCGATAGTGTGTGTGTGATTGTGGGTGACAGTACCCATTTATCTATGCATATACACAATATCTGCATTTGTGGATATGTGTGTATATGGGTGTGTCACGGTTATGGCATGGTCAAGCGCGTGCTGATTGGTTGTTTCTGGCTGTCAATCAAAAAGTGGGCAAAGCTTGAGTCTAGTGTTATGCCGCTGGAGTCTATATAGTGGCTGTCACGTCAGTCTGCCCCTCCCCCTTTCCAGTTTCAGACCCAAAGCCAAGATGGCGGAGGTCCACATTGATCACCGAAGCGATACTGTGATACAACGTATCTGTTTTCATGTACTGTTACTGTGTTGTTCATCAACATCATCGAGCGAGGCATCGTTATGACAGAGCGGGCTGTCCAGACAAGCAGATGTCTCCATGGTGCTATCTCAAGTCAGCTAACCAGGTGACCTGACACACGTGTGTGCGTGTGTGTGTGTTTTTACACTTAAGATTAGGGGTGCACCGATCACCGATTGCCGATCGCCTATGGGAAATATCTGCCCAACCGATCATCGACCGATCACCGATTCCCAATCACCGATCACCGATATATAAACTCCTCAAAGAAAGTTTGGAAACGTTATTTTAGGTCGATTATTTCCCCCCTTTAATAATACCAATTGGCATTGTATTTTATATTGTTGGAAAGCCTGATTAGTGATAGGGCTTTTTTTTATTATTATTATTATTATTAATAATAATAATATTATTATTATTATTATTATTATTATTATTATTTTTTTATTTTTTTTAATGTAAAAAAATATCGGCATTCAGCCGAAATATTGGCAATCAGTCAATCGCATATTTGAGGTCAAAATCGGCCGATACAGATTGCTTGCCGATCGATCGGTGCACCCCTACTTAAGATATATATAATATATATATATTCAAGGCAGTTTTCTGTACTGAAAATCATTCTGTTCCCTGAAGAGCATAGTGGTCTCTGACTGTCTACCCCCCTCCCTCTCTCTCTCTCTCTCTCTCTCTCTCTCTCTGCACACTAAAATGCAAAATACAGCACAGACATAATAAAAATAGGCTACCCTTTGAATCGACTGTGGCTGCTCAAATTTTAATCGCTATATTTCATTAATTCATTTATTTTTCCACGAGCGCGCTGCTTCCTGTCAAAATGAGCTACACGACGAGTTGTTAAAGAAAATGCCTCAAAATGGTCATTTTCCTAAATGTATGACCTTTGACTTTATAGCGTGGAAAATAAATAGTGACTGTGAGAGACAAAGAGGAGCTGCTTCAGTGCATCTTTATTTGAGTGGTTTCTGACCCACACGGAGCGGCCTCCCGCCGTGCCGGACTGACACAAACACATTAAGATGCACTCAGGCAACAATTGAACAAATTCATGGTCGTCCACCAGGACTTCTGTCCAACACACTGAGAAAAGAGTTTTTGTTTTCCTTGAAGGACTGTGAAAGTTACCCGTCTCTTACATTCTTCTGCTTTTGTGGTAAATAAAAATGTCCTATTATCTTCTCCCTCTGAGGCTACATGCCTTTACATCACAGGATCATTCCTCAGATGGACAAATCACCAGTTAGGCTACCTACCCTAGCCAACAGCAGTATGAAGCATGTCATTGGGGTTTTCAAGTGGGCACCTTCCTTCACCGATGTTTCGTTAAGTTAGGCCCACGACACCTCAAGCAGGCTTAACGGTGTAAACCAGCGTCCTGGAAACACCCCCCTCCATGCTACCACTGCACAACTCCATTTTACCTTGTATTAGTCTCGCTTGCCAGACTTCCCTCCCTTCCGGGAGATGAGTCTGGCAGCGTAGATCATTCTCAGTTCACTCATTGTCTGGACTTACGGGTGAAAAAAATGCTCTGTTTGGTTTAGCCTAGTCTCGCTTTCCAGACTCTCTCCCCACAACAGGGGATCCGATCGTTTTCAGCATATAGCAACGAGCTAGCATTGTTGATTAGGGGTGGGGGGGGGAATCCATACACCATAGTATCGCGATATTTTGCCTGACGATATTGTATCGATATTTATATCGATATAAAAAAAAAAATTGCAGGCCACCGGGCATCTGCCCGAAGTGCCCGATTTTGCAGTCCACGCCTGCAGTGGCGTATTGAGTCCAGAGAAGCTTAATAATGTAGCCTACATGTGGGGCAAAAACGAAACAAAACAAAAAAACACTGCATGTTTTACTTCCGGTGAGGTCAAGGAAAAGGTAGGAAAAGGAGTTAGACAATACATCGAAAATAAATATTGCAATATTCAATATATCGCAATATCGGCAATATCGCAATACTATCGTATCGTGACTCAAGTATCGTTTTAGTATCGTATCGTGGGCATCTGGTGATGCCCACCCCTATTGTTGATGTTGTTTCACAGCGGCGCAGGCATTTGAGATGGACCGATTCGTCACGGAGGGAGCGGAAAGGAAATCCATATATTATGGTTGTGCTGGTCTATGGTAAATGGTAAATGGTAAATGGCCTGCATTTATATAGTGCTTTTATCCAAAGCGCTTTACAGTCAGTAGGTACATTCACCCATTCACACACCGATGGCGGCAGGTTACCATGCAGGGTGCTGGCACACCAACGGGAGCAATTTGGGGTTCAGTATCTTGCCCAAGGACACTTCGACATGCAGACTGGAGGAGCCGGGAATCAAACCACCAACCTCTTTTTTCCAAAGCGATTAGTGGACGACCCGCTCTACCTCCTGAGCTACAGCCACCCCCTGGTCTAGCGCTGTCTAGCCTGGCGCTATCTTAGCCCTACTCTTAGCCCAGGGCTTAGATAGCCCTGGGCTAAGAGCATACTTCATCATAACTCTTCCTCCATACATAGTGCTTCCTGTTGCCAACACGTCTAAACCATTCAGCCCTACAGTATCCACTACAGAGGGACTGTGAACAAATGGATCATGGATGCAAGTGATGAGAATAATAGCATAGCCTGCCCTGTACACAGTATTATATACAGGGTGAGATAGAGAGAAACTCAGAGAGAGAAACTCAAAAAGTCAGAGCTACACTGACACTTGGTCCCGGTCATGGTCAAAACAAAACGATATGAAAGGAACCTGTGTTTTGAGGCCGTCTGGTTTGTTCTCCTCTGTGTCGATGCATATTTCATCAGGCCTCCTCAACAAAGCCAGACAGGAGCATCTTCTATCACAAAGGCCTCTGAACACTGTCCCATGCGTACGCTGGACAACGCACACGCATGCACACACACACACACACACACACACACACACACACACACACACACACACACACACACACACACACACACACACACACACACCCACCCACCCACCCACCCACACACACACACACACACACACACAAGGCTCAATTGTCTGGACGCTGGGCTGGAGTGTAACAAGTCCAGGCTCAGTGTAAGTGCCCTTAGGTGAAAAAGAAGCTACAGAGAAAGCAAGAAGACCCGCAACTGTGTCTCCAAGGAGAGGAAGGGTTTTTATGGGTGGGGGAAAAATAGTGTTTTTTTATCAAAGACATGGCAATACAAAGATGCCCCCAAATGTTTCTTATCACTCACTCATTTGGTAGCACTTGGCCTCATGAAACCTTAGAAAACAGCTGTATAATTACTGTAAACACATTTGTATTTATCAATCTAAATCAAAAATTGGTACATGTAGATTAATTTTTTTTACTTGTGAAAAACTGACATTTTGCTAACTGCAACAATATTCTGTGGTATTCCGCTCTACCGGTCCACATGCCTTTGGAAAAATGGAGGCTGAAATGGCAGATGTTGCCCTGGTCTTTGAGAAGACCTGTTGGTTCAAGGAGGACCAAGAAGTGGACTTTTGGGCCCAGATTCTGTGAATGTCTCTAAATGTCTCTATCCCTCTGTGAGCTTCAGACAAAGCTGTTTTCAATAGCTGGAGATCAGTGAGGCACTCCAGAGCTAAATGTAGCTACATGGACCCTGGCTGCGTTTTGAACCAGGTGGTTGCTGGCTGTAGTACACATGATGTAACAGCAATATCTCTTTTAATTTGTTTTTTCTTACTCTGTTTTCTCACCAATTGTACTCGGCCAATTCCCCCTGCTGCTCCGGTCATTGCTCCACCCCGTCTGCCGATCTGGGGAGAGTTGTAGACTAACACCATGCTTCCTCTGATACATGTGCAGTCATCAGCCGATTCTTTTCACCTGACAGCGAGGACTTTCACCGGGAGGACGTAACGCATGGGAGGATCACACTATTCCCACCAGTCTCCCCCCCCCAATGCTGGTTTACTCAATAGCAACACAGTAAATTTCAATACAATGAAAAATTCAAAACATTAGACATACAGTATGCTTCCCTTTATTCTATGCATGCCATACAATAATAATAATTCTCTTTAAATAAAAATCATTTAAAAACCCAGTTTGCTGTAGCAAATGTAATATTTGAGATTAATGGCAAATAAGTTGAAAGGAATAACTGCACCATACAATGGACTAAACCAGCCAATATATATCAGGAAAATTAGATCACATTTCCTTATGCCTCGACCAATTCTAAAATACTGGGAACTCTCACAATACTGTAACTCTTAGTAATAAAATACGAAACATAATGAAAATATGTAATAATTAATCCAACTGTAATAATTTAGGTAGTTATAAATGGTTATTCCGATAAATTGGCTGCTGATGAAAAGAAATCATAAAAAAAGAGGGCAGTTTTCTTTTTGACAAACCAACAGAAAATGCAACATGGTACTGTGCTTCCTGCTCCCAATGCTTCAGATGATGGCTTTTATCCCAGGTGTTGTACAGTAGTATCTCAAATCACATTTCTGTTTCATTTCTTTCTCTCTGCATTTGTGAAGAACCTCTCCAGCCAAAATCCATTTGAAATATTACAAGCCTTCAGATCACCACAACAACAAGAACAACAAAAACAACAACAAGAAGAACAACAACAAAAACATTGCACAATGTGTTTCATTCCATAACAAGATATACACCATTTGGATAAAGCACCTACACTTATAAAATTACTGTTTATATGAAATTAAAATTTGCTATAGAACAACGTAATGAGCTATCTGAAAACCCTTGTTTTTATAAAAACCAACATTTGGTAGAATGTGATTACTGTGATCTTCTCTCCCTTATTCTTCACCGTCTGCACCACCACGGACTTCAACTATATCAGAGTCTTGCCCGCCAGTTCTCTGATGACCCTGCTATATTTGGATGTATCTGCAGTGTTTCCCATACATAAAGGAATTTGTGGCGGGCCACCACAAAAGGATTTTGACCGCCACAAAAAGATGTTGACCAATTTTTTTTTTTTTTTTTTTTTTACAGTGCACCTGAACGCAACATGCAAGATACCCGCTGAATAAGTGTCCAATAAATGTTCATGTCATTCTGGCCAATACTTCTGTTATAGCATTTCAGTCTGGAATATGGAATATCTTTCAATAATCTATGATTTAGCTGCTAAATTGTCAAATACCGCCATCTGCTCGCTACCCAGGCACTTATGTATGTACTTAACCTAACTAACTATCCGGTGTGCACAACATTGTCAGCCTAAACTCCGGCTGACACCCCAAAAACCTCCAATCCGCTACAGAAAAATGTATATTGTTTGTTTATTAACTGGCCCCTCGCCTTCTATCATTTCACGAAAGTGGCAAAGCAAGTTGAGTATCCCTGACCTATAGGGAGAAATTTAGTTTGTCATTGTAAACCCACAGCACAGTAATGATGACATGTTCTTCATAGATCTAGCCTTTTAATTTTGCTCTTAAGCTTTCTCAAAGTACACCAAATTCATGCATTTTACTTTAAAATGTTTAAAAAAAAGTTGCGGGGGGTCATGCCCCCGCACCCCCCTAGGGGGTCTGCGGTCCCCCACCACAAATACTCAAAATCCTGTGGGAAACACTGATGTATCAACATGATGAAGGTGAATATCGTGCTGTGGTGGGAAACGTTGTCACACATGGTCTGAGCACAACCATCTGCAGCTCAATGTGACAAAGACAAGGAACTAGTGGATCTGAGGAGACCCTGACCCCGGTTTCCATCCATGGGGTCAGTGTGGACATTGTGGAGGATTACAAGTACCTGGGAGTGGGAGTGTACATTACCTGGGAGTGGGAGTGTACATTACCTGGGAGTGGGAGTGTACATTGACAATAAACTGGACTAGGCAGAGAACACTGAAGCCCTCTACAAGAAGGGACAAAGCCGTTTCTACTTTCTGAGAAGGCTGAGGTCCTTCAACATCTGCCGGACAATGCTGAGGATCTTCTATGAGTCTGTGGTGGCCAGTGCCTTCCTTCCTGTTTGCTGTTGTCGTGTGCTGGGGCAGCAGGCTGAGGGCAGCAGACACCGACATACTCAATAAACTGACCTGCAAGGACAGGGACGTTGTGGGGCTGGAGCTGAGCTCTCTGACAGCAGTGTGACGTTGTGGAGCTGGAGCTGGGCTCTCTGGAGCTGGAGCTGGAGCTGGAGCTGGAGCTGGAGCTGGGCTCTCTGACAGCAGGGTCAGAAAGAAGGATGTTGTCTGAAGAACAGAGGAGCACCTTCAGTGCAACACTGATCCCACCCAGATGCACCACAGAGTGTCACAGGAAGTAATTCCTGCCTGTGGCCATCAAACTATTGAACTCCTCCCTCAGAGCGTCTCTACCATCAGTCAATAACATAACTCCTCCCTCAGAGCGTCTCTACCATGAGTCAATAACATAACTCCTCCCTCAGAGCGTCTCTACCATCAGTCAATAACATAACTCCTCCCTCAGAGCGTCTCTGCCATCAGTCAATAACATAACTCCTCCCTCAGAGCGTCTCTGCCATCAGTCAATAACATAACTCCTCCCTCAGAGCGTCTCTACCATCAGTCAATAACATAACTCCTCCCTCAGAGCGTCTCTACCATCAGTCAATAACATAACTCCTCCCTCAGAGCGTCTCTGCCATCAGTCAATAACATAACTCCTCCCTCAGAGCGTCTCTACCATCAGTCAATAACATAACTCCTCCCTCAGAGCGTCTCTACCATCAGTCAATAACATAACTCCTCCCTCAGAGCGTCTCTACCATCAGTCAATAACATAACTCCTCCCTCAGAGCGTCTCTGCCATCAGTCAATAACATAACTCCTCCCTCAGAGCGTCTCTGCCATCAGTCAATAACATAACTCCTCCCTCAGAGCGTCTCTACCATCAGTCAATAACATAACTCCTCCCTCAGAGCGTCTCTACCATCAGTCAATAACATAACTCCTCCCTCAGAGCGTCTCTACCATCAGTCAATAACATAACTCCTCCCTCAGAGCGTCTCTACCATCAGTCAATAACATAACTCCTCCCTCAGAGCGTCTCTGCCATCAGTCAATAACATAACTCCTCCCTCAGAGCGTCTCTACCATCAGTCAATAACATAACTCCTCCCTCAGAGCGTCTCTGCCATCAGTCAATAACATAACTCCTCCCTCAGAGCGTCTCTACCATCAGTCAATAACACAACTCCTCCCTCAGAGCGTCTCTGCCATCAGTCAATAACATAACTCCTCCCTCAGAGCGTCTCTGCCATCAGTCAATAACATAACTCCTCCCTCAGAGCGTCTCTACCATCAGTCAATAATAGGGGTGTCACGATACACTCAGTTCACGATACGATACGTATCACGATACTGGGTTCACGATAACGATACGATACGATTTTAACAATATTTTTTTTAACTTGAATAATGACAATATATGACTGGAAAAGTAGTATTTTATTTGAAATGCACAAATACAAAACATGCTGTTGTGGGAAATTGTTATTATAATAACAACTAGAAAAAACATGAGATTGGAGATAAGGCTTATCTTGAAATAGAATGAGTTACACCGTCACTTAGATTTACTTTGAACTAAAAGGTTTCTCAGCAGTATAAATTCTCATTATGCATCTTCAGTTTTTCTTCAAACTCAAACAACAAGACTTTTCTTAGTCTATTTTTTATGCATCTTCAGTTTTTCCTGTCAAGTAAACAGTTTTGCCAGAAACTCAATTGAATGGTTTCTCTCCTGTATAACTTCTCATGTGTCTCTTCAGAGACTTGTTCAACTGAACTACTTTCCACACATTGAACTTCAACAAACAAAGACGTTTCTTTGTCTACTTTTGAAGATTTTTTTTTTTTTTTTTTTTTTTTTTTTTTTTCTCCACGATATGAGATTTCATCTCAACGATACATATCGTGACGTTTTACTATCGCGAAATTTCGTGGGACGATATATTGTGACACCCCTAGTCAATAACATAACTCCTCCCTCAGAGCGTCTCTGCCATCAGTCAATAACATAACTCCTCCCTCAGAGCGTCTCTGCCATCAGTCAATAACATAACTCCTCCCTCAGAGCGTCTCTACCATCAGTCAATAACATAACTCCTCCCTCAGAGCGTCTCTGCCATCAGTCAATAACATAACTCCTCCCTCAGAGCGTCTCTACCATCAGTCAATAACATAACTCCTCCCTCAGAGCGTCTCTACCATCAGTCAATAACATAACTCCTCCCTCAGAGCGTCTCTGCCATCAGTCAATAACATAACTCCTCCCTCAGAGCGTCTCTGCCATCAGTCAATAACATAACTCCTCCCTCAGAGCGTCTCTGCCATCAGTCAATAACATAACTCCTCCCTCAGAGCGTCTCTGCCATCAGTCAATAACATAACTCCTCCCTCAGAGCGTCTCTGCCATCAGTCAATAACATAACTCCTCCCTCAGAGCGTCTCTACCATCAGTCAATAACATAACTCCTCCCTCAGAGCGTCTCTACCATCAGTCAATAACATAACTCCTCCCTCAGAGCGTCTCTGCCATCAGTCAATAACAAAGCCTTGAACTACTCACTCCACCCACCTACAAATCAGATACTGTCTATCTCATAATAAAATAAAGCTCCATGTGCAATAACTGCCAAATACTGGCATTTGTGCAATATTTAAATAATCCCACGCTGTTACGGATGTTCACTTACTGACTGGACCTAATGCACCTTACTCTCTGTTATTATAACTATCATTACTATTCACACTGCTGTATATAATATATCATGTACCTCACATATTTCACATTTTACTAAATGGGTACTTGATAAGGATTGTAGGAGAAGGCACATTTTGTGACACTTTATTGTATATAGGCTACCGGATTTGATTTGATTGTTTTTATTCCTATTATATGCCTCTTGCTTCATGACTTGAGTCCCCCTCGGGGATCAATAAAGTTGTCTGATTCGGATAATTTTTTTATTAAAGCTGCACTAGGTAAGATATTTATGTCAAAATACACCCATTTGATCAGCCCTAAGCAACAGAGAAGAGCCTCCCATCCGTCCGTTTTAAACCACGCTGATCACATGACCTCACATTCTGTTTCCTTCTGCAGATCAGTCTGGCCTCTAGCCCCGCCCCCAGCCATTTGCAGAAATTACAAAGTGCACAGGCCAATCGGGGAGCTGCCTCGTCGTTGACAATATAACTGGCCAAAACAGTAATGGCGGCTCCCGTAGCAACGAGCGGTAACGTTAACGTTCGTAGAGTAAACACAGCCATAAGTGCAGCTATTGCAGAAATAGACTCAATAACAACAATTAAACAAGAACAGGAGTAGGCACCAGCGGAGTCTCTCTGCGGAAAATACGTCTTTGCCGTTCTTCTACTCAGTCCTTTACGCATCATAAAGCAGTAGGGTTTGTTTGTTGCTGGTTCTTCTACTCAGTCCTTTACGCATCATAAAGCAGTAGGGTTTGTTTGTTGCTGGTGAGTGGTGCAGCTCTCCCAGGCTTGCTCAGCATCATAAAGCAGTAGGGTTTGTTTGTTGCTGGTGAGTGGTGCAGCTCGCTCAGTGTTCAGTGGGCGGGGCCATCAGACAAAGCTCTCCTCCATGTTGGAGCACAGCAGGAAGGAGTCGACCAGCCGTGGTTTGATCAGCTGCTGCTGGTCCTTCGCCTCGATGCTGTCTGCACACCCTGCTGCCAGCCTCCTCAAGGCCGCCTGGGGGGAGCACACACACACACACACACACACATACACACACACACACGCACACACACACACACACACGCACATGCATGCGCACGCACACACACACACACACACACACACACACACACACACACGCACACACACACACGCACATGCATGCGCACGCACACACACACACACACACACACACACACACACACATCCATATTATGGTCGGGACGGGTATATCAGAGACCTTTAATATTAGATGGAGACACCCCACTCCAGGCTCCGCCCATTGTAAGAAATGGTCTCCTAAATGGGCGTGGTTAACAGCTTGTGATTGGCTGTCTGTCAATGGTATGAACCATCAGTTTGCTAAGGCATAGATACAGGAAGTCCAAAGGTAGAAGGGAGACACGCACATCCCAGCCTAGTAGGGCCGGTGCAGAACTTACAGTGATGAATGCAAATAAAATGGTCAAAAGTTTGCACACTGCAAGGGTGTTGCAATAAAAAACCTAATTGGAGCCCTTTGCAGTGTGCAAACTTTTTACCATTTTATTTGCATAGATACAGGAAGTGACTGGAAGAATAGTTTTAACTGGTGTTAGTTTGTATCTCTTTTTTATTCTTGATTGTTCTATACTGATGTTTTCCCATGTGTAGTATTGTATTGTATTATTGTGTACGTAGCGTAATTCTTTTTTCTGTTTGCCTCCCAACCGAGACCTCAGGACCACAATGGAAATAAGTTTAACGACTTTATTGTGATATCCTGATGAATTATTTTATACTGTATGATTGTTGGTGTATTGTATTTTATAATTTGTCAAATAAATTCAATCAATCAATCAACCAGATATACAGTAAGTTTAATACGTTTCACAATAAAAGCATATCTTGACGTCTGTCGGTTAAAGGAGAATTTCGGTTTTTTACACCACGGTCCTCATTTCCAGTTTAGAATATGATGTTTTACTCACCGAAATAGTTTTGCGTCATTCGGATGCCCAGGGAAGATTTTGAGCTCCGAGTACACTCTTCAAACAGGCTAGAACCGCTAGAACGTGAGCCCACGGGGCATTCTGCACGGCAGTGCACGCGCTCTCTAAATGACACTTTTTCTGTCAGATCACGGTTCATTATGGTTGTAAATATAATTATCTAGCTAATAGCTACAAGCTAGGCTAACAACAACACCGGAGTCAGCGTTGATCTGCCCCGGTGGGGTTACAGTGCGTATCGTCCCCCTCTGTGAAACCATTTCTTCAGAGAAACCACAGAAGGGGGACGATACGCACTGTAACCCCACCGGGGCAGATCAACGCTGACTCCGGTGTTGTTGTTAGCCTAGCTTGTAGCTATTAGCTAGATAATTATATTTACAACCATAATGAACCGTGATCTGACAGAAAAAGTGTCATTTAGAGAGCGCGTGCACTGCCGTGCAGAATGCCCCGTGGGCTCACGTTCTAGCGGTTCTAGCCTGTTTGAAGAGTGTACTCGGAGCTCAAAATCTTCCCTGGGCATCCGAATGACGCAAAACTATTTCGGTGAGTAAAACATCATATTCTAAACTGGAAATGAGGACCGTGGTGTAAAAAACCGAAATTCTCCTTTAAGAACACGCACTTAAGTAATACTAATTGATCAAAGTAGAATAAAGTAAATTCACACCCTACTAGGCCCGAGGCGGTATTATCATTACCACACATTGATCTTTCCAACTGTCACATGACTTGATGAGTGACATGAGTGACACGTGTGACATATCTCACATCATACATGATCTCTGATGGCTCACCAGCCTTTGAAGGTCAGAATTCAACACCTACAAATGCACTACTTAACCCTGGGCTAAAAGGATGAAATAGAATCACATGAATTTGAATAGACTGAGTAGCACGCTTACAGTGAAGACGAGGGCATTTCTCCATGCAGAGAAGCTGTCCAATTAAGCTCCTGACCATAATGCACTTAGGGTAAAAAAAATCCCCTCATCGGTCCAGGATCCAGTCTCTTAATGATTATGATCAGAATGAGAGAATGATAAAGTGCGAGCAGGAATATTATTCATGATATGTATATATTTAAATATGCAGCTTTTGAGACTTATGTGATATCGTCAGCTATTTCAACATGGCTTCAAGATACTGGGGCTATGATATATTTTCAATGTTCAATATTGCCCTGTGGATGTCATTAAATTGGACAGTTATTTGATGCGCTCATGTTATACATGCAGGCATGTGGTGTAATGGAGCTACTGCAGGTGCCTCATACTGATATCCCTACTTTATATTGGCAACTGTAATGGCTACTTTGCATGTTGAAATAACATATTTGTATTCAAAACAAGGAGTCATTTAGGCGGCATATTTGTGCACGGGTCTGAGCGCGCGCACGTGTGTGCGCACACACACACACACACACACACACACACACACACACACACACACACACACACACACACACACACACACACATTTTATACATACCAGGCAAGCGACCAGTACTGAATCGCTGTTATTTCTCTCAGCAGGGGACCGACACAGTTCAATAAGACGAGGAACAGCTAAAGACACAAGGACAAATTCAAAGTGACCAGCTCGTCCAATTCTTAGACATCTCTCTCAGCTGTCAACAGAGCCTAGAGGTGCAACCCAGCTAGCTACCAAATAGTACAGTACATGTTCAGACTAACACTATTTCTTGTAATATTGTCTTTGTGTCTTTGACTCAGGGACATTCTGCTTGAATCATACTTATTTCTAATGAGCTATTCTTTTAACTTAATTTTTTAGACCTGTACTCTTGCTGCGGTCTGAATAAAACTGAACAGAACTAGCAGCACATGTACTTGAGTGACCACTAGGGGTCCTCATTTCACCTTTGAAAGTGTCTTCCCCATAGATAGTATTATGCCGTCCCTCATGGAGAGAGTGTAAGAGGAATTTCCACTGATCAAACATGTGGCTTGATAAGTCATTCACAAAGGTGCTTCCTATGAGATACTGAATTATACAGGGGAATGTACAGACAGACAGGCAGGCAGGCAGGCAGGCAGACAGACAGACAGACAGACAGACAGACAGACAGACACACAGACACACAGACAGACAGACAGACAGACAGACAGACAGACTCTTCCTATATGAAAATGGCTCAGTGAAATGTGTTTCTGAAAGCATTTGATGCCTAAAGTAGGGCATGCAGTGTCTCCCTCTGCCTCTGTTTTGGGTTTACACTGGTTTGTTTAAAAGATTGTATACAATTTCGGGAGGCGGGGAGGCCCACAGTCTCAGACTTTTAAAACCCCTGGTTTAAAAGATTGTATACAAGTTCGGGAGGCGCGGGGCACGGACATCATTTGCATAACATAGTCTGGAGCAATACTTTATACAAATGAGGAGTGCCGCTCCATCTCTCGAAATGCCCCGCCCCCACAATGCATTGCATGGCTGCCTCCAATACACAATGAATGAGGAAGCTCACAATCTACACACACTGATTGGCCTACACACCAAGGGTCATATCTTATGCCTAGTGCGAGGGCAAGAGTTCTCTTTGCTAGTTTCTAGCACTCAAAATCTATTTATTTTTTTCTTTTAATGACCACTGGGTCACTGAAACACATCCTTTGATGTACTGACCCAGTCACTGGGTCACTGAAACACATCCTTTGATGTACTGACCCAGGGGTAATGAAAAGACAAAAAGTGAGTTTTGAGTGCTCGAAACTAGCAAAGATAACTGGCACTTGCACTAGGCATAAGATATGACCCCAGGTATATAGCTACTTATGATGTGGGTTTGAATCCAGCTGATTTATGCAGCATGTTGCATGTTTCCTCTGCGTCTTTAGTTTCACGTACCTCAGGGCTCGATTCAACATCCATTCAAGATTTTCTTCTCAATATACATGAGCGCATAAATATATATTGCGCATTTATGATAATTTCATAATTTGACTTGTTTTGTTTGGCTTAATTATTTCGTTTTTAACATATTGCTGTTGATACATTTGTCATTTGCCCCCTATTTATTTATTTATTTGCTTTCTGAATTATGTCTTCTCTCTCTCTCTCTCTCTCTCTCTCTGTCTCTCTCTCTGTCTCTGTCACATCTTACCAGCCTCTCTCAACACTACTATCTAATAAAATAGAAATGTCATGAAAATCTGATCAAAAAGCATAAAGTACCTTTTAGCTGGATGGCTGTTTGGGCCACGTCTGGGTCTCTGCTCAGACGGGCCAGTGTGACAGCGGCTTTCTGCTGGACGCGCTCGCAGGCAGCGCCCTCCGATGGACTGGGGGAGGATGGCTTCTCTCCCAGCAGTAGCAGCAGTCGCTCGACTCCTGACAGACACAACAAACAGTTTACCGAGGCAGGAGCCCAAACACCATGAAGCAACACTGTGTGAAAGGATAGAGATGGAACAAACACATTCAGAAAGGTCCCAGACAAAATGAAACTGTCACAACAGTCCCAGCCAAGTGCGAGGCATAAAACAGCACATCTGGGATACACACCACACAACTTGCACAGTCGGACACAAAACCACACACACACACACACACACACACACACACACACACACACACACACACACACACACACACACACACACCAAAATCAAAACTAGACACAAGACAGAAAGACAGACTCAAAGTGGGTCAGGGTCAAAGTCTCTAAAATTAAACAATAACCAAAGAGAGAAACAATAACCAGAGATCAAACGGAACACAAGAGAACAGAGGCAAAGATGGAGGAATAAAACAGTGATGGGAGAGTAATGGCAAAATTAAGAGATATTACTAATATAAGATGTTATAAGCAAAATCAATATAAAAGCACACACTGTCATAGTGGTAGATTTTCTCGTCTCTTACAGGCTTTACACATATATTACTGATGCTGCCATCTTGAGGAGTAAATAAGTATTACATTGATTTTTCTGTAACCTTATTGTCTCACAGCTTGTACTGTATGTCAACTTGTCAAGTAGTTCTAGTAATTTCTGGTGTAATTCGTTAATCCACCAACCGTTTTGTAACACATACAGTAAATAACCTTCACATTTTAATTATTGTTTATTTTATATTCATAAAATTGTTGGAAAATAGAGTACCTTTTTCTTGCTGGACTTCAGAAGCACACTGCTCCAAGACTGAGAGGTTTGCCAAGATTGTCACCACCTGAAAGGACAAATAATATTAACATGATAAATAGTTTGATACATATTCTTCATATATATTGTACTTTTTTTTTTTTATCTTAATTTGACCTAATAATAATAATAGATTTTATTTGGAGGCGCCTTTCAGGACACCCAAGGTCAGCTTACAATGCATATAAAAACAGTTCTGCATATAAAACCATAGACAAGAAAATTGAAAACGGAACAGCAAGCTCCAGCATGAATCAAAACATCAGAGACAGAGATGAGCAGACCGGTATGGACGGGGGGGTTTGTCAGTGAGTAGGCCAGTTTGAACAGGTGGGTTTTAGTTGCGCGTTCACCTGGTCTTTGGAGTAGGGCGTGTCGACTCTCTGGCGGTCCCTGCAGGCCTGCAGCAGGATCTGGATGGCGTTGAGCTGCAGGAGAATCTCACAGGCCATGCTGTCGAAGAAGGTGATGTTGGCCAAGGCTGCAGACGCCAGAAGAAAGACTTCACCACAGGAGGCGCTCTCACACAACTCTGGGAGGGAAAATAAAAATCACTAAGTAAAAACAAAAACATGCACACCTAGAGTAAAACAGTGGGTAGGGGGATGTTGGTGGTGGGAGGGGCCTGCTGAGGGAAGGGGGTGGGGCTAGGGGAAAGGGGCCGTAGCTGGATAGGAAGGTCTTAGGGTCATGGTTCCAGGGGTGGGTAGGGGGCGTGGCTGGACGGATGTGGGTTGTGAGTTGTTGGAGGAGTCATACAACCACAAGGTGGTTAATTCTAGTTTTATTTTAATCTTTAGCATTTATTGCTAATTTGTTGTTCACTAATGTTGTATATTGAATATTAATTAGTGTTATTGTATGAGAACGTCTTGTCTTTTTTTTCAAATTTTTTATTTTTAAATGCTTTTTATAACACAAAAACAAACAAAATTGAACAGTCTCAGCCAGGAAAAAGGAAAATATATATACACACTACACGTGTTATTATCAGCCACCTTAAGTGCTTATGTGTTTTACATAGGATCTCACACAAGGGGTCCACGGGAAACCAGCCAGGCAAGTCACCCATCACCCCTAGCCTAGTCAAGGTAGGCCAGAAATGGGTCCCAAACAGCCGGAAATCTCCCAGGTGAGCTAGTCCTCAGGAACCTGAGTCTCTCCATCCCTACAACCGAGGTCATGTCCACCAGCCACAGCTGAAAGGAAGGTGGAGAGGGGGACTTCCATTCCTGCAGTAGGAGTTTCTTGGCGACGATCAACCTCTGTGTCAGAGACTGCTGCACAACCGTAGGAAGGAGCAGAGAGGATTCAGAGCAGCCGAAGATGGCGAGTTCTGCCTCCGGTTGAAGGGTTATTTTATCCACCTTATTTTTGGCAGCCATTTTTGCCTGATCTGCATGATGGGTGCTTCTTCCGGTGTGATCCTCCCAGCCTTGTTGCTGACAGCTTGACACCCGTCTGGGCGAACGGAGCAAATCACTAATCAGGTCCAGCTTGGCAAAAAATCTCGTCGATAAATATCCCTTTAAGAGCGCAGTGCATTCATGGGTAATCGCCTGCTGTTGCTAATATTAGCCGCTAGTTAGTTATGTTAGCGTTAGTTTGTTGTTTATAACGTGGCTATATTCATAACGTTTTATATCGCGGATGCGTTATTTCGAATCCCACATAGGTTACGCCAAACCCCACATAGGTTACGCTAAAACACACATAGGTTACGCCTCGAATCCCACATAGGTTATGCTAAAACCACCACCGCAAAGCGTGTGGGTTTCAGGATGAAACAGTCTCGAGCCACTATCGTCATCTTTAGAGCACAATATTCCTGGAATGTAAGTTTAACTAAACAGTTACATGTCCTCTGCATTCTACATAAAATTAAGATATTACGGGTTGTTTTATTTGGTATGTTACATACTTATTGGTCAAGTTATGTTCAATTCAGCCAGGGTACAAGGGACTGAGTGTAGGTGGCCATCTTTTCAAATCAAGTAGCCATTTAGGAAATGGCAAGCTGCAACAATAAGTCACATTAAAGGAGAATTTCGGTTTTTTACACCACGGTCCTCATTTCCAGGTTAAAATATGATGTTTTACTCACCGAAATAGTTTGGCTTCATTCAGATGCCCACAGAAGATTTTGAGCTCCGAGTAGTCTCCTCAAACAGGCTATAACGAGAGCCTGTGGCCAGCGTGGGGCATGTGGACGGGAGTGCACGCGCTCTCTAAATGACACTTTTTCTGTCAGATCACGGTTCATTATGGTTGTAAATATAATTATTTAGCTAATAGCTAGAAGCTAAGCTAACAACAACACAGCAGTCAGCGTTGATCTGCCCCGGATGGGGTTACAGTGCGTATCTTCCCCCTTCTGTGGTTTCTCTGAAGAAGGTTTCACAGAGGGGGAAGATGGGCACTGTAACCCCATCCGGGGCAGATCAACGCTGACTGCTGTGTTGTTGTTAGCTTAGCTTCTAGCTATTAGCTAAATAATTATATTTACAACCATAATGAACCATGATCTGACAGAAAAAGTGTCATTTAGAGAGTGCGTGCACTCCCGTCCAGCATGCCCCACGCTGGCCGCAGGCTCTCGTTATAGCCTGTTTGAGGAGACTACTCGGAGCTCAAAATCTTCCGTGGGCATCTGAATGAAGCCAAACTATTTCGGTGAGTAAAACATCATATTTTAACCTGGAAATGAGGACCGTGGTGTAAAAAACCGAAATTCTCCTTTAAACCGCACCTTGTATGCACAATTATTTTTTACAGTGGGGCATTCAAAAATAAGGTGGATAGGCCTTAGAGTAACATCTTGTCTTTTTCTGTGTGGACCACAGGAAGCATGATCATCACTACAGCAATGACTAATGAGGATCTGTAATAAACAATAGACCCAACATAAAACATAAAACAGGCCTACCAGCGCAGCATTTACATTGCTGGACCAGCTACCTCATGAAGGAGAAAGTCATCTTTCTGTATGTCTTTATAAAAGACAGACTTAGCATAGCCACTTACAGATTCTGTTAGACACAGCCACTTGCATCAGCATGTTGTGCATTGTTGTTTTTTGATTGGTCATAGGCTAGCGACAGCCTTGACAACTGATTGACACGCTGTATGCGTGTCAATCAGTTGTCACTGATGAATTAGGCCAGACGGACCTAACTTCGTTTTAGTCGGCTGTCAACCAGAATATTCGCAGCTGCAAGCCGTGCAAGCGCGATGTGGAGTGAGGCAACATAAAGGAGAAGCCTCCGTTTACGTTATAAACAGACCTTCATGCAAAAATGGCCTGTGCCATTCCCCTCGCTTCTGATTGGCTTAGACAGGGCCGGTGGAGCTGAAACCCTCCCCTGCACTGTGATTGGACGGCAGACTGCTCTCTCTAAAAGCAGCCGCAGCTGTTTTCTCTGTTTAGAGAGAGGTCCGATTTGTCCCTTATAGAGCTTAGCTGATACTTTAGCATCTGCAAGCGACTCAGCCAAGCCTTAATAACCCAGAAAGAGAGACTCTGGTTAGGGAAGCTGTTCTGCTGAAGGGGATAGACAAAACCTTATTGTATTGGCACGCCATTTCCTCTGGGACTCTGGGACTTTAGGCCGGCATAACCTGTCACCGCCACGCCCTCCAACCAAGAGGGGCGGGGAGAAAATCAGCACCTTGTGGACCTGAAGGAACAACAGGTGTGTACCCAGCATGCAGTAACTAACTGTAGTGCCGTTAAGATGCACCTCCCACCTGTCAAGTGAAGGAAGGGGGGAAGCTTTCAACAGAGGTGAAACACTGCACACGTCACTCGAGGGCTTTATTCCTTTTCTCCACAACTTGCTTTAAAATGCCAAAGAATGATTCCCGGCCGCTTGTATGAAGTGGGGGGAAAACCGGGACGTCTGGTCACCCTACTACCCAT
Organism: Poromitra crassiceps; assembly: GCF_964638095.1. Classification (NCBI taxonomy): domain Eukaryota; kingdom Metazoa; phylum Chordata; class Actinopteri; order Beryciformes; family Melamphaidae; genus Poromitra; species Poromitra crassiceps. The sequence goes on from NC_139652.1 coordinate 16,140,474, forward strand.
GGAGAGCACACCAACAATACTTTACATATTTTATGCCTTCACAATAAAAGCCCAACACACACAGCCTTCCACAATGATCATCAGTGTCATAGACATGCTAATGAGGTCATAGACAATGTGACATCAGTCATGTCATAAAGCAACGATGATGTTCATTGTGACATCATCAGTGATGTCATAAAGCACCGATGATGTTCATTGTGACATCATCAGTAGTTAAACACATTGAATTAAGTTGGTATGCGTGTATCCACTCCTACAGACACAACATAATGGGCAGGTAAAAATCTACAGATTAGTGCACGCGCACTTTCCAGTCAGAACAGGAGGGCAGAGGTCAAGGATCACTTGAAGGTTTCCGATTGGTGGGTCTGCAAAATCCTCTGGACTCTGCTGTGGATCTGCTCCCAGTGGGAGGGACTGGGCTGACTGGTCTGGAAACGTTCTCTGAGGGAAGACTTTCGGACAATCAGAGGACTTCTGGAGCTCGATGCACCTTGGGCGGACTGAGCCGAGACAGCGCCTCTCACTGGTGTCCTGATCTGGGCTTCGTGCCTCAGTGACAGCTCTGGAGAGCCGGACCCTGATGATCTGGCTGTTCTTGGTCTGTGGCTCCCCAGGAGAGAGGAGTCTGTGAGATCAGCTGTGAAGCTGGCCGTGCGACTGTGACGCACGCCGCCTCGTTTGGGAGAGAACTGTGGAGAGGAAGGAGTTTCCATCACAGACACACTACTGTAACGAGAGACCAAGGGCAGCTGGCCCTCCGTCTCCTTCTTGAAGTGGTGAGGTCCCAGCTGGAGTTGGCTGAACCTCTGCCTGGTGTCTTCTGACAGCTGGCACATCTTGCGGTGGGTGTAAGGCGACAGGGCGCGTGTCGTGGAAGCGACTGTGGGCTGCTGGTAGCCAGGGTCTGCAGAACACCCAGGACCTTTCTGTTGTCTTTCCGTCCTGTGTCTCTGGGAACTATGGCCATATTGGGATGAAGAAAAAGAGGGACTTGCAGTGTTTGTCATTATAGCCTCAGTGTTTTGCTTTTCTTTCCCACTTTTCACAGGACTACAGGTCTCACCAGCCCCCGTGGAATACTGCTGGCTGGCTGGAGACTTGCATAGTGCTTTGGGCGATGAAGACGGTTTGTTTGGTCTCTGTCCGGGTGGGGATAGAGATTGCCTCACAGAAGAAAGGCAGCAAGGAGGTGAGGTGGCCCACCTGACCTTCTTGCTGTCTTTCCCATCACTATCCTCGATGACAGATGTGGTAGCAAAGCCCACTTTGGGACAGGTTCCAGTAAAGCAGGAGGTACTCCTCAATACTATCTCTCTCTCAGGAGCTCCATCTCCGGAGCTCAGTCTGTGTCTGGGGTACAGGAAATCTCTGGTGATCTCCTCCACCGTGGCTAGGATCTCGCCCTCTGGAGGCACCAGCTGTATCAGCTCAAACGATGTGGTGTCAGCATCTAGCAGCTCGGCCAGGTCAGCAGGGTCAATCACGCCTGGGAAGGTCTTGGCAAAGACCATGGTGTGGTGGAAGAGCAGAGGGAAGGCAGGCGGCACACAGCCTGTCTGCCTGTGCTGACCCATCATGCACACAGACAGGTAGACGTCCTGACGCCGGGTCAGCAGGACTCCTGGACAAGTGATAGCCTGGATCTCCAAGTGGACGGTGCATTTCAGATACTTCTGAGGCAGTGAGCCGCTCACCGGAGCCATTCCATTCCTCCCACCTTGTCCGTCATAGACCTTATATGCTAATGAGGTCATAAACATTGTGACATCATCAGTGATGTCATGTCATAAAGGTGAGGTTATATAAGTGGTGGGAGTATAAGTAGGAATGTTACTTACACTACTTGACTGTGAGCAGTCAACTGAATTCCTGGACTCTACACTGCTTTTCACTCTGACCTTCATCATACTCTGGCCAGAATATTGATAAATCCAGAAGCCAAGCGCGCAAAATAAGCTAGAACTGAGCGTGCAAAGTGAAGTGCGAAAATTTCATAAATCCCAGTGATGATGTCATTGGTGATGTCATAAATCCACGGATGACATCATCAGTGATGTCATAAATCCCAGTGATGTCATAAATCCCAGTGATGATGTCATCAGTGATGTCATAAATCCACTGATGACCTCATCAGTGATGTCAAAGTGTAGGGTCAAAGGTCGGCGTGAGGTCACTCACTGATGAGCGCGGTGACGATGTCGTGCATGCTCTCCAGGAAGCTGGCCAGGTGCTGCGTGGAAGTGTGGTGAGGGGAGGTGATCTGAGCGACCACAGCTGCTGCCTCGGCCCTGGCTGCCTCCGCACTGTTGTCATCAGTCAAGATGTCCGCCAGGCACAGGATCCCATCCACCTGGCATTACAGGACAAGAGGACATACACAAGTTAGTGTTAACTTCGTTGACGAAAACTACGAGTACAAATGTTACCCGACTACCTATTTTCACTGATGAAAACTAGACGTTCACTAAATCAAAACAAAAACTATGAAATCTATTGACATTTCCATCAACAAATAAAAACGAAACGAAAATGTTAGGGAGGGACGAATTGGGAAAGAGATCCAATCAGAAGAGAAGAAGAAGTTAAACAGTTAAATCTGTCTGTATTGCACATTCAAACCTTAATACCAATCCAGAATAACAGATTAATAGATATTTCCAATGAGTTTGGAAATTCTAAAGAAACAATAGTTACGGTTTTATTTGAGACTAAAATACTCAGAGACTTATAGTCGACTAAATCTTGAGTAAATAAACACAGGATGAGGTTGACTACATGTGATCAAAACTAACAGGACATTTGACACAGGACTAAGACTAAGATTAAATTTAAAAAAATTGCTGACAAAATGAACACTAATACACATTACATACTGTACTGTGTGCGTCCTATCATCCAATTGTCACTATTATGTCACCGATTTTGAATAGACGAGACTGGATATTAAAGGAGAAATTCACTCATCAGATATCTACACTCTTAGATATCCATCTGTAATTTTCTTATTTTTTTTTCATTTCCATTTTGTGTTGTAATTATTTTCTTGTTGTACCCACCTTCCCTCAACCTGCCTCGCCTACTTCTACTTCAGTTACTGATTTCCTACATTTCCCAGAATGCCTTCTGACAAACCCCAGAGCGTGAACGTGTTGCCTTCTGCTGTGGGTCAAACATGTAGCTGGAGAGAGATAGTGACTTCTGCTGTGGGTCAAACATGTAGCTGGAGAGAGATAGTGACTTCTGCTGTGGGTCAAACATGTAGCTGGAGAGAGATAGTGAGAGCAAGAGGAAGAGAGTCACGCCCCATACTCACAATGCTACATGTCTTGTGGCTACATTGCATTCTGGTCTATTGAGGCTACTGTCAGTGGAGAAATGTGTCTCTGTGCCTCTCTTCTACGATGGATTCCTCCCTGTGTGATTGATGTGCTGAACGTCGGTCCAAAACGGCACCTTTAGAACGAAGCCCTCTTTGATTCTGAAGGACTGCTTCATTGTATTCTATGCTGGACTTGAGATATCTCAGCATGACCTCATATCATCTACTTGTGGCCAGTTATCCAATAAGAAAAAATACTCCAACAAACAACAAAATGGACGCCCTTTACCAACCGCCCACCTCAGCATCCCATCATCCCCTTGACACTGCAGGGTTTGACAACACATCCATAGCATCATCATTAGGGTCGGATCTATTTTTAGAGCTTTTACCGGATCTAGCTGGCACCGAGCCAAGGTGTGCGCATCATAACTTTTAGGGAGGAGCCCCCATGTTATTATTCATCATGTGACTCCAACTGTGGCAGCTGTCTTTAATTGTCTGCTAATAGTCTCATCTGTATTGATCTCGTGTGTGTGTGTGTGTGTGTGTGTGTGTGTGTGTGTGTGTGTGTGTGTGTGTGTGTGTGTGCGTGCGTGCGTGCGTGCGTGTACTCTATGAGAGTTGGACACTGACTCAGAGGAAGTAGCCTAAAGACCATTAAAGAGGTAGGACAGATCTCCCTCCACTTGGTGGCAGTGTTGCACAGTCCATACAGACTGTTGTTAAAACTGTATATTACATCTCAGACTCGGCATCCTTCCGCAGCACTTATCCTTAAGTCTACCAGATGTCTGAGTGTTAAAAATTAGTGCACGCTTTGGAAATCCCCAACACATTTATGAATTCATAAATCCATAGTCATACAGTGATACAGTACAACCCTGAGCTTCCAATGTGGTAAAAGCACAGTCATCTACTGGAATACATCGGCAGCATCATCACACACAGATTTCAGATTTAGGTTTTTGTTAATTGCAAATCACACTTATGACTTACAGTACAGTTGGTACTATACAAGTATCATTTTGGGACTAGAGGAAAGGAAGTGTTTTTGATGCTTGACCAGCACGAAACTTCTGAGACAAACATCCAGAGAGCGAGGCGGACGCCACACCTGTCAGTCACTATATCCTCTGACGAGCATCAGCTCGCCGATCGCACGCCAATTCCCTATTTTAGTCTCTATAGACGTCAGCAGCACTGTGCCAGCGCCACCCAATGGACGTCAGCAGCACTGTGCCAGCGCCACCCACTGACGCCCAACATTCCCTCCTCCGCCACCCCCGTTCCCCCTCCTCCTCCCAAAAACGTAGGCCGTTGCGATCTCCTCATTTAGCAGCCAGTCCTAAATCTCTGTTATAACATTTCTGCATTTCAACAGACGTCAAAAGTGGAGGTTGCTTGCCTCTGCGATGCTTGTTCAACAACCCTGTTGTTCTCAAATATGTTAGCCTGTGGCCATGCCAAACAAATTCATGTCTAATCATTGCTATCTGTTGCAGTGGTAATCCTGAAGGAACAGTGGACGTTGACACCAAATGACGATTTTAAAATGTCCCTCTCGATTGATCTTACATGAGGAATTGCTGAGAGAAAGGTGTTCATCACAAAGGCTAAAAAACATGTTCATATGTTTGTTTATTAAAAAAAAATAGAAATCTCATAGATCTACATGAGAAGCCATGTATCTAGTGGTTCAGTGGTTAGCACTGTTTCATCTAACCAAAATCCCTGCACAAAAATCATCTAACCAAAATCCCTGCACAAAAATCATCTAACCAAAATCCCCGTGCAAAAATCATCTAACCAAAATCCCCGTGCAAAAATCATCTAACCAAAATCCCTGTACAAAAATCATCCAACCAAAATCCCCGTACAAAAATCATCTAACCAAAATCCCCATACAAAAATCATCCAACCAAAATCCCCGTACAAAAATCATCCAACCAAAATCCCTGTACAAAAATCATCCAACCAAAATCCCCGTACAAAAATCATCCAACCAAAATCCCCGTACAAAAATCATCCAACCAAAATCCCTGTACAAAAATCATCCAACCAAAATCCCTGTAGAAAAATCATCTAACCAAAATCCCTGTACAAAAATCATCCAACCAAAATCCCTGTACAAAAATCATCCAACCAAAATCCCCGTACAAAAATCATCCAACCAAAATCCCTGTACAAAAATCATCCAACCAAAATCCCTGTACAAAAATCATCTAACCAAAATCCCTGTACAAAAATCATCCAACCAAAATCCCTGTACAAAAATCATCCAACCAAAATCCCTGTACAAAAATCATCCAACCAAAATCCCTGTACAAAAATCATCCAACCAAAATCCCCGTACAAAAATCATCTAACCAAAATCCCTGTACAAAAATCATCCAACCAAAATCCCTGTACAAAAATCATCCAACCAAAATCCCTGTACAAAAATCATCCAACCAAAATCCCTGTACAAAAATCATCCAACCAAAATCCCCGTACAAAAATCATCCAACCAAAATCCCTGTACAAAAATCATCTAACCAAAATCCCTGTACAAAAATCATCTAACCAAAATCCCTGTACAAAAATCATCTAACCAAAATCCCTGTACAAAAATCATCCAACCACAAAATCCCCGTACAAAAATCCAATCTAATTCCATACAAGGGAACCAGGCGATGCTAACTTCCTGGTTTTAGGACTCTTTCCTGCGGCACTCATAAGTGATAGTGAAACGGAACATAATTATTTAATAATATATTAATTAATTATTAATTAATTAATTATTAAATAATTATTAATACTTATTTAATATAGATGATTGCAGTATGGTTTACGAGTGTTATGAAGTTATTTGTTTCCCTTTGTAGGGCATACTTTCTCCATTCACCATATTCTAATTACATAATGCGCCAGTAGGGGATTAAAACCACAAGTATCAGCCAATGAGCAGTGCAGGTGCGTACCGGCCCCTTCAACAGTGACAGTTGTGTCTGTCCCGCCTGAGCGCTCGGTGGGGAGCGGTTCACAGCGCCTCCTCGCCTGACAGCGCCCCCCGCGGGACACGGCTGCTAAATGTGGGGCGGACTTACTTCCTGTTAGGAGTTTTCTTTACACTCTGATGATTCACGCTGTCCCAGCTGCTCTGTATGCGAGCACAGACACCGCTGTGGCATCATTATTCACTGCAATCCACTTCTATTTGTCTTCCTGTAACACAGGTACGTCTGTTGTGTATTTGAGTTGAATTCTCGACAGAGGAGCACAAACAAACAAGGCTGTGTCATTAGCTCTCTCTTTGTTGTCCTTTTCACTCTCTCTCCCTTCCACATACACGGACACGCACACACACATACAATATACACACTGACAAGTTGCATATACACATATGTACACAGTACATATACACACACAACACACACACACACACACACACACACACACACACACACACACACACACACACACACACACACATACATCAAACCAGCCATCTAAATGTGTAACCTGACATGTCAGCTCAGAGGTCAGATCTAATGGTGTCATGTTTGATGATTCACTGTGTGAGTCTGTCTGAAACCCAGTCATCTTTCTGAAAGCTCATCCTGCTTTTCTCTCCTCCAGACTTGACTATTGTCATGCACTTTATTCTGCTATCAGCAAGTCAAGTGAAACATCCAGAGACTGAGCAGTTGACACAAAACGCTGCTGCCAGGCGTTTAACTCGTACTAAGAGAAGCCACCATATTATAGCAATCCTTTTAGAATTAACTTGAACTTGTTTCTGCTTATTTTTAAAGCCTCCAATGATCAGGCTCCTCCTCCCTATGAGCCTGATTGCTGCCTGAGATCCTCCACCTGCCTGGTGCTTTGGCTGTTTGGGACCCTCAGCTGTGGGTCTCCCTGCCTGGTGCTTTGGCTGTTTGGGACCCTCAGCTCTTGAACTCCCTGCCTGGTGCTTTGGCTGTTTGGGACCCTCAGCTCTCCAACTCCCTGCCTGAGGTACCTCAGGTAGGCAAACTCAGTATCCTCTTTTAAATCTCTTCCTGACCATACAGCTTTTTCTTATCTTTTTAAAGGGGCCATATTATGCATTTCTTAATTTTGTATCATATATATGTTGTTACAATCTTGGATGGTCATATTAAACATGGGCTAAGCTTCAAATAAATATGTGAAAGTGTTTTAATGTTACCCCCATGAACCCCCCCTCGCGCCTATGAACTCTCGTAGACGAGATGACATGGATTTATGCTGATTTTGTGCGAGAACCATAGTTCTAGTGACGTCAGTAAGGACTTGTTACCATGGTGATGCCAACTTTGCCAAGCTTAGCCCGGGTCCGCAGCGCGAGCGCCCTGCCCCTCCCTTCCCTGTTCTGACATTCCAGTAGACTGCCGCGACAGTGTGGGATTTCTGCATTCTGGCCTCATTTCAATCTAGTATTAAACATACTATTGGTTCATGTTGGAATAAAAACACTGCTTTTATCGATAAATATGCACCATTACTACTACAAAATGAAAAAATAATTTTGAAAAAGACCGAAATAACAACTTAAATCGAGATCTGTTTAGAGGGGGGAAATCAGCGTCAGGCTGCTTGGAGGAAAACGGCACACCAAACAAATCGTCACTCCTCGCCTTTGATCTCCAAGGCTGTGAGGAGTGGGGACGCTGTGTCTGCTGCAGCCAAACGTGCAGTGTCCCCTCCGTCTCCCTCTCCCTCTCTCTCCGTCTCTCTCTCCCTCTCTCTCTCTCTCTCTGCTGTTTTTGTTTGCAGTGGTTCTCAACGTGGGGTCCGGGTCCTCTGTCTGAGCAGAGGTTTGCGCAAACAGATTTTCACCCCGCTGCTCGCCTGGAGTATTTCGGAGGGTGGGGGTTCTTAAAGGGACAGGACCTAAACAGAGCGTTTCAGACAGAGGCTGAACTGAAGCGGGCAGTGAGAGCCAGTACAAGATAAACTGAGTTTTTTAAACTATGAATGATGCAATAAGTTACTCTACTGGAGGTCAACAATAAAATAATAATACATTATGTTAGCAAAATATGGGCCCTTTAAATGTTTTAATCTTGTTTATCTTAATGTTTAGGATCTCGCTTACTTGTATTATCTGTTGTTATTGTAAAGCACTTGTTTTTGAAATGTGCTATAAAGTTGTTTTATCATCATCATCATCATCATTATTATTATTATTATTACTATTATTATTATTATTATTACCTTTATTATTATTATTATTTAAGTTTCAATTTGACCTCTCCACTCATACGTGACAAAAACAAGGTGGAAACAGTCTCATGTTTGTCCCATGACAGCAGTGACAAAGCTGTAGGTGGTGTGTGAATTGACTGTCCTGATTAACAGGCTATGGGTAGCATTTTAACATTATTAAACAAATTATTACCATATTAATTATGAGACATAATTAGCCCTATAATTACTGTAAACAAACAAGACTGTCACGGAGAAGACTGTAGCCTTCACTACCAACATGTTTGATCCTCCAAGTAAAAAAGAAGAAAAAGCCAACAGGCAGAGATTCTCAGAGAACCTGCAAAGGGAAGAAACAGGCTATATTGTGCTCTCCATTTTGAGAAACCCTCACTGTAACACTGGCATGAACTACATGCTACCAGTTATCTCAACCATGCTTTCATTTGTTTGATGACCATTCTCATCCCTATGATGTCATAGCTCCATCAGTGCTTGACCATTCTCATCCCTATGATGTCATAGCTCCATCAGTGCTTGACCATTCTCATCCCTATGATGTCATAGCTCCATCAGTGCTTGACCATTCTCATCCCTATGATGTCATAGCTCCATCAGTGCTTGACCATTCTCATCCCTATGATGTCATAGCTCCATCAGCGCTTGACCATTCTCATCCTGGTTAAAACGTATTTTGTTCATCTCTAGATTTTTTCTTCTTGTAAGATACTGTAGGATTCATTGTCTCATTCATTCATTATCGTTGGCATGTCGTTCTTTACCTTCTTTTGTTTCAACATTTTAACATTTGTTGGTGCAAATAACAACACCGGAAGAGAAGTCCCCATTAATTTTCTCCCATAGACATTTCTAAAAATCCTTATGAGTTTTAAGGCTGGAATCAAGCCAACCAGCGACCTACTGAATCATGAGTGACCATAAAACATTTCACTTGGAGCAAAAATAAAAAGCAAATTTTTGACCCCACACACATACACACACACACACACACACACACACACACACACACACACACACACACACACACACACACACACACACACACACACATACACACACACACACACCCTCCCCCATTTTTTATTTTGTGATTTTGCTCCAAGTGAAATGTTTTATGGTCACTCATGATTCAGTAGGTCTCTGGTTGGCTGCGCAACTCCTCTCAGCTCTGACCAACTCCAGTTTGCATATCACGCAAAATACTAGAGAATGTGTGTGTATGCGTGCATGCGTGTGTGTGTGTGACGTGTGTGTGTGTGCGTGCGCGCATGCGATACCTTGTCTAGTTGGTTGATACCCTCCTCCACACAGCAGATAGAGGCCACTGTTCTCAGAGCGTGAGCGTACAGGTCGCTGAAGCAGTCTTGCCTGCAGATCTTAAACAGAGCCACCACAGCTCCTTCCTGTGGAACACAACAGAGACAAGTTGAAACGCAGCTTCTTTTCATTTCAGGCCTGCAGTGTTTCAGTAACAGTTACTTATGACACCTCAAACAGCCACCGCATTTCCTTCAGTGTGTGTTGAAGTGTCCTCGAGCGAGACACACCGTGTTTTAAGAAAGCCTTCATCGACACGCCTCATTTGATGCGCGTCACTCTGCTCCTATAGTGAACTGCAGGCATCAGATACCAAATACCAACAGCACAGAACCACCAGTATTTAGGAGAAAAGGTCACTAATTTATATGTAGGCAGGCACAATGACCAATAAATAAAAAGTAGTTATACTGTAGTTTTGAGCCCCTGTCAGTCAGAGGCTGTAATCGTCCTACCTGTCTGTCAGGGAGTGTGGAGGAGAAAAAAGGCATTGCTGCTGCGAGAAGCAATCCAGTCTATCCAAACTGATCTCATCATGACATGCAGCAGGGAAATCTATTTTGGTAGCCGATGTGTTTAGAAGAGCATTCTCACTTTGTTCAGACAGTCTTGCTATAGTGTAGTGTTATATTTTACTAGCTATATTTAAACTGCCGTGAGATGTGTTTGGGGAGCATAGCGAGACAAGCGGGGATGAAAGTGGGCAGAGAGGGAGAGGGGGGTGGGGTGGTCGGAGGGAGCTCAGAGCGCTTTGGTCGTTGCTGGAACCTCATTTGACGCTCCAAAAGTGAAACCGGTTGGGAGTACAGGTGTCAAGGCAGTTTCACGTGCGCCAGAACACTTTTGGTGCGTTCTGCCGTTTGAAACAATGGGTGGACTTCCGAACACGAGCGTCAGATGCTCCCAGTGCGTTTGGGGCTTAAAAAATGCTTCTAAAAGATGGTTTAAAGTGACCAGATGCAACTTTTCACCTTGAGACAGTATATTGTTACTCGTCAACTTGCCACTCATCTTCCTGAGCGGACTGAGGGCATCTGCTGCACCTCTATCTTTGCTGTCTTTCATTTCTGTTCTCTCCATTGTTGTTGTTGTTGTTGTTGTTGTTGTTGTTGTTGTTGTTGTTGTTGTTGTTGTTGTTGTTGTTGCTATGACTTCCATGGGAAATGGTTTACAGTATGCTCTAAAAATGCCCGGAGAAAATGATATTTCAGGCAAATGGATCACACACACACACAGGATCATAGACAGACTGACAATGTAAAATCTGTTTGGTTGTGTGATATCTTATTTATTTTGTTTGTTTGTTTGTTAGTTAGTTATTTAGTTAGCTATTTATAGTTATTTTCATGTGATCCCAGGCTCTGTTGTTTTTAGACAGTGGAAGTTAATTTGGGACCAGAAAAGGGCGGTTCGGTATGTAAAACAAGGTTCGGTTAAGGTTCAGATTTAAGGCATTTGAGCTCTCTCTCTCTCTCTCTCTCTCTCTCTATCTCTCTCTCTATCTGGTCCAGCTTCATACAGTACTCTCTCTCTCTCTCTCTCTCTCTATCTGGTCCAGCTTCATACAGTACTCTCTCTCTCTCTCTCTCTATCTGGTCCAGCTTCATACAGTTCTCTCTCTCTCTCTCTCTCTCTCTCTCTCTCTCTCTCTCTCTCTCTCTCTCTCTCTCTCTCTCTCTCTATCTGGTCCAGCTTCATACAGTACTCTCTCTCTCTCTCTCTCTCTCTCTCTCTCTCTGCTTTGCAGTCCAGCTTCATACAGTACTCTCTCTCTCTCTCTCTCTCTCTCTCTCTGCTTTGAAGTCCAGCTTCATACAGTACTCTCTCTCTCTCTCTCTCTCTCTCTCTCTGCTTTGAAGTCCAGCTTCATACAGTACTCTCTCTCTCTCTCTCTCTCTCTGCTTTGAAGTCCAGCTTCATACAGTACTCTCTCTCTCTCTCTCTCTCTCTCTCTCTCTCTCTCTCTCTGCTTTGAAGTCCAGCTTCATACAGTACCAACATAATGCATCAGGTCCTTACACATCGGGAGCGATGCGAATATACGGCACGAAATTGCGATGCGAGTTTTGACCCACCTGTCAATCACAGCCACAGATGTGTACACGTCGGAAGCGAATTTCTGAAAAATCGAACGTGGTTCGAAAAAATAAACACCGCAATAACGCTGGGCGAAACTTCGCCGTTGGTATGCACGGTTGCATTGACTGATATAGGTTCGGAAAATATTATTGACGTGCGAATTAATCGCACGAAAAATACGTGCTCGGTGTGTAAGGACCATGCAGCTGTGTCTTGAAACACACATGATTGTGTCAAAAGATGAGTCAGACGGCTCCTTGGTAGACGTTGCTGTAAGAACGTTGCTGTAAGAACGTTGCTGTAAGAACGTTGCTGTAAGAACGTTGCTGTAAGAACGTTGCTGTAAGAACGTTGCTGTAAGAACGCTCCAAACCAAAAGGTCTCGCAGGTCTGAGCCAAAAGCAGCTACTGGCTCGAAGAGCCCAGCAGACCCAACATGACCAATGGATTTGGCCAGCTTCTTCACTCTGTGAGCTTTGCCAACCACAGCAGCTCTCAAATGGCTCACAGACACAATTCATCCAGTCAGATCAAACCAGCCAAAATATACTTACTCGTGCAGGGGGGGGGATCATTCATTCACTACACATAATAGCTGAGCATTTTCTTTTGGGTTGTGATTGGTGTAAACAAACAAAAATACCTGGCCTGTATTGCCTGTGAGTCCACACAGCAGCGACCCTCTGACAAAAACACTTGCAGGTATTGAATTGTATTCAGCGTGGAGATAGATAGAATTACCTGGATGAAGACGAAGCCTGTAACTACCCGCCATTATCCTAATAAGGCCATTATGCTGGGCTGGCATGTCTCATATGCTGCGTGCTCAGGCCATGGTGCCAGGGGGGGTGGAGTGGCTAATCCAAGCTGACCGCTCTGCCCTGCTCACTGCCTACGCCATCAGCCTGCCGTACCCAGCCACCCCCCTTCCCCCGTTTCTGAGAGATAGTTTTACCTGCAGCTTTTGAAGCGACACGGAGTCATATTCACGCCAGGATGAAGAGGCTGCATCATGGCACCGCGCTCTTGTTGTTGTTTTTTACTGTGACGCAAATGTTGCTTTAGCCCCTCGCAAAAGAATCTCTCGTCTTTTTGTGTGCTAAGAAGTGAAGCTCTGGACAGCGTGCGGACGGGTCGAGTCTACACCTACGCTCTTTGCTTTCACGGAGTGATTCTCAAGCCTTTTTCATATCAGACCATGGGGGGCCACGGACCCCCATTGAATGACGCTTTGTGTCTCAGACCCCCAATCTGAGAATCTGTCCAGAATTCCACGACTGTCTGTATTACAGGTAGATAGATCACAGACTGTCTGTATTACAGGTAGATAGATCACAGACTGTCTGTATTGCAGGTAGATAGATCACAGACTGTCTGTTTTGCAGGTAGAGAGATAACAGACTGTCTGTTTTGCAGGTAGAGAGATAACATACTGTCTGTAGGGCTGGGTTCAAAAAATCGATTCTCCGATTTTTTATCGATTTTTATTTTAATCCTCGATTATCGATTCATATGTCCAGAGATCGATTTTTTTTATATATATATATATATTTTTATATATATATATTTTTTTTAATAAACATGCTAAAATATTATGCTGTGTGTGGTAGTTGAAACATAGTTTCAAGTTGACGTTTATGTTTGTAGTTGAAACAAAAACATAAATACTGTAGGCTACATGAATGGAAATGTTTGATCATTAATATCTACTTTTAGAAATTATATAGGCTGAAATCAAATCACTGTGCATAATTGTGAAAGTGTCTTCATTGACAGAAGAAAAGGCTGTTATTTACCCTTTGTCACCACCTGGTGAGTAAATATATGTGTAACTAAAACCATTAGTTACACATACACATATGACCTGTTGTCAATTAAAATTGACAACAGGTCTGCAACTTTTTTTCCCCATGTATCTACTTGGCTGGTTGGGAACCCCTGTGTTACATAACTGGACAGTCATGTAATTCAGGGTACAGCTCAAAAAACACGTTTTGGTATCACTAACCAAATCAATATTGAAATTGATCGAATCGGAATCAAATAAAATCGAATCGAATTGAATTGAATCTAATCGAAATTAATCGATTCGCAACCTTGTGAATCGGAATCGAATCGATTCTTGAAATTTGAACCAATACCGTTTCTTGTTTAAATGTTCTATGTAATGTATATGTATCTGTCCCTATTCAAATAAACATGAAATCAAATACACACACACAGTTGGACTTTTGTGTTCTGACAGCAACAAGTCAATATATGTGATATAATTGAGTGAATGAGTTTGTTGAAGTTCAGAAGCTGGATAAACACTGGAATGCATCTCCCTCACTTGACTGAACTCATGCTCACAGGCTTTTCATCAGAAAGCCCACGTTAAAGAGCTCATGAACCAGCTTTCTGTTAGCAATGAGCACTTTAGGCCTGTGAATCTTCACTGGCCTCACCATTCTATTCCATAACAATTCATCTGTCAAGTATAGTGCTTTACATAAATGTCTTATCGAACATAATCAATAATTTCATGTGAATATATCAATGCAGAATCATCCAGGTCTGCATCACGATGCATCTTATAATCGATTAATTTTGACACCACTACTTAGCAACAAAGATGTGCTTCTGCACTGCACGTCCCCGAGATCAGCTGTCAATCAAACAGTGTGGGCGTTTCCTCTCTCTGCACACCTGTTTCCTCTCTCTGCACACCTGTCAATCAGCCATCAGTGCACCTGTCCTCTCTCTGCACACCTGTCAATCAGCCATCAGTGCACCTGTCATCTCCACTCATCTCCACGTCAGGGTGCCAGTCATTGCTGGATCGTGGTGTGCATTTCCAGCCTCACGTTAGCCTATCTGTTAGCCATCTTTGCCCGCCTGTCTGCCTGTTCTCCAGGAACACCTGTCCGCCTCTCGCCTCGTCAGCTTTCCAAGCCCAGTCAACCGCTGACAGCCAGCCCTCACTCTGGGATCATCTCCGCTCTGCAGACCATACCTCTGCTCTCTCCCCAAGACTCCAGCCCAAGACACGCCCACATTTCCATCATCATTACTAAAGATGAAATGATGAAAACTCTTGATTTGACTGTACCTGCTTGTCCTGGGCTGCGGTCGAATAGTCTTTTTTTTGCTTAGGAGGCTTCCTAAGTGAATGAAATCACCCGGAAGTACTTAAGTGGCAGCCACGATAAGTGCTGTTCACATTCTCTAAACGCTAAGGAAAGGAACTTCAACGCTTCCCCACTTAGTTCCTTTAGCACAGGACACACTGGAGCATCCTTTATGAATTAAAAGCCGATAATGCCGCCCCACAATTCCTTGTAGCAGCTTAGCTCAGAGGAATAGCCGCATTCGCTTGCTAACGCGGAAAAACGCAATCTTCTTCACAACCGAGCAACGGATTTCAAACCGGATTTCACCAGCGTGACTTGTACTTGTAATCTAGCTAGTGTTTCAGTCACTCAGTGGCGTTTTGAGCCTGGATAAGCTTAGTGACAGTAGCTTACGTACGTAGCCTCCTGTAAGTGCAGTGGGATTCTCTTCATACCGTGATTGTCTCTTCCTAGGTCCTTATGAATTCTGCCTCACAGCTTTTGACCTCATGTTTTCCAGCAAAGTCAAGGAAAAGTGTTTAGGAAAAGCAGTTACTGTAGGATGTATTTTTTGACTATTGGACCGCAGCCCCGGTCTGCCTTTGGGTCCTGCCAGCTGCTCATGCTAACGACCCAGTTCTTCTTCTATTTATTCCAAGCAAACCACTGTTGCCACTGCCTCTGATCTGAATAATCAAATCTCCAGCTCCGTTACCAGATAGTTTGATTCAAATAATCGTCAGTTCTCAGCTCCTCTCAAGCTCCTTTTCCCCCCCGTCTCCAGTCCTCCTCTTTCCCTCTTCACAGACGGCTGGGCTTTCTCAGCTGTTTGGTTTCCCTTCCACGTCAAACAAGTCACACTTCTATTATTTCCACTCACTTCATCCTCATTCCTCAAATAAAGCCCATAAAGCGTAGGCCTACTCATGTAGGCCTACTCATGTAGGCCTACTCACCTCTGTGCATTTTGAAACGCATTTGCTGCACTAACATCATCATGGGAAACTTTTCTCGCCTAAAATGCGTCTCTATCTATGCCTTTGTTTGTTAGTTTTCTGAATTGAATGATGTGCTCCGGTCCACCGTCCTTGCTCACACAGTGGCTGCACTTTTTCAAGTTGGAACAGATAGCATGCAGAGATGTTTCTCCTTGACTTGCAAAAATAGCCTGATCAGACTAAATTGTCAAATCACACACATCCATTTCCTTCTTCAGTCTGACATTGCCTCCACTCTAACTGATTTCCATGGGGGAAATCCCAGAGGGGGGTTGGATTTTCCCTAACCAACGTATCCGCCTTCAAATAATCCAGTGGGGAGAGCGCAAAAAACATCTCATCTTTGAATAAATGCCTTCAAAGCAGAGTGCTCTTTGGATTTCAAAGTTTATTGGCGCTGATTGGCTAATCGTCAGTCCCACTCGGGGCTCATTGGACCAAATGTTTTTTCAACATGAAAAACGGCTGTTGCATGTCACGATGCTGCCAGACCAGAAGCAGTCAAACTGCTGTTGCATGTCACGATGCTGCCAGACCAGAAGCAGTCAAACTGCTGTTGCATGTCACGATGCTGCCAGACCAGAAACAGTCAAACGGCTGTTGCATGTCACGATGCCAGACCAGAAGCAGTCAAACTGCTGTTGCATGTCACGTTGGTGACATGCAACAAGTTGGTGGAGTGGTCTGGACCCAGGCAAAAGCAAAGCAAATTTTTCGTAAAATGTATTACATTTCCCAAGGGCCTGTATTCAACTACAGGTTGGCATGCATTCACAAGACTATCTGAGGTGTTGGTTTAATTGGGAAAAACAATTATTATTATTAGAGAGACGGGCTGAGAGAGAGAGAGAGAGAGAGAGAGAGAGAGAGAGAGAGAGAGAGAGAGAGAGAGAGAGAGAGAGAGAGAGAGAGAGAGAGAGAGAGAGAGAGAGAGAGAGAGAGAGAGAGAGAGAGAGAGAAGCGTGTATCCTTACAATTCTCCTTACACTGTGTAATCTTCATAATGGAGATGTCATCTGAGCGTCTTGGTGTTGTATTTATAAATGTTTCTGAACTCCGTCTGAACTGCCCCCCCCCCCCCCGCCCCCCTGCCCACGTGCTTCAGACAGAGCTGATGACGTGAAGCCTCTCACTGGGCCACACAGTTAGTGGCACACCAAGCTCCTGCCTGCAGGGGGCCACACCACGCTCCTCACACGCTGCCTGCAGGGGGCCACACCACGCTCCTCTCACATGCTGTCTGCAGGGGCCACACCACGCTCCTCTCACATGCTGCCTGCAGGGGGCCACACCACGCTCCTCTCACATGCTGTCTGCAGGGGCCACACCACGCTCCTCTCACATGCTGCCTGCAGGGGGCCACACCACGCTCCTCTCATAAGCTGCCTGCAGGGGGCCACACCACGCTCCTCTCATAAGCTGCCTGCAGGGGGCCACACCACGCTCCTCTCATACACTGCCTGCAGGGGGCCACACCACACTCCTCTCATACACTGCCTGCAGGGGGCCACACCACACTCCTCTCACATGCTGCCTGCAGGGGGCCACACCACGCTCCTCTCACATGCTGCCTGCAGGGGGCCACACCACACTCCTCTCACATGCTGCCTGCAGGGGGCCACACCACGCTCCTCTCATAAGCTGCCTGCAGGGGGCCACACCACGCTCCTCTCACATGCTGCCTGCAGGGGGCCACACCACGCTCCTCTCATAAGCTGCCTGCAGGGGGCCACACCACACTCCTCTCACATGCTGCCTGCAGGGGGCCACACCACGCTCCTCTCATAAGCTGCCTGCAGGGGGCCACACCACGCTCCTCTCACATGCTGCCTGCAGGGGGCCACACCACGCTCCTCTCATAAGCTGCCTGCAGGGGGCCACACCACGCTCCTCTCACATGCTGCCTGCAGGGGGCCACACCACACTCCTCTCATAAGCTGCCTGCAGGGGGCCACACCACGCTCCTCTCATAAGCTGCCTGCAGGGGGCCACACCACGCTCCTCTCACATGCTGCCTGCAGGGGGCCACACCACGCTCCTCTCACATGCTGCCTGCAGGGGGCCACACCACGCTCCTCTCATAAGCTGCCTGCAGGGGGCCACACCACGCTCCTCTCATAAGCTGCCTGCAGGGGGCCACACCACGCTCCTCTCACA
The DNA here is from genome assembly GCF_964638095.1 of Poromitra crassiceps. Lineage (NCBI taxonomy): Eukaryota > Metazoa > Chordata > Actinopteri > Beryciformes > Melamphaidae > Poromitra > Poromitra crassiceps. The sequence continues at coordinate 16,158,674 of NC_139652.1, forward strand.
TGCTGCCTGCAGGGGGCCACACCACGCTCCTCTCACATGCTGCCTGCAGGGGGCCACACCACGCTCCTCTCACATGCTGCCTGCAGGGGGCCACACCACGCTCCTCTCATAAGCTGCCTGCAGGGGGCCACACCACGCTCCTCTCATAAGCTGCCTGCAGGGGGCCACACCACGCTCCTCTCACATGCTGCCTGCAGGGGGCCACACCACACTCCTCATAAGCTGCCTGCAGGGGGCCACACCACGCTCCTCTCATAAGCTGCCTGCAGGGGGCCACACCACGCTCCTCTCATAAGCTGCCTGCAGGGGGCCACACCACGCTCCTCTCATATGCTGCCTGCAGGGGGCCACACCACACTCCTCTCACATGCTTCCTGCAGAGGGCCACACCACTGCCTGCATATATATATATTTAGAACACGGCTCTCTTGAATACTCGATTCTGATTGGTCAATCAACAATATTCACCGGTCATTATTTCTCGACAACCGACCGCTGCTCTGCCACACCTGGATTAATCAGTTGATAAGAGCTTTTTGTCAGCAAGACAATACTAATTAGGCCAACCAGTTGCAGCTGTGGTGTCTTGTGTGCCAATTACGAATGAAACCGCTTTGTCGTTGAAAACGCTATTAAAAAATCTATTTGAATAATTATTTTTGTCAGATTATTGAATGATTTAGTTGTAGGCCGTGTTCTAAGCAGGATAATGTATATTGAGGCGGTGATTACTGGGAAATAATGACCTTCAGGTGGATTGAGCCCTCCGCTGGCGCGTCGGGCTCAATCCACCTGTCGGTCATTATTTCCCCCGTAATCACCGCCTCAATATACATTATCCCTTACATATATATATATATACATATATATATATATATATATATATATATGTATATGTATATATATGTGTGTGTGTGTGTGTTGCTTGCGTGTGCGTACATCGTAACTGCACTACAGTAGGGCCCGTCAAACCTGCTTGCACTGGGACCCGTCATGACCAACTCACACCACTGCTGCAGGCTTAGCATTCAGAAGAGCAAAGACATGCGTTTGCTGAGTCTGCCAACACGGACACACTTACATCCATCTCCATCAGGCCTGCAGGTAAACACTGAGACAACTTGGTAAATCACGGCCACTCGCTGTTTGGTTTGACGTATGTTCACACTAGAAAATGTCAACTTGTTTCTGTGGATTAAATCCAGCAATTTAACATTCACAAACGTTTTCAGCTGATTAGTTTAGCATTTATTCTGATCATATCATGTCTATGTATCTGACAGAGATGCAGGATGCCCTCGGACGTCAAGGTCAAGGACCAGGGATCGTCAGTTAAGGGCAGACATGCGTCGTATTTGCCAATAGGCTTAATTATTAGTGTTTGTTTAACCCCCTTGGTGGAACAGGTGGGTGGGGTTCAGCTATAACAATAAATATATTTTTTTAGGGCACATTTTATTATGATGAGTTCATGAGATGGTATTGTGTGTCCAGATCGACATTCTGCCATTGATTTGGTTAATTAGGATACATAATACTGTTCCCTAGTTTATACTTCATGGACTAATTTTCCTCGTATGCGCGCACAATTTCATAATGTGCAAACACATTAATTAACTAAAGCGTGTGCTTGATTTAGGTGCTTTTAGCAACTTTCAAAATGATTTTACTCACATGCTGTAATTAGCTGCATTTGGTTTATTTGGCTGCACATGATATTTTGTTGCATAGATTAGTTATTTATTGAATGAGACTTTGATATGGTATAATGTAATTAAATTTTACTTCTGGTGCACAACTCAGGATGAGTTATCAAGGCATTACCTAATTACAATGCTGCCGTGCAAGGTGTTAATACAGTATTAGTAAGAAAACTGACATTTGACATATTGAGAACAAATGAGCGCTACTATGTAGTTGAGTATCGATAAATAAGCTATCAGATAAGGGCTTGGTGCACTGGTGCAGTAACACTGGCTCTATATTTTAGATAATTATGTGCACGTGTTTTATATCTGCTCACACACTAACTCAAAGGCATGCTAAGGCAATTTAATTCTTCATTATGCAGTCCCTCCAGGATTTCGCAGATTTGTTTTTTGGTGATCGTTGCGATAAATGCGTGATTTTGCATCAGCTTTTCTCAAAAATTGCGATGTAATTTGCAAGGTTTTATGTGACTTTTTTGCAGTAAAATTGCCGGAACTGGCAAAAAGTTGAGGAAAAGAAAAGTTTTTTTTCTAAGTGCTACAGTACCTAATGGGAACTTTTCTCAAAAATTACAATGGCCTTTCTGAAGTTTTATGTGAACTGGCAAAAATTGCAAGTTCAGGAACCTGTTTTGCCATTTTTACAGAGAAATCGTGGGAATTATAATTTTATTTTTTTTATATTTGATTTAGATTTGTTGAATTAGAATTAATTATTGTGATAGCAAAATCACAATGCCCTGGAGCGACTGATACACCGTTTTTTCCCCTTTCAGGTTCAGGACATTAGTGGGCATTACTGGGCTGGTCTAATTTGACAAACTCCACCATTCTAGTGCTTCTAGTAGGATAAACCAAGCAATCTGCAAAGACTATTTGACTACACTGAGTAGGCTTTATTTAGGCTATCATGCTGCCTGCTTCACTAGCACACACATGACTGTATGTCCTGTCTCTTCTCCCTACACAGCACACTGCTCAGTAGTCTCTTCTCTCTACACAGCACACTGCTCAGTAGTCTCTTCTCTCTACACAGCACACTGCTCAGTAGTCTCTTCTCTCTACACAGCACACTGCTCAGTAGTCTCTTCTCTCTACACACCACACTGCTCAGTAGTCTCTTCTCTCTACACAGCACACTGCTCAGTAGTATCTTATCTCTAACAGCACACTGCTCAGTAGTCTCTTCTCTCTACACAGCACACTGCTCAGTAGTCTCTTCTCTCTACACAGCACACTGCTCAGTAGTCTCTTCTCTCTACACAGCACACTGCTCAGTAGTCTCTTCTCCCTACACAGCACACTGCTCAGTAGTCTCTTCTCTCTACACAGCACACTGCTCAGTAGTCTCTTCTCCCTACACAGCACACTGCTCAGTAGTCTCTTCTCTCTACACAGCACACTGCTCAGTAGTCTCTTCTCTCTACACAGCACACTGCTCAGTAGTCTCTTCTCCCTACACAGCACACTGCTCAGTAGTCTCTTCTCTCTACACAGCACACTGCTCAGTAGTCTCTTCTCCCTACACAGCACACTGCTCAGTAGTCTCTTCTCTCTACACAGCACACTGCTCAGTAGTCTCTTCTCTCTACACAGCACACTGCTCAGTAGTCTCTTCTCTCTACACAGCACACTGCTCAGTAGTCTCTTCTCTCTACACAGCACACTGCTCAGTAGTCTCTTCTCTCTACACAGCACACTGCTCAGTAGTCTCTTCTCTCTACACAGCACACTGCTCAGTAGTCTCTTCTCTCTACACAGCACACTGCTCAGTAGTCTCTTCTCCCTACACAGCACACTGCTCAGTAGTATCTTCTCTCTACACAGCACACTGCTCAGTAGTCTCTTCTCCCTACACAGCACACTGCTCAGTAGTCTCTTCTCTCTACACAGCACACTGCTCAGTAGTCTCTTCTCTCTACACAGCACACTGCTCAGTAGTCTCTTCTCTCTACACAGCACACTGCTCAGTAGTCTCTTCTCTCTACACAGCACACTGCTCAGTAGTCTCTTCTCTCTACACAGCACACTGCTCAGTAGTCTCTTCTCTCTACACAGCACACTGCTCAGTAGTCTCTTCTCCCTACACAGCACACTGCTCAGTAGTATCTTCTCTCTACACAGCACACTGCTCAGTAGTCTCTTCTCCCTACACACCACACTGCTCAGTAGTCTCTTCTCCCTACACAGCACACTGCTCAGTAGTCTCTTCTCCCTACACACCACACTGCTCAGTAGTCTCTTCTCTCTACACAGCACACTGCTCAGTAGTCTCTTCTCTCTACACAGCACACTGCTCAGTAGTCTCTTCTCTCTACACAGCACACTGCTCAGTAGTATCTTCTCTCTACACAGCACACTGCTCAGTAGTCTCTTCTCTCTACACAGCACACTGCTCAGTAATCTCTTCTCTCTACACAGCACACTGCTCAGTAATCTCTTCTCTCTACACAGCACACTGCTCAGTAGTCTCTTCTCTCTACACAGCACACTGCTCAGTAGTCTCTTCTCTCTACACAGCACACTGCTCAGTAGTCTCTTCTCTCTACACAGCACACTGCTCAGTAATCTCTTCTCTCTACACAGCACACTGCTCAGTAGTCTCTTCTCTCTACACAGCACACTGCTCAGTAGTCTATTCTCTCTACACAGCACACTGCTCAGTAGTCTCTTCTCTCTACACAGCACACTGCTCAGTAGTCTCTTCTCTCTACACAGCATACTGCTCAGTAGTCTCTTCTCTCTACACAGCACACTGCTCAGTAGTATCTTCTCTCTACACAGCACACTGCTCAGTAGTCTCTTCTCTCTACACAGCACACTGCTCAGTAATCTCTTCTCCCTACACAGCACACTGCTCAGTAATCTCTTCTCTCTACACAGCACACTGCTCAGTAGTCTCTTCTCTCTACACAGCACACTGCTCAGTAGTCTCTGCTCAGTAGTCTGCTCCCTACACAGCACACTGCTCAGTAGTCAGTACATACTCATCTGTCAACTAACAACACACACAGGCAGAGAGACATGGGCTGGAGGGAGGAGGAGGCGGAAATATCATCTCTCCGCCCGAACATTAGACAGCTAATCACAGTTATTCAAAACAAGCCAATGAGGAAAGTCAGCAGAGTGCGCAAAATGGCAATGAGCGAAGAACTCGGACACCGGCCAAAAGTTACGCAATATTGCAAAGAGAGAGAGAGAGAGAGAGAGAAAGAGAGAGAGGGAGGGAGGGTGTGGTGGAAATTAATTAATTCAGATCCCTGGCAGGCGACAGATGTATTGTGTCGGGTATTCATTAGCAGCCATTGGCAGGTAGGCTTCCTCCAGCCGGCCAGTCTTCTGCGGAGAGGGCGAAGACAAGGATAGACCTTTTTCACAGCAGCCATTTTGTGTCTAAAAGCCAGGGTAAACACAGGTGCAACCAAAACATTAATGGGGGTTTTCCAACTTCCAATGCATGTAGTTGTTAGAGTGCTGGGGCCCTCATTAATGTTTTGGTGCAACCAAAACATTAATGGGGGTTTTCCAACTTCCAATGCATGTAGTTGTTAGAGTGCTGGGGCCCTCATTAATGTTTTGGTTGCACCTGTGTTTACCCTGCCTTTAAAAAACAAAATGGCTGCTGTGAAAAGGGCCCATCGATGGCAAAGACGCTTTGCTGATCGATGCTCACTCTTAATGGGAGCTGACAGTACTGATCTGATGATCTGGCAGTGAGGGAAGTGTGTGTGTGTGTGTGTGTGTGTGTGTGTGTGTGTGTGTGGCGGGGGCATCAGGAAGAGTCTTATCAAGAGTATACTGGAAACGGTCAGTAAACTAATAGCAAATTGAGACAATTGCTGTCTGGACTGTCTTGTGTTATCTCAGGGTGAAATAGCTTTTTACAGCCATGGATAAAGAGATGGATAGGAGATGGTACATGCAGGTCAGCAGAAGGTGATAGGAGATGGTACATGCAGGTCAGCAGAAGGTGATAGGAGATGGTACATGTAGGTCAGCAGAAGGTGATAGGAGATGGTACATGCAGGTCAGCAGAAGGTGATAGGAGATGGTACATGCAGGTCAGCAGAAGGTGGAGGAGATGGTACATGCAGGTCAGCAGAAGGTGATAGGAGATGGTACATGTAGGTCAGCAGAAGGTGATAGGAGATGGTACATGTAGGTCAGCAGAAGGTGGAGGAGATGGTACATGCAGGTCAGCAGAAGGTGATAGGAGATGGTACATGTAGGTCAGCAGAAGGTGGAGGAGATGGTACATGCAGGTCAGCAGAAGGTGGAGGAGATGGTACATGCAGGTCAGCAGAAGGTGATAGGAGATGGTACATGCAGGTCAGCAGAAGGTGATAGGAGATGGTACATGCAGGTCAGCAGAAGGTGATAGGAGATGGTACATGTAGGTCAGCAGAAGGTGGAGGAGATGGTACATGCAGGTCAGCAGAAGGTGGAGGAGATGGTACATGCAGGTCAGCAGAAGGTGGAGGAGATGGTACATGCAGGTCAGCAGAAGGTGATAGGAGATGGTACATGCAGGTCAGCAGAAGGTGATAGGAGATGGTACATGCAGGTCAGCAGAAGGTGATAGGAGATGGTACATGCAGGTCAGCAGAAGGTGGAGGAGATGGTACATGCAGGTCAGCAGAAGGTGGAGGAGATGGTACATGCAGGTCAGCAGAAGGTGGAGGAGATGGTACATGCAGGTCAGCAGAAGGTGGAGGAGATGGTACATGCAGGTCAGCAGAAGGTGATAGGAGATGGTACATGGAGGTCAGCAGAAGGTGATAGGAGATGGTACATGCAGGTCAGCAGAAGGTGATAGGAGATGGTACATGCAGGTCAGCAGAAGGTGATAGGAGATGGTACATGCAGGTCAGCAGAAGGTGATAGGAGATGGTACATGCAGGTCAGCAGAAGGTGATAGGAGATGGTACATGCAGGTCAGCAGAAGGTGGGGCTGGACTGCTCATAAAAGAGACGTGTGTCGAGAATGAAAGGGAGGAGTTTTGTGAAATAAAGCTGCATGTGCCTAAAATGTGGTGGCGTGTTTAAAGGCGGGACTACACACCTTGGTCAAAAAGAACGATTTTCCCTTTGAATAAAGTGGAATAAAAAAAGGTAATACAAGGGTAATAATACCGTAATACAAGCGATAAGCATACAGCTGGAAAACAAACAGAGGTACAACTAAAGGCAGATGGAACTTGACCTAAAAGTGTGTGCCAAACCATATGAATGCCCAGACAATACAAGCTGTCTCCAAAAGAGGCAAACAAGTAATAAAACATGAGTCAAAATTACAATTTGGAGTACCAGATTTGTGGGGTTTCCCTCTTCAGCTTTGATGTCAGCTTGTGCCACCCTAGAAGAGTTTCCAAATCCTAACCCATTTTGAAAACAAATTGTACCACACACATGATTTCACAACTTTTTCTTTCTTTCTTTCTTTCTTTCTTTCTTTCTTTCTTTCTTTCTTTCTTTCTTTCTTTCTTTCTTTCTTTCTTTTGGGGGGGGGGGGGGCGGTATCTCAAGCATAACTATCCCTGCACTAGACCAGAGCCGTGTAGATAGAAGAGTCCCGACATCTCCATTCACTCCAATGGACCAGTTTTTTACTCTCAAGAGTTCCAGGAAGTAAGGTCCTGGATTAAGCAGCACTGTCGAGTTGCAGCAAAATAGACAGTTTGTGTTGTACTCTGAAAGGGTTTTTCCCCCCTTGAAATCAAATTGTACATTATCAGCTTTATTTTAGCATGCAAAAGTAGCGCGAGACCCATTCCTGGCTGTTCATTGGCTAATGAGTCTTGCATTTTGGTCCTCCGCTGACGCCACTCTCTCTCTAGAGGACACTACACACTAGACTAGATGATTAGGCAAGGATGGGGTATCCCACAATCTAACAGATGATGCTTCTGATTGGTCACTGACATCAGGACATGCACAATCCAATGCATCAGTCAGTAGAGGCAGAAAGGCTTTCAGCTTGTATCCGGCTCACCTCACTGTCTCTACTCGGCTCATTGACTATTGGCAGTCTCTTTGAGTGGGGGAGAGAACGGGTTGCTTTTTAGTACGGGCTTCCCAGTGCAAATCAAACGTGTGACCAAGGCAGTGTTGCTGGTGAAAAAGTAGAGTGTAATTTTTGTGGAGATGTGGGTGCCTGTACTTTTGTTTGTGCTCAAGGCGGTGTTTCTGCCATGCTGCTACGTCCATTGAGAGACACAGAGCCATCCCTCACTATTGACAGTTCCTCAGTTTCCCCCTCCCCTCAGGTCAAGAGTCTGGGTGTCATCCTCGATAGCTCACTCTCCTTCAAATCTCACATCAATAATATCACCCGGTCTGCTTATTTCCACCTACGCAACATCAATCGTCTCCGCCCTTCCCTCACCCCCCACACCACCGCTATTCTTGTGCACAGCCTTGTCACTTCCCGCATCGACTATTGTAACTCCCTCCTCTTTGGTCTCCCTCAGAAATCCCTCCATAAGCTCCAACTGGTCCAGAACTCAGCCGCCCGCATCATCTCCAAAACCCCCTCCTTCCATCACATTACCCCTGTCCTACAGCAACTTCATTGGCTCCCAGTTAAATTCCGCATCGACTTTAAAATCCTCCTGCACACATTCAAAGCCATCCACAACCTCGCCCCTCCTTATCTGTCTGACCTCCTCCACACTGCCACCTCTACCCGCTCCCTCAGATCCTCCTCCTCCATCCATCTCTCTGTCCCTTCTGCCCGGCTCACCACCATGGGGAGCAGAGCTTTCAGCCGCTCTGCTCCCAAACTCTGGAACTCACTCCCTCCTGACATTCGCAACATTGACACCCTCCCCCTGTTCAAATCCAGCCTCAAAACTCATCTCTTCAAATTAGCTTATTCCCTGTAATGTCCATGGTGTTTTCTCTGTTTATTGTTTATTTTTTTATTTTTGTTCTATTTTATTTCCCTTCCACTCTTTTTATATTTTATACTGTTTGCTTGCCTGTTGCTCTGCTTCTGATTTTACCCTGTAAAGTGTCCTTGAGTGACCTGAAAGGCGCTTTGAAATAAAATGCATTATTATTATTATTATTATTATGATAGTGTGTCTCAAGCAGACCTACCTTGAGACACAGAGCCATGATAGTGTGTCTCAAGCAGACCTACCTTGGCGATGATGCTGCAGAGCTGCGGCCCGTCCTGGGTGAGGGACAGCAGGTTACTGATGGCGCTGCCGATGGTGTACACACTGTCTGATGACTCAATCTGTTTGATCAGCACCTGCAAGAAGGACATTTAATAGGCATATAAATATATCTCGCTATCCAAGTTTGTGAATGGTGTCCGTCTCTGATCAAGGCCACGCCCGTACTTAAAACTCAACGACCTCTATCTTACACCTGGCCCAAGGCGGTGCAAAGAACGTGTCATTGCTACTATACCTTATAATCTGCACAGTTGCCAATCTAACGGCCTGCGCCCCACCACCAACATACCAAGAGGATCTGTGCCCATCTGTGCGCTGTAGTGTAAAAATGAGGCGTGGCCAGCAAAAACTCTGACGTTGAGCTATCTTCTGGTGGATTGGAAACGACTGCGCTAAGATCAACTCAGAGCTGGCTGTCTGTTGTCAGCGAGATTACGGAAAAACTACTGGGCCGATTTTTATGAAACTTGGTGGAAGGGTGTAGCATGGGCCAAGGAAGAACCTCTTAAATTCTGGAGCGGATCTGGATCCGACTCGTGCAATACTCCTATTCCACATGCAGCCAAAGCAGCCTGTGAAATAGGAGTATAATAGCACAAATAAGCAATAATAGCATGTCTTGGCAGAGGTCTGTGCTCTCTGAGGGCCCGTCTACATGTAGTTGTAATCATGGATTAATCATGTCTTAATTAGAGTGGAATGTGAAGTCTGTTTACATTCTGTCCTTATTTCTCCAAGTCAGACAAAGATGATGTAATCCTCCATTAGTGCAGTGACCATATACTGTAATACTGAAGCCATGTTTACCTTTACATTCAACCACTTACTCCCCCAAGGAGGTTCTGTTTTCACTGCCGTGTGTTTGTCAGCAGGATTACGGAAAACTACTGGCCTGATTTTCACGAAACTTCGTGGAAGGGGGTAGCATGGGCCGAGGAAGAATCCATTACATTTTGGAGCGAACAAGCCTCACGCACAAGCCTCACAAACGAGCCTCACGAACAAGCAATAATACCACAAATTATTGAATCTGCGTGCTTTGAGCCAACATTCATGTTGGCAGTTGTTGGAGAATGTTTGATTGGTGCTATGGGCTTAAAACAATACACAATACCTCAGGAGTATCACTGACCATGCCTGGGTGTGACACACACACACACACTTCAGTTTTGAGGGAAACCGTGCTGTGATGTAGGTTCTCCCTCACTGTTTACATTGCTGGACGGGGGGGAAGCTTGGGTTCAGCTCAACGCTACATACCTGGATCTCATTGGCCAAGGCCATGTCAATCATGTTGCTGAACGAATCACTGACATCGGTGAGGATCTCGTGGATGGCTTCCCTCATGGACTTGAGGAAGAACTCGTCATCGGTATGAAGGCACCTGTGGATCGTGGCACACACAGGTTGACAAAACAGAAACCAACATGCTCCACATCAATCTACCATCAGTTTGTATGATGACTGTTGTCTTTGTTTGCTTGTTATAGTTGTACCTCTCTGTGATATTGGTCAGCTCCATACACTTTTCCAGGAGAGATTTCTCATACTGTAACAATAGAACAAAACAAAACGATCAAGAATACTGTGTGACACAAACGTTCAGCCCCAGAGTGAACTACTACAAGTGCAGAGGAACTTTCATCTCCTTTCATATGGACGAGGTGGACAAAGCCAACGTGTCTCAGGAGAGGAGGTGACGAGGTCAACTTTGGACTTTTGGACCCACTTTGGAATCGTTTGGCTACAGATGAGTTTGATTTGAATTGACAGCCTCCATGTATTGTGTGTAGACATTAACGACAACAAATGTCTCAGCTCCTTGTCCTTTCACCAGCCCCATAAAGGCTAACGAACCATAAATTGAATGACATTTTAACTAGAAAGGGATCAATATATATAACTTATTTAATTGCATGAGTTTGAAGTTCTACACAGGTTTGCACTGAAAGTAGAAGGACACACAGGAAGCTGAGATCTTTGAGAGTTATTTCAAATTCAGTTGATGGCCTTTCCACCCCAAGAAATATAATGAATCGATTTTGTTCCACAATGAGATATCTGACTTTTGATGTTGCACCAATGTTAGAAGTGTAGCTTGTGAGGCCCATGATCGCCCCTCACCTTCTGCATCTCTGGCGGTGTGTTCCGGGCGGCACCGTACTCGTGCACCAGTGAGCGCACGTGGCAGTTAGCCCTTACAGCCGTGCTGTGCACCCTCTGCCAGCGCCCCTTCTCCAGCCGCTGAAACATCTTGCCCAGCTCGGTGCTGACCACCAGGGCGCGCCGCAGCAGCGTCTGCAGGTTGTTCCTCGCCACGTGGTCCCCGCCCCCCACCGCCGACGCCACGATCAGCTCCCCTTGCAGGCCGTCCTCCTCCACGCCGATGGGCTTGGCCTGCAGAACGCACATGCACTCCACCTCCGTCATGTGCCGGAGGTCCTCCATCCAGCGCTGCACCGAGTCCACCTGGAGAGACTGCATCCGGGTGCTGTGGGAGGGAAAGCATAAAAATGAAGCCAGTCAGAATTAGACTATTCAGGTCAGGTTTCCTGCTGAGAACTTGGTGGATTTCCTACTCCGAGTCCGTACCTCAAGTGAGGGACTTCAGTTATCTCAGGGTCTAGTTCTCGAGTGAGGGGACTACGGAGTGTGAGATGGGCTGCAGAATCCTGAGCAGCGGGAGCGGTATTGTGTTCGTGTTACCGCACTGTGGTCACTAAAAGAGAGCTGAGCCACTATGGGTCATGACCGAAAGGACAAGATTGTGGATGAAAGTGGCCAAAATGGGTTTGGGTGGCTGGTTCAGTCACCTGTGAGGGACTCAGAGTGGTTCTGGCTCAGTCACCCGTGAGGGACTCAGAGTGGTTCTGGTAAGGATGCCGCTTGGTTGAAAACCAGGTTTCCGGGCACGTCCAGCTGGGAGGAGGCCATGGGGCAGAGTCAGACAGAGGACCAGGTGGAGTGATTACTGGTCACGTCAGAGCTGGTTAATGGGGCTAGGGAAAGGGAAGTCTGGGGTCCTCTCCTGAAACATCTACCTCTGCTATGCCACCCAGGATAAGCGGTTGTGAACGGATGGATGGACGTTACACTGGAATATGTGGCACGGTGGTTTCAGTTGATAGTTCTGTTTCCTCACAGCAAGTAGGTTGATTGATTGATTGATTGATTGATTGATTGATTGATTGATTGACTTATGTGTCATGCACTCTAGGTGCCCAACCCCCATGGGTTTACAAGACACAACAATATAACAAACAGTAAACAACACAGCAATGGTACATTTAAAATACAATACACAAGACAGCAGTGGGCAGGACAGCAATACAGGCTCTGGGATTGATTCCTGGCCCTTTCTGGTTGCATGTTTGCAAGGATTTTCTTATGATAATCTAGTCCAAAGACATGAAAATCAAGTGAATTGTAGACGCTAAATTGAATATACAGTATATGTGAATTTAATAGACTGTACTGTAATATCACAAATTCGTTCATTCAGTCTTCTTCAGCTATTTGCATTGGAGCAGTGTGTCATTCAGTTGCATTGCATACAAATGTCACATGGGGGGAAAAAGAAGCCAGATGAAAAGACTGGAGTTCATTGATATCCACAGTCGTTTGGTCAACGGCGTTTCCTTCCTCTGGGTCCATTTACTGAGAGGAAATCACAATGGATTGGCTGTTTTCTCTCCAAATTGTCTCGCTATTATGGGAGTCCATCTGAGAGATCCAATTCCCTGCACACACTGAGCCACACTCACACTGAGCCACACTCACACTGAGCCACACACACACTGAGCCACACTCACACTGAGCCACACTCACACTGAGCCACACTCACACTGAGCCACACTCACTGAGCCACACTCACACTGAGCCACACACACACTGAGCCACACACACACTGAGCCACACGCACACTGAGCCACACGCACACTGAGCCACACACACACTGAGCCACACACACACTGAGCCACACTCACACTGAGCCACACTCACACTGAGCCACACACACACTGAGCCACACTCACACTGAGCCACACTCACACTGAGCCACACTCACACTGAGCCACACTCACACTGAGCCACACTCACACTGAGCCACACTCACACTGAGCCACACACACTGAGCCACATTCACACTGAGCCACACTCACACTGAGCCACACTCACACTGAGCCACATTCACACTGAGCCACACTCACACTGAGCCACACACACACTGAGCCACATTCACACTGAGCCACACTCACACTGAGCCACACTCACACTGAGCCACACTCACACTGAGCCACACACACACACTGAGCCACACTCACACTGAGCCACACACACTGAGCCACACTCACACTGAGCCACACTCACACTGAGCCACACACACACTGAGCCACACTCACACTGAGCCACACACACTGAGCCACACTCACACTGAGCCACACTCACACTGAGCCACACACACTGAGCCACACTCACACTGAGCCACACTCACACTGAGCCACACTCACACTGAGCCACACTCATGCAGTAAATTCACTCAATATGACTCAGGAGTGTGTGGAGGACAGTGTCGCCTGACGCCCAGGGAGTCATTTGCACCGACTGTCCTGCCGACTATAAGCTCGGACAGAAATATGGCAGAATGATCTCTGCCTACATTAAATAACCTGCTGAATGAGGAGAAAACTCAGGAAGTGTTACTCATACAGGAAGTTACTCATACATTTGGAGTGCTTGTTAGGACAATGAAAGATTAATCTATTTGAAACAGTCAATATATAAAGTTGGCTGTTTTATGACTCCCACTCCGCTCTGCACGTCTCTTTCTCCTACTTTTTCCTCTTAGTTTTTATGAGATTGTCTATTGCCTATTATGAAATGAATATACACTCAGCGAGCACTTTCTTAGGAACACCTTCTTACCACAGTGCTGGGTAGGGATGCAGCGGTATGAGTTTTTGACGGTATGATACCTTGGACAAAAATACCACGGTATCACGGACCACTTGTGTTTTTACAATAGCCGAAATATTCCCATACAGCCGACGTCGTCTTTTTAGATGGGGGAAAGTTTAGGGGGGTCCTTGCGGCTTCTCTCTACTGTGCTCTAGTCTAGGTAGGCATGCAGCCAGGAGGAGGGGCCACGTAAGCTGCACTCTGCAAGTGACCTGGACACTTTGTTTTGGGGAAACAGCTGATACCGTGGGGAAGGTATGACAGCAAATCTTAGTGGTTTTGATACCGTGACGTTTTCAAACCGCGGTATACCTTCCAACGGTATACCGCTGCATCCCTAGTGCTGGGTGGGTATCAGCTTTCAGCTTGGTGTCAACCGGCTACCAAAGTCACATCCGCCCCCAGGTGTCAAGAGGTTATCTGAGTTACTGAAGCCTTTCTGTCAGCTCCAACTAGTCTGGTCATTCTCCCTCTGACCGCTCTCATCAACAAGGCGTTACCATCCGCACAACTGCTGTTCACTGGATGCTTTTGGTTTGCTTTTGCAACATTCTGTGTAACCTCTAGAGACTGCTGTGTGTGGAAATCCCAGGAGATCAGCAGGTTCAGAAATACTCAAAGCAGCTCGTTTTCCCCATCCTGATGTTTGATGTGAACATGAACTGAAGCTGACCTCTGACCTCTGACCTGCATCTGCATGATCTGATGCATTGCACTGTTGCCAGTTGATTGTCTAAATGGATAATTGCATGAATAAGCAGGTGTACAGGTGTTGTACAGGTGTTCAGGTGTACAGGTGTTCAGGTGTTGTACAGGTGTTCAGGTGTTCAGGTGTTGCTAGTTTAAAGTGCTTGGTGAGTGTATACTAGCTGATCACTGTAACTGTGGATGTTTACAGGCGTCTCTCAAGGGGAATCACATCATTTCAAAGACGTTCAAATAAAACACAGCTTAAAAATGTATCTTATAAAATAAACAAATTATTGAAAATTTATCCGTTTTTCACCTGTGCAGCTACTGTATGTGAACTAACAATTCTATCAGATGGCCTACTAAAAATCATAACGCATAATGATAACCCCCATGTAAGCAAATTAAACCTACAGTACACTCGCTGCCTCTCATGTAAAACCCCATTAATGCAACGCTACAAAGTGTCGAGGGCCACTGCAAACATTAATGCAACGCTACAAAGTGTCGAGGGCCACTGCAAACATTAATGCAACGCTACAAAGTGTCGAGGGCCACTGCAAACATTAATGCAACGCTACAAAGTGTCGAGGGCCACTGCAAACATTAATGCAACGCTACAAAGTGTCGAGGGCCACTGCAAACATTAATGCAACGCTACAAAGTGTCGAGGGCCACTGCAAACATTAATGCAACGCTACAAAGTGTCGAGGGCCACTGCAAACATTAATGCAACGCTACAAAGTGTCGAGGGCCACTGCAAACATTAATGCAACGCTACAAAGTGTCGAGGGCCACTGCAAACATTAATGCAACGCTACAAAGTGTCGAGGGCCACTGCAAACATTAATGCAACGCTACAAAGTGTCGAGGGCCACTGCAAACATTAATGCAACGCTACAAAGTGTCGAGGGCCACTGCAAACATTAATGCAACGCTACAAAGTGTCGAGGGCCACTGCAAACATTAATGCAACGCTACAAAGTGTCGAGGGCCACTGCAAACATTAATGCAACGCTACAAAGTGTCGAGGGCCACTGCAAACATTAATGCAATGCTACAAAGTGTCGAGGGCCACTGCAAACATTAATGCAACGCTACAAAGTGTCGAGGGCCACTGCAAACATTAATGCAACGCTACAAAGTGTCGAGGGCCACTGCAAACATTAATGCAACGCTACAAAGTGTCGAGGGCCACTGCAAACATTAATGCAACGCTACAAAGTGTCGAGGGCCACTGCAAACATTAATGCAACGCTACAAAGTGTCGAGGGCCACTGCAAACATTAATGCAACGCTACAAAGTGTCGAGGGCCACTGCAAACATTAATGCAACGCTACAAAGTGTCGAGGGCCACTGCAAACATTAATGCAACGCTACAAAGTGTCGAGGGCCACTGCAAACATTAATGCAACGCTACAAAGTGTCGAGGGCCACTGCAAACATTAATGCAATGCTACAAAGTGTCGAGGGCCACTGCAAACATTAATGCAACGCTACAAAGTGTCAAGGGCCACTGCAAACATTAATGCAACGCTACAAAGTGTCGAGGGCCACTGCAAACATTAATGCAACGCTACAAAGTGTCGAGGGCCACTGCAAACATTAATGCAACGCTACAAAGTGTCGAGGGCCACTGCAAACATTAATGCAACGCTACAAAGTGTCGAGGGCCACTGCAAACATTAATGCAACGCTACAAAGTGTCGAGGGCCACTGCAAACATTAATGCAACGCTACAAAGTGTCGAGGGCCACTGCAAACATTAATGCAACGCTACAAAGTGTCGAGGGCCACTGCAAACAGCAGCGCTCAAGCTTGAAACACGCCAGCATTCCTAAAATCAATGGTGTGGGCGTGAGCTCAATGATCCACCGATAACTGTAACTGCTGCTGTCCACACTCGTTAGTTAAAGGGGCCATATTATGCATTTCTTAATTTTGTATCATATATATGTTGTTACAATCTTGGATGGTCATATTAAACATGGGCTAAGCTTCAAATAAATATGTGAAAGTGTTTTAATGTTACCCCCATGAACCCCCCCTCCCGCCCATGAACTCTCGTAGACGAGATGACATGGATTTATGCCGATTTTGTGCGAGAACAATAGTTCTAGTGACGTCAGTAAGGACTTGTTACCATGGTGATGCCAACTTTGCCAAGCTTAGCCCGGGCCCGCGGCGCGAGCGCCCTGCCCCTCCCTTCCCTGTTCTGACATTCCAGTAGACTGCCGCGACAGTGTGGGATTTCTGCATTCTGGCCTCATTTCAATCTAGTATTAAACATACTATTGGTTCATGTTGGAATAAAAACACTGCTTTTATCGATAAATATGCACCATTACTACTACAAAATGAAAAAATAATTTTGAAAAAGACCGAAATAACAACTTAAATCGAGATCTGTTTAGAGGGGGGAAATCAGCGTCAGGCTGCTTGGAGGAAAACGGCACACCAAACAAATCGTCACTCCTCGCCTTTGATCTCCAAGGCTGTGAGGAGTGGGGACGCTGTGTCTGCTGCAGCCAAACGTGCAGTGTCCCCTCCGTCTCCCTCTCCCTCTCTCTCCGTCTCTCTCTCCCTCTCTCTCTCTCTCTCTGCTGTTTTTGTTTGCAGTGGTTCTCAACGTGGGGTCCGGGTCCTCTGTCTGAGCAGAGGTTTGCGCAAACAGACTTTCACCCCGCTGCTCGCCTGGAGTATTTCGGAGGGTGGGGGTTCTTAAAGGGACAGGACCTAAACAGAGCGTTTCAGACAGAGGCTGAACTGAAGGGGGCAGTGAGAGCCAGTACAAGATAAACAATGAGTTTTTTAAACTATGAATGATGCAATAAGTTACTCTACTGGAGGTCAACAATAAAATAATAATACATTATGTTAGCAAAATATGGGCCCTTTAAGCCCCTCGTTTGCCCTCAGCACAGAGCTGCTATTAGCAAACACTTCAATCTTACCCACCATTGAGCTTAATGAGCGCAGGCGTAAGAGAGGGCGATCCAGAGACCTCTGCTCAATGAGTCAAAGCCTCAGGAAAGAGGATTGATCGATGGCAGCAACGCCCTCCTCTACTCTTGAGTAAACACACGACCCCGGGTCACTAATAGAGCTGCAACCATGGTGGGATTTACATGGAGGCCATGGCCTCTGTTGCCCCTCCCTCTGGCCCTGATGCCCTGAGATCCCTAAGAAGGCCACCTTGGCAGTGCCCTGCTACCAGCCTGCAAAAACATGGAAGTGTTAAAGGATGGCTTTCCCGTGGGGAATATGAATATATATTAAATCTCACGCCCCTAAGGTTTTCGAATCAGTTGAAATTTTTGAAATTGGTTGTTTACAGCCAGGGATATCAACCAAAATCCACTCTGTGTGTGTGTGGGGGGGGGGGCTGGTGGGGGGGAGGGGCGGGTGCGGGGAGCCGAAATCCTACAGTTCCCACAATGCACTGGGCTCGCGTGGCCTTAGATTCCACGCCCACCCCTCAGGCATTTGGCTGATATCAAACTCCAGTAGGTGGCGGTAATGCACATATATGTTTGCCAACCGCCATAAAACTCAAAGAAGAAGAAGAAGGCTTCGACATAAAAAAATTATGAGAAGAAGAAAAAATCTAAAATAAAATTGCCTCCAAATTGCACCAAATTTAAACCGAAGTATATATGTCGAGAGATGTCTTCATAAATTTTTTTTCATGCATTTTAAGGCATTTTCCAAGGAGTTACGCGCATCTGATGTTGTAACTATTTCATGTAAAAATGTGTAAAAACGGGTACATTGCTCAGCGTTGATTTCGTTACTTCAACGCACCTACTACTAGATGTAAAATTTGACGAGCTTTCCAATGCCGCCAGTCCCGTGTCTGGACGTGCTTCCGTTCCCGAGATATGGGCCCCGTTCCAATACCCATACTTGTACTTCTTTCTTGTAGTATGTACTGCCGCTGCCCTCACAAAGTATGGATTGTAGTGTGCAGCATGCATGCAAAATGCATACTATTGGGACACACTACATCTGTCGTCACGTGAGCTTCCTGAACTCCGACCTCTTGCTCACTTCCGCCGACGTCCGCAGCGCCACATTTGAGTTTTTTTTTTTTTTAATTCAATAAACAAAGTCTGGCAGTAACAAACAGTACATTATACAAAAAATTCAGACTAAACATTTACAAAATTGGAACAGACAATCAAATAAACAAAATAAAATAAATAAAGCAAAAACATTAAGTCAGAGATCTAAACAGGAATCAAGATATGCATGTTTTGGTACACACCATGCTTGTTTGGTTTTAACATATTTCAAGGCTTTCTTAAAGTTAATTATCTCATTCATGAACACGCAGCTCAGTCAGTGCGACGTAACTCCAGTAGGTGGCGGTAATGCACAAAAAGTTGTTTGCCAACCGCCATAAAACATTAGAAGAAGAAGAAGAAGACATAACTTCCTGCTGCGCAAAGGATTGTGGGGAAGTTTGGCTGAAGCAGCATGCATCGATGCATACTCCGAAATAGGAGCTGATGTAGTACAACATCCTGGTACTCTTGGCATACTGCATCTGACATACTATGTATTGGGACATACTAAATCTTTTTTTGCCTACTAAATAGTATGGAAGTATGGGTATTGGAACGGGGCCCTGGTCTCTTTGCAAGGAGCTATTGGAAGCTAATATTAGCTACCGTAGGCTAGGCGGTTGAAAAAGATGGCTGCCTTTTGTTTTTCTTCAAGACCTCTGAAGGGGCGTGGAGGACCTCTAGAGGCGGGACCATGGCCCACATGGCCCACAGGCCCACAAGTAGTGTAGTTCATAGGTGCTCGACTTCCGCAAGGCTGGACTTGTCGCCCGACGCGTTTTGCGTCAGAGCGTCATGGAAATAATGTGAGAGATGGTTGATATCTCTGGCTGTAAACAACCAATTTCAAAAATTTCAACGGATTCGAAAACCTTAGGGGCGTGAGATTTAATATATATTCATATTCCCCACGGGAAAGCCTTCCTTTAAGGAGCTTAATTGATGACACTGCTGAAGCATGTCTGTGCTATTTTACCCAATGAACCTACAGTATGAGCATTATGTGTAGAAGACCCAACTGAACAACACAGAAATAGAGAAAATATGCAGATTTTGTTGTTTTTCGGAGTGCTACTGTAAAATGTTTACGTTTATTAGTTACTGTATGTGTTATAAACTGTCCAAAAGTGGCTGTCTAACAATGTGAGGACTGAAAAACGTTCAAACAGCCAGATCATTCTGTGTTTCAGGGACAGGGTCAAATTCTTCTGTAGGCCTAATATACATGATAGTATTCTATGGCATATATGAGACTAAATGTGACCATTTCATTCAAACCATTTTCCATGGTCATATAACAGCTTCGCATATTGTGAATCCCATCTAGATTTACACATCAAACAAGCCACTAGACGATGGAGCGGACGAGAAGAGAGGATGATAAGAGGTTTGTTTTCCAAAGGAGGGGATGATGCAGCTCGCAGGGAAGGACAAATATTTACATGCAGGGTCAGAGGTCAGGTACGGCCAGGGCTCTGCTACACACACACACACACACACACACACACACACACACACACACACACACACACACACACACACACACACAGGCATGCAGGCAGGCAGGCAGGCAGACAGACAGACAGACAGACAGATAGCTACTGTCAATACACTGCAGTTGGTAGAAGTTAACCGTTAGCCGTTGTTCCTATCAAAAATCATTAGTGCAACCAACAATTCATTGATGTTTTCTTTGCAGCCTCATCATGTCTCTTATCATGTCTCTGTGTGGCTTGATTTGATTCCTCAGTACGGCAATAACTGCTTTTATTACACAACTTTGTTGAATACTCGATTCCGATTGGTCAATCATGACATTCTACCCTCTGTTATTTCTGTATAACAGACGGTTGCTATGGACACCGTTCTTAAACTCTGGAGGACCACGTCCAGTCGTATCAATACGCAGAAAGAAGTCAGGTAAATGTAATTGTTGATTTAGCTCATTTGTGACACCCGCTGGCAACAAACAAACAAACGATCAAACAAAACTTTTAATTGAATTCATTTAACTGAACTCAACTGTTCTGAATTTAATTGAGGTAGGTGTGTGTGTGTGTGTGTGTGTGTGTGTGTGTGTGTGTGTGTGTGTGTGTGTGTGTGTGTGTGTGTGTGTGTGTGTGTGTGTGTGCGCGCGTCTGTCTGTCTGTCTGTCTGTCATGCAGTGACAGAAGTAAATACTGTAGGAAGAAAGAACTCTTGAATGAACTAAATTATGAACAATGAACTGAGTTGAGATAGAGTGACATGCGGAATTATTGTTCATGAGACAAAATCGCTACCAAAACAAGCATGGATGCTGATTGGCTGATCACCAGCATCACGTTGTAAGTGTGAATCCCAGATTTGCATGCTTGACTGTGTGTGTGTGTGTGTGTGTGTGTGTGTGTGTGTGTGTGTGTGTGTGTGTGTGTGTGTGTGTGTGTGTGTGTGGCACATTGTCCTAACTACAGTACGTGTTGTTGAACTTGAAGCTTGTCTCAGGATGAGTCAGTGCTCTGCTGCTGCTCTGCTGTGTGGGACTCTACATGTGTGTGAGGAGAAGGGAGTGCAGAGCCTGTTAATGGGACCCAAATAAATAGCTGCTTGTAAATATGCTCTGTCTATAATTTCTCCCCCGGATTCCATTTATGATCTAATCCATTTATGATTTCCATGTGCAGAGCTCCCGACTTAGCTTCTGAAAAAACACAACTCTGGGAAACGTTGTGAGAATAACTGTGTTTCAGTGCCTCGTGCAAGGTTAAGTCACAAAACTAATGACGCGGTTATGAATTCAATGACTGCTCACTTGTAGCCCACAGCTGCATTTGACAACGTGTTTTTATCGGTAGACTAAGCGAAACACCATGGAATGAATATAGTTCATCCTGTTCACTGCTATGGTACTGGATTCAATTCCACGGGATTATAATTATGGAATTTCAAGAAAATTCATTATGGTTACAGAAAAACACAGTAATTAGTACAGTAGAAAGTTACTTGTTGGATCACGCCGAAACAGGATTCAAGAGGCAATTTTACATACAGTATTTTGAAATAACTAGGAATCTCGTGAGTGACAGACACCAACCTAAGCTCCGTCGCCATTGGCTCAGTTGCTCGAGTGACATCACTGATGCCCACACAACAACAATTGCTCGAGTGACATCACTGATGACATCACAATTGCTCAAGCGACATCACTTATGACATTGCTGATGACATGCTAGGCTATGCATGCTACAGCCATATACAGCCATGCTACAGTAGCACAAGAGAAACGGTCCCCAGGCAAGAGAGAAAAAACAAATCAAAGATGAAAAGAAGGAAAACACACTTTGCTGCACACACAGACTTCTTTCATCACCAGCAGTGAGTCATTTTGTTTCAGGCTAAAAACACCTTCCATGTCTGCATGAAAGCATTGACATGCTATCACGTCACGGAAGATAATGGAAATAAATGAAAATACGACTCAACTTTCAACCTCAATGGCAGCCACAGCCTTTAGAACAGCAGCCTATTTTAGCGCTTTGCTAGTTAGCGTGTAGTAAACAGCAGGTTCTAAACCCAGCGGTGGTAAGTAGAGCACCTGGTGTCACTCAAGTATGGAAACGTTATTGGACAGAAGGAACTAATTTGTTCTTCAGGGGTGGTTGGCCATAACGTGTGTGTGTGTGTGTGTGTGTGTGTGTGTGTGTGTGTGTGTGTGTGTGTGTGTGTGAGAAATAATCTCAGAAATATTACGGGTTTCAACAAATGGCTAAAAGTGGAGAGAGATTCTTGTTTCATGATGATTTCTTGAAAGAAGTCATACTAGTGATTTCTTGAAAGAAGGCATAGGTATAGGGTGTTATAATAATAATAATAATAAAAATTCACAATAATGTAAATTTCAGGACATTTACTGGACAAAAGTGAAACAGTCTTGGAGAAAGATTATTTGTTTCACGATCTTCATTGTTTCATCATGATTTCTTGAAAGAAGTCATATTGGCATGTAGTAGAAAGAGAGATTTATTGAAATGAGCAAGATCATCTTCCAGTGCAGCCAGATAATTGGATTAAAGGTATAGTGAAATAAACTTGATAGGTCTAAACAAGTTCAAATCGTTGTCATTTTCTGCAGCGATCCTCTTAGGTCGCTTTCACTACAGTATAAGCTGTTTAGTCCGCTTTAACCGCGCCAGAGTTCATTTCCTCGGATAGTGCGGTTTGTTTGGGGTGGTGTGAAAGCGCAAACGAACTCTGTGGCGGAACAAACAAACAAACTCTGGTCCGCTTGAAAATGTGGGTCTCGGTTCGCTTCCAAGTGAACCCTGGCACGGTTCATTTGTTGTGTGAAAGCAACCCGGACTAAACACAAGAGCGCCAGTGCATCTGATGCACTCATGCAGTGCATCATGAGTAGAAGACGGTAGAAGGGTGCGAAACAAACACTGCGGCGTGCACACATGTACAGTACCTGCACGCCGCGTCGTGACATACGTCATCATAACAACAACACATTTCTCAACAGCTCTCCTTCGGTACGTAGGCTACTCTCATCTGTAGAATGAAATGTTCAACAGCTTGCTGCCTCATCTGCTGCTCATATTGGGCACATTCTTGTTAAATAATGATTTGATAGTAACACCAAAGTAAAACCAGAAATCCCAATATCGCAGGTGGTGTTGCTCCATGGTTTGTGTTTTGCAGATTCACTTGTGTTGTTCAGTCAGCCCTCAGCCAGGCAAGAAGCCTGCTGAAGAGAGGAGAGATTTCCCTTCTCTATTCTGTCCAATAGACGAGTGACTGTTTTGACCACCTGACATTGTTCAGAAAGTTTGGTGCGTTTGTGACAAATTGCTGTGTTAAAGCCATTGACCTATATATAATGGACCAACATACTGTAGCTCATTGACTTTGACACAGCAAAATGAAGCTCACTTCCGGATATTGTTTGATTTCGTTTGATTGGTTAAATGAATTAATGCTACACGGAAGTACGAGGGGAGGGGGCGGCTGCCGGGGGAGTTTCCGAATTTGCTCTGTCTCCCTTATCGCCGTAATGCATTATGGGTAGTCAGCTACTTTGGCTAATGTAGTGGCTAATGCTACTTACTTTACATTGCAGTAAAACGGCACTGAATGACCAAATTGATTTAACTTTTAACCATTTCGAGTAACACTGTTTCCATACGGACCCCCAGCGTTGGTTAGTTGTTTATAACGTGACTATATTTAAAAAGTTATAACGTACTCCGGTTTCTGTGCTGAATCCAATGGTCTGAATGGTCTGAATACAGAGAAGGCTTGAGGCTTTATCTAACGGTATAAATAACGTTAAATGGTCCGCCATGTTATGGACGTTAGATGTATGGTATCTATATAGTTACGTGTGTCTACTAACATTATTAAAATATCATAAAGTAACGCTATTTTCTGATAATTTGCTCAACTATTACTTGCTACCTGATGCCTTGCGGCACATTGCTGCCTCTACCGGTCGGAAGTATTACTGTTCTTATTATCCGATGTTTGTCGTCAATTTTCCTCGAAATGGGGCTATAATTTGGAAAACGGAGCACGTTAGAGCATGAAAAAGACTTGAAATTGTTTTTTCAGACCATACACTAATTTGGAAAGTGTTTATATAAGACATAGACCGAGAGAGAAGTTGGCTCGTTTCCCATATAGTTGAATGGATGTTCCCCCGGGAGTGCTACACAAGCTGCGACCCCCACTGGCCAAAGAATGCAATTTCCGCATAGGTGTCAAAAATAGGCAGGCTGAAATGCCCACTGGTTAAAGCGAACCGAACCAAATGAAAATCGCAACAATGTTGCAACTTCACCCCCCGAATCGCACCGAGTCCACCAGCTTATGTGTGAAAGCGACCTTAACACATTCACTGCCAGCCTTTTTTTTTTTTACTGTAGGTAGGTTCTGCCAGAGTTTTTTTTTTGAGGATTCTGGCTCATTTTACAAGAGCCGAGGATTATTTTCTGCTTGGAGTTTGTGAACACAAAGTTCACAAAAGTACTAATAGAATGTGTGCTTTCTCTGTCTAAAAGAGTTCGTTTGTAGAGTTAGTAGTTATGTAGATATTAGCCGTTGAGTACAGCATGGTTTCAGCGTCTGAGAGTGAAAGCTGAGATAATCGCAGTTTTGTGAAATTCAATCAAACAGGCAGAACAGTCACTTTAACCATTTATTTTTGGCATCAGTGAGAGATCAGACATCTAAACAATATAGTTCTGAACGCCCTCTCCTTCAAACTCCTCCCTCCGTGGGCGTGTCTGGTGGCTTTCAGCCTGCGTTTGTCACAAGCGAGTGTTCTGCTGCTGCTGCTGCTGCTGCGAGTTTGAGCAGCCTCCCTCCCTGGCAGCGAGTGTGGATAGGGCTCACTTGTTTCTTGGGTTTGAGAGCTTTGATGAAGCTTTGTGCGATTCTAGGCTTTATGCTGCGTGTTTCAAACTGTGTTTTCCACCCAGTCTATTTTTGGAATCCCCCACCGCCAGCTCCCAGCGCGATAATGCGCGAAAGTGAAAGCGTTTTCGCCAATCCTTTTTACAGTAGAGAATGGTTTCCTCGCGCGTTACCCTACAGTTTTGGCTCTGCTTTTCCTAGTGTGGAGAGCACTGTCGCCACTTAGTGGGTCCGTGGAATGGGTTGTACACGTTCGCTGACTCCAATATTTTTATAGGAGACGGGGGGAGCGTTGATCCACGCCCGACCGTCAATTTTTTTTTTTTTTTTTTTAAGACGAGATATCTCGTCTTTGGCAGTCAACGGTTGGATTCTGTAAGACGAGATATCTCGTCATTGGCAGTGAACGTGTTAAAGAGACATTTTCTTTCCTCTTGCCCCGCCCCCTCACCACAGGGAGGCCAGAGTGCTGAGGCAGCGCTCTCTGAAGCTGCTAGGCTCAGCTCCCAATGTTTTGATTGATTTAACCATGCCTTAACTCCAACCTTAACCACTTTGATTTGTTGCTAAACTCTAACCACAACCAATGTTGTTGTACTTCTCTTAACTGTCAGCTAGCTTTTTCACATGCAGAAACACATGAAAACATTCCAATTTGTACTATTGTCTTTCATAGAGAAGGAATATAATCTCCCACATGATTTGTGTCCACAACACAATTTGCTTGTCGGAGTTTGTTCATTTCACAGACGTTTGACAGACGTCTGCTTGGCTCAGTAGGCAGAGTGTAGCATTCACACAGTCGTTCTCTGGAGTTTGTTTCCTTCTGGGGCCCTAACCCTAACCCTAACCCTAACCCTAACCCTAACCCTAACCCATAGTACAAATTAATGCACTCATGGTACTGTAAGGGGGTGACAACGTCTGGAATTGTCCATAGACAGCATTCACATCAATGGCAGGCCTTGCGGCTTGCTTGGAAAGAGTGCACAGCTAGCAACATGTGTTAGTTCACATAATAGATTCTGTTTCGGATCTGACCGCAATGAAACGCTAAGGGGTAAAGATTCAGTCCACATTTATCTGATAAGGAAGTCACTCCATGCCCTCGTGGATTAATAAAGTCGTATTGAATTGAATTCAACACAAGTCTACGAGCAGGAAGGAGCTGTCGACCCAGTGTCTGCTTTTCATGAATGTCACTGTCTCTAATGCCTGTCGTCACAGAAGAAAAACTGCAAATCTTTCTCAAATACCACAGAGTCAAATACCACATGCAGCACAACCACCGCAGTCCAAGGGGACAGAGGGAATGGAAATGTGGGCAGAATGAGCTGCGAGAGTTTGAGGACCAGGCCGCTGTGGCTTTAGCTTTGGCTGGAGGAGACAAGGAGACTGTTGTCCTACAAAGAATTCAATATGACGGCATAATGAGACACCAAACAGGATGCTAATGTATTCCTATTCTGTTAAAAAAAACACAATATATTTCAACAGATTTCCGGCCGTCCAGGTAGTGCAGCACTAGATGATCCAGGTAGTGCAGCACTAGATGATCCAGGTAGTGCAGCACTAGATGATCCAGGTAGTGCAGCACTAGATGATCCAGGTAGTGCAGCACTAGATGATCCAGGTAGTGCAGCACTAGATGATCCAGGTAGTGCAGCACTAGATGATCCAGGTAGTGCAGCACTAGATGATCCAGGTAGTGCAGCACTAGATGATCCAGGTAGTGCAGCACTAGATGATCCAGGTAGTGCAGCACTAGATGACCCAGGTAGTGCAGCACTAGATGATCCAGGTAGTGCAGCACTAGATGATCTGCCTACCAACACGAGGGTGGCAGGATGGAGCCTCCATACAGGCACAGTCGGTCGTGTCTGCTGGTGGGGAAGGTCGAGTATCCTGGTCGCTGCACTAGCTCCTCCTCTAGTTGATTGGGGTGCCTGTTCGGCAGGGAGGGGAACTGGGGGGAATAGCGTGACCTGCACACGCTATGTCCTGCCGGTGAACTCCTCGCTGTCAGATGAAAAGAAGCAGCTGGTGACAAAGAGGAATGCTAGTCTACAGCTCTCCCCAGACCAGCAGAGGGGGTGGAGCTATGACCTGGACAGCAGGGGGAATAAATGAGGAGAAAATGAGAGAACCCCCCCCCCCCCATCAAAACAAAACAAAATGGTGAAGCAGATCTCTCCGTGCACAGCGTAGGGTTAGGGTGAGAGACGAGCTAGGCTAATGGTAAAAGCATATGGCTAATGGAGGTTTAAGTGTGCGAGTCACGCCTTGATTTTCTGGGCGAAGGTCAGTCGTGCTGCAGTCTAGTCCTCCTGAGGTAGCAGAGGGTAAGGAGACATCAGGCCTGGCCTCTGTCTGCTGCAGTCTACTCCTCCTGAGGTAGCAGAGGGTAAGGAGAGACATCAGGCCTGGCCTCTGTCTGCTGCAGTCTACTCCTCCTGAGGTAGCAGAGGGTAAGGAGACATCAGTCTAGTCCTCCTGAGGTAGCAGAGGGTAAGGAGACATCAGTCTAGTCCTCCTGAGGTAGCAGAGGGTAAGGAGACATCAGTCTACTCCTCCTGAGGTAGCAGAGGGTAAGAAGACATCAGTCTACTCCTCCTGAGGTAGCAGAGGGTAAGAAGACATCAGTCTACTCCTCCTGAGGTAGCAGAGGGTAAGGAGACATCAGTCTACTCTTCCTGAGGTAGCAGAGGGTAAGGAGAGACATCAGTCTACTCCTCCTGAGGTAGCAGAGGGTAAGGAGACATCAGTCTAGTCCTCCTGAGGTAGCAGAGGGTAAGGAGACATCAGTCTAGTCATCCTGAGGTAGCAGAGGGTAAGGAGACATCAGTCTACTCCTCCTGAGGTAGCAGAGGGTAAGGAGACATCAGTCTACTCTTCCTGAGGTAGCAGAGGGTAAGAAGACATCAGTCTACTCCTCCTGAGGTAGCAGAGAGTAAGGAGACATCAGTCTACTCCTCCTGAGGTAGCAGAGGGTAAGGAGACATCAGTCTACTCTTCCTGAGGTAGCAGAGGGTAAGGAGACATCAGTCTAGTCATCCTGAGGTAGCAGAGGGTAAGGAGACATCAGTCTACTCTTCCTGAGGTAGCAGAGGGTAAGGAGACATCAGTCTACTCTTCCTGAGGTAGCAGAGGGTAAGGAGACATCAGTCTACTCCTCCTGAGGTAGCAGAGGGTAAGGAGACATCAGTCTACTCTTCCTGAGGTAGCAGAGGGTAAGGAGACATCAGTCTACTCTTCCTGAGGTAGCAGAGGGTAAGGAGACATCAGTCTACTCTTCCTGAGGTAGCAGAGAGTAAGGAGACATCAGTCTACTCTTCCTGAGGTAGCAGAGGGTAAGGAGACATCAGTCTAGTCATCCTGAGGTAGCAGAGGGTAAGGAGACATCAGTCTAGTCATCCTGAGGTAGCAGAGGGTAAGGAGACATCAGTCTACTCCTCCTGAGGTAGCAGAGGGTAAGGAGACATCAGTCTACTCCTCCTGAGGTAGCAGAGGGTAAGGAGACATCAGTCTAGTCATCCTGAGGTAGCAGAGGGTAAGAAGACATCAGTCTAGTCCTCCTGAGGTAGCAGAGGGTAAGAAGACATCAGTCTAGTCCTCCTGAGGTAGCAGAGGGTAAGGAGACATCAGTCTAGTCATCCTGAGGTAGCAGAGGGTAAGGATACATCAGTCTAGTCATCCTGAGGTAGCAGAGGGTAAGGATACATCAGGCCTGGCCTCTGTCTGCTGAGGTAGCAGAGGGTAAGGAGACATCAGGCCTGGCCTCTGTCTGCTGAAGGGGGATCCTGGCTCTCAGGGAAAGACATGTGACTCCCAGATGTTTCACACAGCCAAGACCTGCTTCACCTCAAGCAGAAACTCTCTCCATCGCTCTCTGGTTTGTCTGTCTCAAACTCTTTCCCTCAGAAACAAACCCACACTTGTGTTCCTACATGTACAGTTCGTACAGTAGAGCAGTGATTCACAACATTTTTGATATCTAGGACCCCTAAATTACTGCACATTAGCGCCATGGACCCCCATTTGTCTCTCGAACCCAAATCGGGGAATATTTTAGATTATGATTTTGTCCAGAATTGTATGACTATTATCTGTATTGTAAGCAAAGAGAGGCTAACAGTGAAACTATGATCAAAGCAGCCATTCTTTCCCATTCTGTAACTGTGTTAACTTCTTGTAAATGTATATTGGCTAATGAAGTCTACAGGGAAAAGAACAGAAAACCGACACTCACGAGTCAAAATGTTATTTATTGGGGCAAAGAAGCGAACGCAGTGTATAGAAGGGCGAGCTTCACATGCCAACCAGTGGAGAGTACATGATTAATCACAGACAGAAGGTGTGGTAACAACATTTAGGGGGGAGGGAAGATAAAGCAATGTCAATAATATTGATATTAATAAAATATTAATAAAAGTGGCTAAGCATCTGCAAAAAATTGCCACCACACATTGAGATATAAAGATTAACCTCTAATGAGGGGGGGGGATCTTTGTAATAAAATGTATAAATACACTCAATGTTTGAAGAGAACTATTGGCTAAAACCATTTAATAACTGATCTCTGAGAAATCTGTGATAATCCTTTCAGGGATTTCTCAGAGATCAGTTATTAAAGGGCTTAAGATTCCAAACGACTTACGGTAGTTTCTTTGCTCCAATAAATAAGAACAAATTGACTCGTGAGGTTTCTGGTTTTTTTCTCTCTCTCTCCTGTTGACACCCGACAATGTTTCATGTTTGGAGCTGTGTGCGCTGCAACCTTCTAATCTACTGCATCTAATGGTGAAGTTGAACAATCATCAAATTGGTGACCTGGAACCTCCTCAAGGACCTCTAGTGGTCCCCAGACCCCACGTTGAGAACCGCTGTATAGGACCAAAGCAGCATTTCCCTCGGACTGATCTTGCTGTCCTTCTCCTAATTCAGTTCAATTCAATTGGTGCTTTATTAGCACTGCCCAAGCAGAAGGTTACAGTCACCATTAAGCTTAATTTATACTTATTAGAAAGTGTCGCTTCTAATAGTATACTTCAGTGAATGTTCGCCTCGGTTCAACGGTCACGTGACACCCGAACGCTATAGTGCTGCAGACAGCCAAGGCAAGAGAGGGAATGGAATGCACAGTGAAACCACCTCAGAGGCTAGATGTAACGTACTTGACTGCAGCCGCATATAAACGACACACAACCACACAACTCACATCCTCTCTCTGGGAAATTGGTCACGATGTTCTTTGTGATTTTCATGAAGTCATACATCAAGGACAGGCTGATCAAAATAGCGGGGACACGTTCATTCATTTCAATCGAGCCAAAACCAAAACAAGGAAGTCAAGCGCGTCCCGGCTATATAGCCAATCAGACTTGCGCGATACTATCACGTAGTCAGCGACACTAGACATTTCACCAGGTAGCAGACACTGCTCGCCGACACTTGAAAGTGTCGACTCAAGTCCTCATTTCTGTCGGCGACCATTTCAAAAGTGTCGGCAGACAAAGCATAAATTGGGCTTTAGTCTCAGTAAGTTACAGCGATCGACAGAACAAATAGCCACTGTACTGCTTTCAATACAATAACTGGTGTGATTCAGTGATGGTAGTCATTTCTGTGTGTGTGTGTGTGTGTGTGTGTGCGTGCGGGAGAGAGACAGCAGTTAACAAATGTTGCCGTTTTTCCCTGAGTTTTCTGACCACATAGGGACGTTTCTGTGGCTTGCGGAGTCTTTCTCTTCTGCAGCTCTAAACTCTTCTTGGTTTGTTCTCTCTGTCTCTCTGTCTCACACTCTTTGCATCACATAAGCAAACACAAGCATAATGCATCTTTTCCACTGTTCCTACATGATGCACTGTAGGCAAAAAGTGGAGCTTTTTTCTTCCTCAATTCAATTCAGTTGGGTTAGGGTTAGCGTGACACGAACTTGATGCTGCCAGATGTGCTTTCTATCACAGAACCATCTGAGAACTCCATCTTGGAAACAAACTGGTTAAAAAAGGGGCGGGCACAAAAAATACTTGGCAGGTGATTGGATGAACCATCTGTCTATCACCATCTAGTGCATCTAGTCTAACGCATATCTTGCAACATGGCAAGGTGGATTTGTCATGTGATCGCGAGGTGAGCGTGACGTAGAGATTGTACACAAAGCAGAAGGTTACAAGATAGTCCACATTCATCATAGTAAAGTTACAGCTATCGGATCAACAGATGGCTTTGTACTGTTTAACACTGTACATTTTGCAGCTAATGTTGGACAGTGAGTTGTCCCCACTACATAAAGGATTTTTGTAGGTTGTGGAGATCGTAAACCTGTATCACCTTCTCTTGTTCTCATAGTCGTACCCTCTCTGTACCCTCTCTGTACCCTCTCTGGCTACATCTCTTCTCTCTGTACCCTCTCTGGCTACATCTCTTCTCTCTGTACCCTCTCTGGCTACATCTCTTCTCTCTGTACCCTCTCTGGCTACATCTCTTCTCTCTGTACCCTCTCTGGCTACATCTCTTCTCTCTGTACCCTCTCTGGCTACATCTCTTCTCTCCGTACCCTCTCTGGCTACATCTCTTCTCTCTGTACCCTCTCTGGCTACATCTCTTCTCTCTGTACCCTCTCTGGCTACATCTCTTCTCTCTGTACCCTCTCTGGCTACATCTCTTCTCTCCGTACCCTCTCTGGCTACATCTCTTCTCTCTGTACCCTCTCTGGCTACATCTCTTCTCTCCGTACCCTCTCTGGCTACATCTCTTCTCTCCGCTTGATTTCGGGGACAGAGCCTTCTCCAGGGCAGCTTGCAGGCTCTGGAACTCCCTCCCCCAAGACATCAGAGACTCTTGAGTCCCTCACAGTCTTTCAAGAGCCATCTCTTCTCCATTGCGTTCTCTTAGCCCCTCCCTGCTGCTGCCCCTTAGTGTTTAGTGTTAAGTGACTTTGAGTTCTAGAAAAGCACTATATACATGCCATGTATTATGATTATGATTATGATAATAAGTATTATGATTATTATGATTTGTTCTCTCACACTCTATCATGGGACTTCTCCAATGTTCCTACATGCACTGTAGGTCAAAAGCAGAGCTGCTACTGTACATACTGTAGCTACATAGACAGCCAGGCCACACACACACACACACACACACACACACACACACACACACACAGAGGCACACACACACACACACACACACACACACACACACACACACACACACACACACACACAGACAGAGGCACACACACACACACACAGAGGCACACACACACACACAGAGGCACAGAAAGTGGGTTAACCTGCTTGCAGTATCATGGCTGTCCGTGGCCCGTGCCGTGTAACCTGAGACAAGCAGATGGGGCAGAGCAGCCAGTTGTGTGGTGGAGATGTTTGTCAGCTGAGTGCGTGAGTGCATTCCATCTTTGTTTGCCATTTAATTTAATATACAATTCAGTCATCCAGGCCCTTTCAAGAGCTGATTTACTGGCTGTACAGTATGTGAGCCATATGCTACGCAAATATGTTTGATGTTAAGTCAGTTTGTGTACTGTCTGTGTGTGTGTGTGTGTGTGTGTGTGTGTGTGTGTGTGTGTGTGTGTGTGTGTGTGTGTGACAGACCGAGAGCGAGTAAGTGAGAGGGTCTGTGTGTCTATCTATAGGATGGCAGCCTTATTGACTTGATATGCAAGGACACTGCACGTCCTCTCTTAATGCTCTGTAATGACTTGTGAACACATAACTGTCCAAATATATTCACATTTACTAACAGTGAATAAATGCCAGCTGCCCTGGAAAAAGCTCTGTATCCACCTTATTTTTGGCGGCCATTTTTGCCTGATCTGCATGTGGGTGCTTCTTCCGGTGTGATCCTCCCAGCCTTGTTGCTGACAGCTTGACACCCGTCTGGGCGAACGGAGCAAATCACTAATCAGGTCCAGCTTGGCAGAAATCTCGTCGATAAATATCCCTTTAAGAGCGCAGTGCATTCATGGGTAATCGCCTGCTGTGGCTAATATTAACCATTTCGAGTAACACTGTTTCCATACGGATCACCAGCGTTAGTTTGTTGTTTATAACGTGGCTATATTCATAACGTTTTCTATCTCGGATGCGTTATTTCGAATCGCACATATGTTGCGCCAAACCACACATAGGTTACGCCTGGCGCAACCTATGTGGGTTTGAGGACGAAACGGACTCGAGCCACTAACGTCATCTTAAGAGCACAATATTCCTGGAATGCAAGTTTAACTAAACAGTTACATGTCCTCTGCATTCTACATAAAATTAGGATATTACGGGTTGTTTTATTTTGTATGTTACATACTTATTGACCAAGTTATGTTCAATTCAGCCAGGGTACAAGAGACTGAGTGTAGATGGCCATCTTTTCAAATCAAGTAGAATACATTAGGAAATGGCAAGCTGCAACAATGAGTCACGTTAAACCGGAACTTGTACGCACAATTATTTTTTACAGTGGGGCATTCAAAAATAAGGTGGATACAGTTTACAGTATACAGTAAATAGCTAGCGTTAGCCTCTGGCGTTAGCTAGCTGTTAGCTGTTAGCCGCTACATTTGCGGCATAACTGTTTCCGGTATTTCCAGTGTAGGAGTAGACAAAGAGTTTAATCAAGACAAGACACGAAGCTGTCTCAGTCATTATGCTGCGTTAGTGGAACAAGCTATTAGCCTTCGTTTCTTATGTTATCTTAATGGTAATGTAAGTTATTTGGCACAAAGAAAAACACTGCGCACACTCTATGGGTGTATGGGTCTATGGGCCAGACCAGATATCTACATATATATATATGTATATATAGGGATGTCCCGATCACATTTTTTTTGCTCCCGATCCGATCCCGATCATGTGATTTTGAGTATCTGCCGATACCGATTTTTCCCGATCCGATCTTTCGGCAATGCATTAAGAAAAAAGAAAAGAAAAAACTGCAATCAAGTTGACCCTTAAGATTGTTTTTTTATTTAACAGTATCCAACTAACTATCCTTATCCAACATGGATATGGCTTTTTTATTTAACAGTATTCATTATATCCAACATGGATTCAAAATTTTAAACAAAATAAAATAAAGCTTATCAGTGGTGCACCACAAAATAACCATGTAAACTAAAACAAATGATGTGCAGAATAGTGCAATAACAATGTAAATCAGGAAATGCGTTTGTTTTGGTAAATTCTTCTGCTCTGTGCGACACTAAATAAATGAATGATGATATGTAATTTAAAACCAAAACTAAGGCCTCAGGATGAGTTTAAGACGTGAACATGGTCATGTTTGTTGAATAATTTTTTTTTTTTTTTTTTTTTTTTTTTTTTTTTTTACTCCCAATCTTTTCCCCCCGATTCCGATCTTCTAAAAATCACGTGATCGGCCCCGATCTCCGATCACGTGATCGGATCGGGACATCCCTATGTATATATATACACACTCTATGGGTGTATGGGTCTATGGGCCAGACCAGATATCTACATATATATATATGTATATATATACACACTCTATGGGTGTATGGGTCTATGGGCCAGACCAGATATCTACATATATATATATGTATATATATACACACTCTATGGGTGTATGGGTCTATGGGCCAGACCAGATATCTACATATATATATATGTATATATATACACACTCTATGGGTGTATGGGTCTATGGGCCAGACCAGATATCTACATATATATATGTATATATATACACACTCTATGCGTGTATGGGTCTATGGGCCAGACCAGATATCTACATATATATATATGTATATATACACACTCTATGGGTGTATGGGTCTATGGGCCAGACCAGATATCTACATATATATATGTATATATATACACACTCTATGCGTGTATGGGTCTATGGGCCCGAGAAGGAGGAGTCGAAAAAACTTTCATTGGAATGAATGGACGGGCATTTTCAGTGCCATCTCCAGTGAAGTGAATCCAGAAGAACCTGATTCTATACATGAAATAGGACACATTTATATGAAAAGGGACATGAATTATTCAGGCTGTTATTTAGGCTGTTAGAAACTATTCTTGGCAGGTCCAGCCCTCGCAAAAAAGTACATTTTCAGAACCTGCTCAAAAGTAACAACTGAAGCTAAATCTACTGCTGCACTCACTGCAAGTGGCTCTCCCCGGCAGCCAAAAGTCTAATATTTTAATTTACGTACGTGCGTGTGTGTGTGTGTGTGTGTGTGTGCGTGTGCGTGCGTGCGTGCGAGTATTTGTGTTTTCCACCGCATGGATTGTTGAACACCAAATAAGCCCCAGCTCCTTCCCCACAGCATTGTAATTGTGTTAGCAGCCATGATGCATTGGTCCCCTCACAACAAACAGCAGAGGAGCAGCCTGCCTCTGCCTCCACTGTCACCTCCCTCTGTGTGAGAGAGAGCCTGGCTGACATCAGCGTCACCATTACAGGGCATTATCAAAGGGACAGAGAGAGGAGCCACAAAGCACGCCACATTTTTCAGGCCCCCATTTTCAGATGAAACGGGAGGGTTTTTTCTTCTTATCATAGCTATTACTGTCAGTAGTCTTTGTTTGTGTGTGTGTCTCTGTCTCTCTATTTCTATAGCTATGGCGACACACAAACATCCTCATAAAGATAGAACAATTTGAAAAATCTTCCAAAGAGAGGAGATTTGGTCACTTTTCACTTCTTTAATAGACTGGTTTCCAGTTAGAATTAGAGTTTGGGTTTAAAATTGCACGAGGATTAGACAATAATAGACAATGGGGTTGGTGTTAGAGGATGAGTATAGTCACTGTGGGTCCTTACAAGTACAGTAATACTACATTAGATCATGAGTATAGTCACTGTGGGTCCTCACAAGTACAGTAATACTACATTAGATCATGAGTATAGTCACTGTGGGTCCTTACAAGTACAGTAATACTACATTAGATCATCCTACTTGCCTCATTGGAGATGAAGAGAGGGAGCTGCTCTGCCTGGAGCTGCTCTGAGGAGTGGCCATTGTGTCCCAGGCCGTCGTCCTACTTCAGCACAGCACCTGAAACACAGCATGCACGGTGTTATCGTCAAGGTTACGAGGCCTGAAACACAGCATGCACAGTGTGATCGTCAAGGTTACGAGGCCTGAAACACAGCATGCACAGTGTGATCGTCAAGGTTACAGGCCTGAAACACAGCACGCACGGTGTGATCGTCAAGGTTACGAGGCCTGAAACACAGCATGCACGGTGTTATCGTCAAGGTTACGAGGCCTGAAACACAGCATGCACAGTGTGATCGTCAAGGTTACGAGGCCTGAAACACAGCATGCACAGTGTGATCGTCAAGGTTACAGGCCTGAAACACAGCATGCACAGTGTGATCGTCAAGGTTACAGGCCTGAAACACAGCATGCACAGTGTGATCGTCAAGGTTACAGGCCTGAAACACAGCATGCACAGTGTGATCGTCAAGGTTACAGGCCTGAAACACAGCATGCACAGTGTGATCGTCAAGGTTACGAGGCCTGAAACACAGCATGCACAGTGTGATCGTCAAGGTTACAGGCCTGAAACACAGCACGCACGGTGTGATCGTCAAGGTTACGAGGCCTGAAACACAGCATGCACGGTGTTATCGTCAAGGTTACGAGGCCTGAAACACAGCATGCACAGTGTGATCGTCAAGGTTACGAGGCCTGAAACACAGCACGCACAGTGTGATC
The DNA here is from genome assembly GCF_964638095.1 of Poromitra crassiceps. Lineage (NCBI taxonomy): Eukaryota > Metazoa > Chordata > Actinopteri > Beryciformes > Melamphaidae > Poromitra > Poromitra crassiceps. The sequence continues at coordinate 16,195,387 of NC_139652.1, forward strand.
GTCAAGGTTACAGGCCTGAAACACAGCATGCACGGTGTGATCGTCAAGGTTACAGGCCCGAAAGACAGCACGCACGGTGTGATCGTCAAAAACACCTTGCTCCATAAGTTGTGACAGTGACTGATATGGTTTGATATGGTTGATATGGTTTTAGAGAAGTTCAAAGTCCCACATTTTTATGTTGAAAAATGACTTTAAAGGTCCTTACACATCAGGAGCGTTTTTATTTTATTTTCCGAGCCTATATCAGTTAATGCAACCGTGCATACCAACGGCAAAGTTTCGCTGAGCGTTATTGCAGTGTTTATTTTTTTCGAACCACGGTCGATTTTTCAGAAATTCGCTTCCGACGTGTACACATCTGTGGCTGTGATTGACAGGTGGGTCAAAACTCGCATCGCAATTTCGTGCCGTATATTCGCATCGCTCTTGATGTGTAATGACTTTAAGTCTGAAAGTTGGGGTGCTTTAAAAAACACGTTGCTCCATAAACTCTGTTTTTACGCGGACCGATCATGTTCACTGTCGTGCGTAGTCACCCCCCAAAGGCTTGTTCTCTGAGCCATGAAAAACCCTGCACACACACACACACACACACACACACACACACACACACACACTGTACCCTCCTGGCCGTGTTGCTTGCCACAGCAGCGTTATCCACTACAATATCTCCTTATTGATCCGCCTCCAAGTCATTCTATTCTTGTCTTGTCTTTTTTCCCTCCAAGTAATTCAATTATCAATAAAGCTCTGTTGTGTTTTAAATAGCCGCAGGCCCCTGCTGTGCCAGTGGAATCATATTTCTTATCGTCTAATTTATTGGCTGGCTGCCAGCCAGTGACTCTCTCTCCTCCTACTTTGAGCCTGAGCGAAAGGGGCTGACGCTCTTAAGTGCCCGCAACTTTATTCCGCCGTTTTTATTGATGTATCCCATTTAGATTAGGCCATTTTCAATCGGGCAAAGCCACGGACGCCCCCCCTCCTGCCTCAACTACACTCTAATCCTTTTAGTTAATGATATCCTGCAGTGGTATGGTTACAAATTTCATGTTTACTGGGGAGTGTAATTAGCAGGTAGTTACAAAATGACTCTCTCTCTCTCGCTCTCTCTCTCTCACTCTCTCTCACACACACACACTCACACACACACACTCACACACACGCACTCACGCACGCACACACACACACACACACACACACGCACACTCACACACACACACACACACACACACACACACACACACACACACACACACCCAACCCAGAAAGCAGTGTCACAGTGTCACAGCCCTGCTGTTTATGAAATGCTTACAGAGTGTTATTATGGGCTGGATGGACGTAAACAGGAGAAGTCACTGAGAGTAGAGAGGCGTGTGTGTGATGCGCGCCGGACGTCACTCGCCCCGGTCCCCACGTAGGCCCGGCTCTCCAGTGCCGCAGTGTTCTGGACTCTCAGAGCGAAACTGCACGATGACAGAAGCACCGGTTCACTCCGTCGTCGTCGGTACTGTACAGTATTTAGAGACAGAGATGGAGAGGATCAGGCAAAAGCAGTGCATTAACGGAGTCACTGCTTCTGATTTACCGTCGCTTCGATCGCTCCCAAAATGCCTGGCTTATGGAATGATGAGCGACGAGGGAACTATTTGGATGAGAGAAAAGAGGAGCGACAGAGTGAGTCAGTGAGCGAGGGAGGGATACACACTGTAGACACCCAGATGATAGATAGTCATACGTAACTAAATACATAGACAAAGAGAAGGAGAGAGAGAGAGAGAGCAAGAGTAACAACAGAGGAGAGGAGGGAGGAGGGGGGTTGTTTCCTTTAACTGCAGTCTTGGCTCGGCTCCTCCAGGGCCATTTTCAGAGAAAGCATCCCAGCGGACTAGAAATGAGACGGTTGCTGTGCCAGGACCCCGGCCGTCTGGACGCGTGCCTGACAGCAACCACCGCAGGGTGGGAAAAAACCCACATCCATTAGACTTGGCACGCTTATTACTAATATGAAAATAGAACAGAACAAAACAAAACAAAATGCAATAAAACTGAATAATGATTTGTCTCTTTGCCCCAAATCAGAGAATATGATTATGATTTTGTCCAGAACTCCATGACTATCTGTATTGTAGGTAGAGAGAGATAACAGATCCATGACTATCTGTATTGTAGGTAGAGAGAGATAACAGAGACACTGTGATCACAACAGTGACTCTTCTACGCTCTGTAACCATGTTCACTTCCTATAAATGAAAGGTTTCACACAATCAATTTGCTGGGGACCCTGGGGAACTCCCTTAAGGATTCCCGGTGGTCCCCGGACCCCACTTTGAGAAGCACTGGCCTTATCTACTGGGCATCCGTGCTAATATAACTGCGCCATTAGTACAACATAGGCCCGGATAAAATCTACTGGCCATATCATTGAGCACAGGGGTCAGAGCCATGAGACACAAAGCCAGCAAATTCCATTACATGTGCATCCGGTTGGTTTGCAGCGCTCCTCTGTGGATTACCATACAAATTAAGGTGAGGTGTCTAATGTGCCCAATCAAGCAATTCAGTGGGAGCACTTAGAGTAGTGCCGCTAAGTGCCGTGTTAAGGACCGCGGCGTTGAGACTGATCTCTCTCCTTCTGCCGTTGAGTGGCCGCCGTCGCAAATGATGCATGAGGGAGAAGTGTTGTTAAAGTTTACAGCGGGTTTCTCCCCCCGGAGGCTGTGGTGCTCTCCCTCCCTGCCTCCCGACTGGCTGATTGAGTTAGGCTGCAGGCCGTGGTCGGCCATGTTTAAAGTGTGATGGTGTCATACGTGCTGCTGTAGCAAACAACGCTAGAGAAACTCACATGGTGCAGTTCTACCCTCTACCCCTCCATTCACTTAAGTGGAATTTATGCTGGGACATTAAATTGTTTTTGGAGGCTTAACCAGAAATCGCCGCCATGTTGGTCCGTCGGGAGAAAAGTCCATGGGGTTTTAGAATGGGGGATTTCACTTAAAGCAGCTACGAGCAACTTTTTCGATTGTTATTAAACAGTATAAATTTAATATCAATGCATCACATCTTACCTCTAATAGTCGACGAGACCAAAGCCGTGTGTATCTGAGATTGCTCCCTTAGGTGATTATTAAGTCTATAGTCTGTCTAAACTCGCGCCAACAGGGGGCTCTCTAGAGCGACCGGACCGGCTAACCCGGAAGTGAAACGCGGAAGTGAAACCAGGAAGTGAAACGCAGCTGCCTGCCTCGCCGTTTGCGCTGCCTAGCAACATAACATAAACAATGTGAACGCCACGCATACTCGCGGGAACATCTCTCGTTATATTCTAACAGGTTTTTGGAAGTTATTTTGTGGTTATGGCCGAAGTGGCTACTGCAAACCGTTTCATTTCAATTCCTGATCTGCCCTGGCTACAGACACACTAACACTGGCCGATTCACTCGGGGTTCAAGCGAGACTACTCTGCGTTGATCTCGTCGACTATTAGAGGTAAGATGTGATGCATTGATATTAAATTTATACTGTTTAATAACAATCGAAAAAGTTGCTCGTAGCTGCTTTAATCCATCAAATACATTCTGTGGTTAACAAAAGTGTATGGGTGCGTGAATTTGGGTTCAGCAGGATAATCTTCACAAACGTTAAGTGTTTTCTAAAAGTCACGTTAAAAAAAGAACGCATTTACGTTCCAAAAGTCTTCAAAGTTATTCACGTTTGGGAAGATTATCCTGCTGAACCCAAATTCGCTCTCCCATCAACTTTTGTTAACCACAGACCTTATTTTATGCATTTAAGTGAAATCCCCATTCTGAAATTCATTCACTTTTCCCCTGAACGCAAGCTGCTTCAGACTCCTTCCTGCTGTGCTCTATCTGCTGTGCTCTATCTGCTGTGCTCTATCACTGCTGTGCTCTATCTTCCTGCTGTGCTCTATCTTCCTGCTGTGCTCTATCTTCTGTGCTCTATCACTGCTGTGCTCTATCTGCTGTGCTCTATCTGCTGTGCTCTATCACTGCTGTGCTCTATCACTGCTGTGCTCTATCTGCTGTGCTCTATCTGCTGTGCTCTATCACTGCTGTGCTCTATCACTGCTGTGCTCTATCACTGCTGTGCTCTATCTGCTGTGCTCTATCTGCTGTGCTCTATCACTGCTGTGCTCTATCTGCTGTGCTCTATCACTGCTGTGCTCTATCACTGCTGTGCTCTATCACTGCTGTGCTCTATCTGCTGTGCTCTATCACTGCTGTGCTCTATCTGCTGTGCTCTATCTGCTGTGCTCTATCTGCTGTGCTCTATCTGCTGTGCTCTATCACTGCTGTGCTCTATCTGCTGTGCTCTATCTGCTGTGCTCTATCTGCTGTGCTCTATCACTGCTGTGCTCTATCTTCCTGCTGTGCTCTATCTTCTGTGCTCTATCACTGCTGTGCTCTATCTGCTGTGCTCTATCTGCTGTGCTCTATCACTGCTTTGCTCTATCTGCTGTGCTCTATCTGCTGTGCTCTATCTGCTGTGCTCTATCTGCTGTGCTCTATCTGCTGTGCTCTATCTGCTGTGCTCTATCTGCTGTGCTCTATCTGCTGTGCTCTATCTTCCTGCTGTGCTCTATCTTCCTGCTGTGCTCTATCTTCTGTGCTCTATCACTGCTGTGCTCTATCTGCTGTGCTCTATCTTCCTGCTGTGCTCTATCTTCCTGCTGTGCTCTATCTTCTGTGCTCTATCACTGCTGTGCTCTATCTGCTGTGCTCTATCTGCTGTGCTCTATCTGCTGTGCTCTATCTGCTGTGCTCTATCTGCTGTGCTCTATCTGCTGTGCTCTATCTGCTGTGCTCTATCTTCCTGCTGTGCTCTATCTGCTGTGCTCTATCACTGCTGTGCTCTATCTTCCTGCTGTGCTCTATCTGCTGTGCTCTATCACTGCTGTGCTCTATCTGCTGTGCTCTATCTGCTGTGCTCTATCACTGCTGTGCTCTATCTGCTGTGCTCTATCACTGCTGTGCTCTATCTGCTGTGCTCTATCACTGCTGTGCTCTATCTGCTGTGCTCTATCTGCTGTGCTCTATCTGCTGTGCTCTATCTGCTGTGCTCTATCTGCTGTGCTCTATCTGCTGTGCTCTATCTGCTGTGCTCTATCACTGCTGTGCTCTATCTGCTGTGCTCTATCTGCTGTGCTCTATCACTGCTGTGCTCTATCTGCTGTGCTCTATCTGCTGTGCTCTATCACTGCTGTGCTCTATCTGCTGTGCTCTATCTGCTGTGCTCTATCACTGCTGTGCTCTATCTGCTGTGCTCTATCTGCTGTGCTCTATCACTGCTGTGCTCTATCTGCTGTGCTCTATCTGCTGTGCTCTATCACTGCTGTGCTCTATCTGCTGTGCTCTATCACTGCTGTGCTCTATCTGCTGTGCTCTATCACTGCTGTGCTCTATCTGCTGTGCTCTATCTGCTGTGCTCTATCTGCTGTGCTCTATCTGCTGTGCTCTATCTGCTGTGCTCTATCTGCTGTGCTCTATCACTGCTGTGCTCTATCTGCTGTGCTCTATCTGCTGTGCTCTATCACTGCTGTGCTCTATCTGCTGTGCTCTATCTGCTGTGCTCTATCACTGCTGTGCTCTATCTGCTGTGCTCTATCGGGGAGAAAATGGGGGAAAATCGGAGAAAAAAAGGGGAGGGGGAAGCTGAGTTAAGCTGAGTAAGGAGATCGCTTTTATTTCACCAGATCCGAAGGCAGCAACACAAAAGACTGATGGAAATAACATAACAGAAGAAGGTAAGCCCCACTAAACTGGTATGCAGCTTCAGTCAGTAGATTAAACACGATTCTGCCTGACCAATCAGTCGTCTGCAGTGTTTTCACGTCACCGTATGAACCCGGGTTCACAGCGCTGGAACCTCTACAGAGCAGGGACCAAAAGCAGCACGACTCAACCCCGACTCAACCCGGGCTGTCCACGTTTTTGATCGGTGGAATGAGACAAAAAAGCGAGACGAGCTGGGCGGGGCCGTGTTGATACCAGTGGTGGAAATGGGCCATTACAGTCCTATTACAGTCCTCTTACAGTCCGCCTGATATTGTCAGTAAAATGCTGAAAAGGTGAGCTGCAGGCAAGAGCTGCAAGTGCTTGTGGGCTGCAAGTGTCACAGAAATATGTGTTTCCTAAGCAGATGGCAAAAGCTCCGGACGGACTCATTTTCTTGCTGGGCTGGACATTTCTTTTCATGTCTGGGGAGAAACCTGAGTGGCCCGGTGGGTTTCCCGTTCGGTTGCCGTGGAGAACGTGTTGAGCCAAACAAAGGACACCTCTGTCTCAGCCCCATGTCACATGTGGGCTAAAATAACAGCCGCCCGGTGGCTTGTGTGTGTAAGGACCACTAAGGGAAATCAGCAGGGCGTGCTTTCCAAATTTACTGCTGCACTTGTATTTATTCTTTGCGCGTGTGCGTGCGTGCGTGCGTGCGTGCGTGTGTGTGTGTGTGTGTGTGTGTGTGTGTGTAGAAGGAGGGGGTGTGCATGTGTGTACTTGATTGCGTGTTTTTGTCACTTGCATTTTTCCAATAATGTCTCATGTACTGTCGTGTCTGTCTCTTGTATCACGCCAACCGCTGCACTCTGATGACTCATCTTCATCATTCCATTTCACAATCCCATATGATGCAGATATTGCTCATCTTAAGTGGGCTCAGGGTAATTGCATTAGCCTGATATTATCAGACTGAATTGTCAACTCGTTATACTCCATTTCCATCTTCTAGTCTGAAATTGTCCCCTGTTCAAGCGATTTCCATGGGGGGATTCCATTTTCCCTAACCAATCACTAGAGACCAATATATCGACGTGGATCTAACATTAGTTAATCCGGTCTGGAGAACGGGAAAAAAAACACCTGCCCTTTGAATAAATTAACTTGAAAGTGAATGGTAGTTTTAATTGAATTAAAACAGCCTCAATAGCAGCGTCTATCTCATCTGTGGCAGTCGCCATTGTTGTTATTAGCGCACCTGACAACCACTTGTCTTCTAGTCTGAGGTTGCACTCTGAGTCATTTCTATGACGAGATCCTCCAGGGGAATTCCAACCAAGTCCAACATCGGCCTGAATCTTAGGTTACTCCAGTCGGGTGAACGTAAAAAGAAAACATCTCCTCTTTGATTAAATGCCCTCCAAGCAGTGTGCCGTTCGGATTTCGAAGTAATTGGTACTCGTAATCAATTTAAAAAAGCCTTGACAGCAGGCAACGGCCACAGCCATTGTTGATTCTACTCCTCTGGGAAGCGTTATTATGGATCCCGCCGGTCTTGGGGGGCAACAACCGCACTTGACACCGGCTGGTCCCGCCCGTTGGGCTGTTTATTGATGCTGATTGGCCAATCGTTAGTCCCACTTGGTGCTCACTGGCTCGGAGGGTTAGAAAGCCGGAGAAAATACAATTGCATATGATGATGCCAGACCAAGAGCAGCAAACTCAATTCCACGGAGTGGGCGGATTCGAGGGTCTGGACCCAGGCTAGCAAAAATAAGTAAGTACTGTATACAGTATGTACAATACAAAGCCTTACACTACTTTGACAAATATTTTGACTGCAAGTAGTTCTTTTTTTCTCTTAAAAAAGACTATTGTGGAATGAATGATCTCACATGTAATGTAGTCTTAACATACAGTTACACCGGCTTCTCACATGTAATGTAGTCTTAACACACAGACTTACACCCGGTTCCAGACAAAGATTGCATTGTCTGCTGACCTCACTGTCTGTGGTCTCCATAAAGTGCAGAGTCACTGGGTAAAAATACAATTCCAGTACTTTTTAATGTTTTGTGGTGAAACAGTAAATAATCCCTTCACAGATTCTGGGTCAGACCGCCAAATGGATACAAAAATTGGTCTGCAGGAAACAAAATAGCGCGCGCCACGGTGGTTTAGCTTCATTGTTGTGCCAAAAGCAATGAATTTCTGTTGGACAAAAACAGAGGAAATTGAACAGTGAGGAAATCAGGAGAAAGAAGCGAACCCACTCACCATCACGAGAGGCCAAAACCGCTTAGGATTTGTACAGTGGAGTTCAGGACAGAGTGAGCCAGGCTGTGCGGGACCTTTAACATCCTGCTTGTTTCACAATGCCCATTGCCTCGGTGTGTTTGAAGTTTAAAAAGTGAAGAAGTTCCATTTCCGTTGCCTCAACTCAAATTTTGGCTTATCACGACTTTAAGCCATCCGTCATGATTGTGTCGCTCAAACCTGACACAGACTGGAGGAAGTGTCTGCAGGAGAAGTCGTCTCTGTCCTCCCTCGCCCTTTAAATACAGTGGATGAGGCTGTGTTTGGACGAGCAGGCAGTGCCGCGTGTCTCCCATGTCCTGTCATTGAGCTGGAGACGGGCTTCACATGGAGACAGTGGTGACAGTCTGCGCCACAGAGCGGGGCAGGAGGGGGTGCTGTGCTGTATGGGTGGCTGTCTGGTGGGAACCAGCTTGGGAGCAGGCTGAGCAGAGCCATGGGCCCGGGCATTCCCATCCCACACACTGTGGGCTGGCTCAATGTGGGCCCTTGTCTTTGGAAAAGAGAGACCCACTCAGCAGCTTAGATAACGTGCTGATGCAGACTGCGAGCTCCGTTTGGAGTCGCTTGAGCGTTTTGGCGAGTCCGCTCACGTTTCTCCAGGTCGCACGTAAAAAACGCTTTCTGCAACTTTCTCGGTTCTGATCTCACGGTGAGGAAGAGCCTGACAGTAGAATAGCGTTGCTGTCTGGGGAAAACACTGGCCCATTCTTACTGTGACCCCTCAGTTTAGCAGTGCTTGGCCCCTTGGCCTTCAGAGCGGAGCCACAAGGGGGTAGGGGTTGAAATCCTTACCTAGGAAATGGGACACCACTCATTTCATCATCACTTTGCCAAACTGGGATAGTAAAGCTATTTCTGGTTCAAACAGATTGAATGAAGTCAGATTCTCATACATACAGTAGACTATTTTGTCATCATATTGCATATTTCCACAAATTGAAAATTGAATTGAAAATCACAGAATTGTCTTCTATTTTGGAAACACTGGAGGATGAACTTCAGACAATTTTGTTCAATGGCTGGATGCAGAATTGTCAACTTAGCATTAGGGCTGTGCAATAAATATCGATACAGCAAAAATCGATACAGCAATATATCGTGATATTTTTTTCTGCAATACTGTATCGATATTTCAGAAAAATATTGTGATGTATCGCTATATCGATTTTTTTGCACAGCTGTCTGTTCAGTGACACAATAAGAATACTTTTTTATTTCAGTGCGTTTAGTAAGACACTCAGCACTCAGTAGTTTTGACTCAATTTGTCCACTTAGTTGTCAATATAAAGTGTTGTACATATTATTACACTACCTGGGTAGTACACAGCCAGTTGTATTTTCAGCTTTATTTCTTCATTAGTAGTTAGTTTAGTTAGTTTATTAGAGTATTGCAATATATCGCAATATGTATTGTATCGCAATGTATGGTGATACAATCGTATCGTGATCAGTGTTGGGGATAACTCATTACAAAAGTAACATATTACATGTAATATAATACTTTTAGCAGTAACTCAGTAATATAACTTATTACCGTAAATTCCGGACTATAAGCCGCGGCTTTTTTCCCGTTTTTTGGCCTTTTTTGCCCCCTACGGCTTATATAACGGTGCGGCTTATCTATGGATTTTTTCAGCAAACGGCCACTCGGGAACCTCCAAAATCTATGGATGTTGGTATGAGGCAGAACGAGAGCAAGACAGACATTACGAGAGCGAGACCCTGATTGGATGATGTTGCAAAAAATGTGCCTCGCGACCTGATTGGAGCACTGTGCCACTACTCTCTCTCAGCCACTACGGTAAAACACCCTCGCTCCGGGGAGAAAAAAGCAGCGATTGAGCCTGAAAGACAGTCTGAATGAAATTGAATGTAACATTCCCAATTCTATGTATTACATTCTAAAAAACTAACGGCAACATTTTGGAAGGCTAAGCCACACAACTAGCTCGTTGTAATCTAACATCATGCTTCAAAAGATGGAGAACTGGCTATGTTACGACGATGGCGGCGAGAAGAAGAAGGAAAGAAGGAAATCGAGCAGCAGCACGTAACCTTGGCATCAGGGTGTTGACACAGAGAGCAGACGGCCGAGGTGCCGTTCAGATCCGACTGAAGGCTCAAGTTTGCCAGTGGATCCTGACAGCGTGGAGGAGTGTCAAAACATCCACGATCACCAACGGGTTCCGAAAGGCTGGACTGCTGCGTGATGAAGAGGAGGACGCCGCCACAGCTGAGGGCCTTCAGAGGCTGTTCGATTCCGACAGTGACGAAGAGGAGTTCGTTGGTTTTGAGAGCGACAACGAAGGAGAGAGGAGAGTGGCTGACGAAGCCACCCTGAGCCTGTTCGTTTCCGACACTGAAGATGAGGACTTTGGTGGTTTTAGTACGCAGGAAGAAGACGAAGATGAGGATTAATGACTTGACTTTTCTGGTTACAGCCGTGTACTGCACCTTAGCCTAAAAGATGAAGACGAGGATTAATGACTTTTCTGGTAGGCTGATTACCGTATATTTTAAGCAGCCGTGTTACTGCAACTTTAGGCTTACGCGCTTACTGTCGTGTTACAGGCACTTTATTTTGCACTTAAAAAAAAACACATTTAATTTAGCCATTGATATTGCCTCGTCAAGCGCTGTAGGCTTTGTTTTTTGTTATGGTACTACTGTAGGCTATAATGTAGATCAGTGGTTTTCAACCTTTTTCATGCCAAGGACCCCTAAATTTACACAGCACAGTACATGTTCTGTAGCTACTATTGCACTAAATGGTAACACTTGAATACGTTATGCAAATATGCAACTTGTTTTGTTGAAATGTTAATAAATGGGAGCTTCCCCAAACAGCCATCTCTTTCCCGACAATCCCCTCTGTGCACGAAACCTTACATATGGTAATTAAACATCAAAACACCCGCGGCTTATAGTCCGGTGCGGCTTATATAAGAAAAAAATAGTCAACTTTGAAGGTGCGGCTTATAGTCCGGAATTTACGGTACTTATAGGATTTCAGTAATATTATACCAGTTACTTTGTCAAGTAACTCAAGTTACAAATTGAGTTACATTTGATTAAATCAAAGCACATATTTAAAAAAAGATACAATCATTTCCTAATCAAACTGTGTTTTTATGCAAATAACCACTATAGATGACAATAACAAAGGAAAAGAATAATATTTAGAATTTTGGATTGTTTACACTGACTTCATGGCGGTTGAAATTATTTTTTCAGGATGGTTCTGGGCCAGCGATGTCATTCTGCTGCTGCTGTTGTTTTGATAAAAGTAATGCAAAAGTAGTGTAATAAGTAACGAGTTACTTTACACAGAAAGTAATATTGTAAAGTAACGTATTACTTTCAAATGAAAGTAACTAGTAATATGTAGTATATTACATTTTTAAAGTAACTTGCCCAACACTGATCGTGATACATATCGTATCGTGAGGTCCTTGCCAATACCCAGCCCTACTTACAGTAGCATACATAGCGGGCTTTGTACAGATGTTGGGAATACATAAACAAGTTCTCTCCAGACCAAGCTGCCCTCATATTATCTCCAGTGAGTCTAAATGCAGTGCTGCATTCCTTAGATAACATTGGCACAGACAGCTTTATTTTAAGTTTGTTTTGCCAGGCTGACACTGGGTTAAAATAACTATGTAACATTCTAACATCGTAAAATTGTTGTATAGGCTCCTCAATTTGGGAGTGTGACCTCATAAACTGGCTTCACAGATTCTGTTGCCAGAGCTGATGCCTGTAGACACATTAGAAATCATCATAATTCTTTAGTATTTTCACTTTTGGGACATGGTTGATATTGTGGAATAAAAAGCCCCATGGCCTAACTGAACTCTTAAGTAAAAATACACATCATTTGCCACTTGAGGTGGATCCTTCTATTGAATATCACTTTTCTCAACTTTATTTCTGAAGGTAACGTCGAGTGAGCATGCTTACATGTATGGTGCGTTCACACCATGCCTGTTTGGAGCAGTTTATTGTGATGCTTTAGTTCAGTTCGTTTGAGTATTCACTGCACTGAGACACCTGAACAACATACAGATCCATCCTCTTTCAAGCAAACTGCAGGTGTATGTAAGGGATAATATATTATATATATATATAATATATATATTAATATAATAAATTATCTGCTGCAGAGAAACATTTCCAAAACTCAAGATTTCTCTTGAGGTTGACAGGTTCAGCTGGGAGTCCCCAGCAAAATGACTCAATTGTGTGATTTCACTACGATTTCAATGACTAGAAGTTAGCCCAATTAGGGAATGTAGTGCATATGCTTGGTAAGAGCTTTACTCTCTCCTGTTATCTCCCCATCTATATTAAACTTTTGCTCTTCACGTCAGGTGCGTCGAGTCATTTTCGGGGAGCCACATGCCAGCTGCGCCGGCAGGCTCATCAGCCGCAGCGTAGGCAAAAGAAAGACGATATTAAGGTAATGACAACACAGTGTCAAAGTTATCTATAAAACTTATTCAATGGGGGAAAGCGGGGGGACATTGGGAAAAGTATTAGAATGTCAGTTTGGAAAGGCTTCTTTCTGACTAAAATGACCCATTATGGAGAAGGAGGGAGAGGGAAATCACTCAGTCACCTTGACATTTTAACTAGCTGACAGCTGAGGCTTCACACTTGACTCTATTCCACTTCTGTTACTCAGACAGTATCTAACAGGCAGGATTTCCACGGCCTCGTCAACAGCACCTCCAGCACAAACGCTTCACTTTGCTTTCTCTTTCCTTTTGGAGTTTGTCAAGGCAAAAGTTTTCGAACTTTTTTCAACCAGCCATCAGCCAAGCAGAGATTTAGCACTTGTCTCGCTAGAGTGGACATGCATGCAGGACAATGTCATTTCCATCTTTAGCAACACAGACATACACACATATTCTTAGAAGTGCCTACTGTAAAACCTCTAATAAAGTTTATTCTTAGAAGTGCCTACTGTAAAACCTCTGTCTAATAAAGTTTATTCTTAGAAGTGCCTACTGTAAAACCTCTAATACAGTTTATTCTTAGAAGTGCCTACTGTAAAACCTCTAATACAGTTTATTCTTAGAAGTGCGTACTGTAAAACAACTAATAAAGTTTATTCTTCGAAGTGCCTTCTGTAAAACCTCTGTCTAATACAGTTTATTCTTAGAAGTGCCTACTGTAAAACCTCTAATAAAGTTTATTCTTAGAAGTGCCTTCTGTAAAATCTCTAATAAAGTTTATTCTTAGAAGTGCCTACTGTAAAACCTCTAATACAGTTTATTCTTAGAAGTGCCTACTGTAAAACCTCCAATAAAGTTTATTCTTAGAAGTGCGTACTGTAAACCAACTAATAAAATTTCTTCTTAGAAGTGCCTACTGTAAAACCTCTGTCTAATAAAGTTTATTCTTAGAAGTGCCTACTGTAAAACCTCTAATACAGTTTATTCTTAGAAGTGCCTACTGTAAAACCTCCAATAAAGTTTATTCTTAGAAGTGCGTACTGTAAAACAACTAATAAAATTTCTTCTTAGAAGTGCCTACTGTAAAACCTCTAATAAAGTTTATTCTTAGAAGTGCCTACTGTAAAACCTCTAATAGAGTTTATTCTTAGAAGTGCCTACTGTAAAACCTCTAATAAAGTTTATTCTTAGAAGTGCCTACTGTAAAACCTCTAATAAAGTTTATTCTTAGAAGTGCCTACTGTAAAACCTCCAATAAAGTTTATTGTTAGAAGTGCGTACTGTAAAACAACTAATAAAGTTTATTCTTAGAAGTGCCTACTGTAAAACCTCCAATAAAGTTTATTCTTAGAAGTGCCTTGTGTAAAACATCTAATAAAGTTTATTCTTAGAAGTGCCTACTGTAAAACCTCCAATAAAGTTTATTGTTAGAAGTGCGTACTGTAAAACAACTAATAAAGTTTATTCTTAGAAGTGCCTACTGTAAAACCTCTAATAAAGTTTATTCTTAGAAGTGCCTACTGTAAAACCTCCAATAAAGTTTATTGTTAGAAGTGCGTACTGTAAAACAACTAATAAAGTTTATTCTTAGAAGTGCCTACTGTAAAACCTCCAATAAAGTTTATTCTTAGAAGTGCATACTGTAAAACCTCTAATAAAGTTTATTCTTAGAAGTGCCTTCTGTAAAACATCTAATAAAGTTTATTCTTAGAAGTGACTACTGTAAAACCTCCAATAAAGTTTATTGTTAGAAGTGCGTACTGTAAAACAACTAATAAAGTTTATTCTTAGAAGTGCCTACTGTAAAACCTCTAATAAAGTTTATTCTTAGAAGTGCCTACTGTAAAACCTCTAATACAGTTTATTCTTAGAAGTGCCTACTGTAAAACATCTAATAAAGTTTATTCTTAGAACTGCCTACTGTAAAACCTCTAATAAAGTTTATTCTTAGAAGTGCCTACTGTAAAACCTCTAATAAAGTTTATTCTTAGAAGTGCCTACTGTAAAACCTCTAATAAAGTTTATTCTTAGAAGTGCCTACTGTAAAACCTCTAATAAAGTTTATTCTTAGAAGTGCCTACTGTAAAACCTCTAATAAAGTTTATTCTTAGAAGTGCCTACTGTAAAACCTCTAATAAAGTTTATTCTTAGAAGTGCCTACTGTAAAACCTCTAATACAGTTTATTCTTAGAAGTGCCTACTGTAAAACCTCTAATACAGTTTATTCTTAGAAGTGCCTACTGTAAAACAACTAATAAAGTTTATTCTTAGAAGTGCCTACTGTAAAACCTCTAATAAAGTTTATTCTTAGAAGTGCCTACTGTAAAACATCTAATAAAGTTTATTCTTAGAAGTGCCTACTGTAAAACCTCTAATACAGTTTATTCTTAGAAGTGCCTACTGTAAAACCTCTAATACAGTTTATTCTTAGAAGTGCCTACTGTAAAACCTCTAATAAAGTTTATTCTTAGAAGTGCCTACTGTAAAACCTCTAATACAGTTTATTCTTAGAAGTGCCTACTGTAAAACCTCTAATACAGTTTATTCTTAGAAGTGCCTACTGTAAAACCTCTAATACAGTTTATTCTTAGAAGTGCCTACTGTAAAACCTCTAATACAGTTTATTCTTAGAAGTGCCTGCTGTAAAACCTCTCTCTAAGAAAGTTAGCTGGAAATTAGGCCAGTTTTGATTTTCTTTAACATAACTGCCCTCTGCTCTGGAGCAGTTGCATGCACCAGTTTGGCAGATGAAGTAACTCCAGTTAGGGAAGACTGGATTCACTGGACTACAACAGGACTTCCTTGTAAGGCCAAAAGCCATGCAATCTATCTGGGCCTCTGAGCATTCTTTCCTTAGGCATCATAATATGGAAGTTAAACGCTAAGGTCACTATGGCAACCTGCGTCCCTTATGTAAGTCGAGATGAGATCAGATGGGGTCAGGTTGCACACACACACACACACACACACACACACACACACACACACACACACACACACACACACACACACACACACACACACAGGCCTGTAAACCCTTGTGGTGTGAGGAGGTCAGCTGTGAGATGTCAGGCTAACAGTCATGGACAGATCACTATGTTGATATCAGCTACAACTCAAGGCAACAGTAATCCCGTCAGACCGCTCCCAAATCTCATTATTCCAACACCAAAGCAGCTGAGGACGCCGTTTCCCCCCTCAAACATTAAGCTGGGCTTCATAAATAACTCCATCGCTTCACCACAAGTCTGCTAAAGCGAACACACTGTCATCTTGCTACTTTATTGTCAGCCATAAAAACAGCCATAATTTTCCTTTTCCATCACTATGAAGAAAAAAAACAAGAAAAGGAAAAGATGATAGCAGCACCATACCTCCCGAGAGCTGAATGAGGCCGGACACCACGCCAAGAGAAATATCCAAATGCATTTTAAGATTCCCCTCTTCCATCGACAGCAGAGAGGAGAGAAGCCAACAACATCCAGTGCTAAGAAAAGGCCCTGCTGGAGTGGAGCTGAGCCACGGGGGGAGCAGAGCAGGCCAGAGCTGGAGTGGAGCTGAGCCACGGGGGGAGCAGAGCAGGCCAGAGCTGGAGTGGAACTGAGCCACGGGGGGAGCAGAGCAGGCCAGAGAGAGTGGAAGTGGATCCCCGGGCGGCGCAGGGTTTTTGGTCCAGTGGAGGGGATCGACCGTGCGGGTACCTGACACCGGAGTCAGTGACGGCCAGCACAACATCACACGAGCTGTTTAATCATGAATGAGTATAAGGCCTGTTAGCGCTCACACACACGCACACACACACACACACACACACACACACACACACACACACACACACACACACACACACACACACACACACACACACACACACACACACCACATGGCTACAGAGTCATGCTGACATAATGTGAGCCAGGCACACAGCGTGGTCAGGTAAAGTATAGGGTAGATCACTATAATCAGTCAGAGAAACTCGACACATGTTGCTAACAATGTAGTCTGTCATCAGCCTCCAGCACGCCACACGTTACACACGGCAGACTGCGAGGACATTTAGTAAAGCTAGCTGCTAGTCTAGTATAGTCTAGCCTCGTATAACTTTGTCTGCACTTTGCCTCTGCTACTGCAACGCCTGTAAAGCAAAAACAAAGGCGTGACGTACGCTGAGCCAAGTGCCATTCAAAATCCAGAGTGTTTGTATTTTAGCAGTCAATTAGAATCCAGCGTGTTGAAGACAACAGGGTTCTATGGGTGTTGTCGAGTGTAACTAATCGCTGCTGTAACCACCTTGGACAGGGTGCGTGGCTAAAGATGTCATCGGTGTTGCCGAAGGAATGGGGGAAACCCAGTCGCTCCCCAACTGTCCGTGCGCCAGCTCCCAAAACAAAAGCACAATTCAGGATTATTCCCTTATGAAAACATCTGCTGAGCCAGACTAAACCGTTCAAAGATCACAGAGCATCAGTTGGGAGAAGCTGGAAGAGAAGAGCGTGTGAATTACAGGAGAGCTCTGTGTCCCTGAAGGCAACGTTTACAAAACTTAACAGGGCTTGTGATCAGAAGGCTGCTGGTTCATCCTGCCCCCCCCCCCCCCCCCCCCCCCCCCCTCCTCAGCGACTAGTATCAAAGAACCTTTGAGCAAGGCACTTCACCCCCATTTTCCCCATTGGAGCTGCTCAGTTGCCAATGGCAGCAGATGTAACCAGGTGATGCTGAAAATGAGCTCAACAAAACTCCTCTGGACATTTAGAGGTTACAGAGCAAGAGAAGAGTTTGTTTTCTTTATTGTTATACAGGTCTAATAGCTGTCAATCTAAGCATGGTTGTTAGTGAGGGTGACTGATCATTAAAAAGCTCAGATGCGTATCGGGATTGTACGATTTTCATCGCAGGTGAAATTACACTTCCAGTTGCATTTTTGGTCAGCCGTTTTTATAACACCTTTCTTGTTTTTAACACCTGCACAATCTGTCTCTCTTGCACGTTTTACCATTTTTATATGTGCAAATAAATGATCTCCAGACTCTGGAAGACACTCAGGAAATAACCGCATTCTCAGGCTGCATTACCTAAGCGCACAGTAAAAACCAATGCTTTTACGGCATCCTCAAAAAATATTGTGGCCAAAAAAGTTTAAAGTTATTGCGGAACTCTCGAGAAATGGGTCTCATCAGCTTCCAGGCCCGGAGCACAGGCACGGAGCCAAAACAATTCTTTGAAGCGAGATTCCCGACAGCGGCTCTCTCTCTCTCAACCCTCCGCATCATTCTCCCCGATCTTCTCCTGTCAATCAGCCAGGGAATGACCTCACTGGCATTTATGTCACACGGCTCCTTCAGTTAGATGGAGTGCCTTGGAAATGGCATTGGCCCGTGGTTACTGCCGTACATGTCAGAGAGAGCAGGCCACTACAAAACACGCCCGTCAAGCACGATCCATAAGCACAATTTATAGCCAGCTGTCCGTCTATCCATCTCCGCCCACGGGCACCCACCATGTGAATTACTGACCTCATATCCAATGCCCCCGACCATAAATATTAGGGGTGGGAATCACCAGATGCCCACGATACGATACTAAAACGATACTTGAGTCACGATACGATAGTATTGCGATATTGCGATATATTGAATATTGCGATATATTGAATATTACGATATTTCGATATATTGTCTAACTCCTTTTCATACCTTTTCCTTGACTTCACCCGAAGTAAAACATGCAGTGTTTTTTTGTTTTGTTTTGTTTTTGCCCCACATGTAGGCTACATTATTAAGCTTCTCTGGACTCAATACACCACTGCAGGCGCGGACTGCAACATCGGGCGCTTCGGGCAGATGCCTGGTGGCCTGCCATGGCATGGCCTGCATTTTTTATTTTTTTTTATATTGATACTTGGCGTCCAAATATCGATACAATATCGTCAGGCAAAATATCATGATACTATGGTGTATCGATTCCCTCCCCCACCCCTAATAAATATACCCCCCGGGATGGAGAGGCTTGGATGCCGCATTGGAGCTCCTCAGTGGAGCTGACCTGAAGGTAGAGGGCCTGCACACAAAACCATGGAGCAAAAAGAGGGCAGAGAGGAAGGGAGGGAGGGAAGAGGATGTAACTGCACTGATTCTTTGCACGTCAACTCTACAGCTGTTTGACATTAGGAGGCGGGGCTGAATTAGGTGGGGGGGGGGGGGGTTGGGTTTAAGAGAGTAGAGTCCTGAGAGGGGCGGAGGGTCGGTCCAACGCCCAGATCTAAGCCAACAAACACAGGCACTACTTCAGGGCAGGGTGGAGCCTTTGGGGGTGCTTTCCTCTCCCGAGTCTTATTCATGCAGCGCAGAACCAAAAGGCGCACGCTAAATGGGACACACATGGGGTCAATGTGATAAGTCAATATCGGCTGCGAAAATCGCAAGGTATGCAAGAAAAAGCTCTGCATGTGCCCACCGAGCGCCGCACACATGGCACTTCAAAAGCCATTTGGGTGCTATTTTTTCCCACTGTGGGCGCACAAAGTCAACACGTGTGAGAGTTTTCTGTGTAATTAGGTCTGGGGCACCGTCTGCCTGCCATGTCTCATCTGATACACAGAATATTATCCCGTGCATCAAATGAGGGGTGTCATTATAAAATGAGATGTCCATCATTTGAATTATTTCACACCTACTCTGACAAAATGATTGCTGCTTTAAGACCTCTGCTTACAGAATATTCACATTTTAGAAGCTTTTTGGAAATTGACCTATGAAGTTCAGGTGAGATGACAAGGAATAATTTTGGAATTACATTTTCTAACGCCTCCTCCGAATTGCTATTGCTGCTAAGCGGTACGAGCCATGTGCTGACGGCAGTAGCGAGGGCGGCGCGCGGGGGGGGTTACCCAAACAGAAAGCGACACCACTCGAGTGAAGGGAGCAGTTACTCCTCACGATTCCCCAAGGAGGAGCGGAGTTACGACCTTTCTATCTTCTGTGAAGAACACAGCAGCAAAACAACGCTCAGAAGTAACCGGAGCCTCTCTCTCTCCATCTCCCCAGTGATCCATAATAACCTTGGGCCACAAAGCAAAAGACACTAGATGCACTCACACGAGACAGACAGACGGACCGAATGCCAGTAAGCCATGGCCTTGCTCCAATTAGTAGATGGAAATGGGTAGCAAAGGAGAGGGAGGAGAGATGGACGGTGAAGAAAGAGAGGTTGAAGAAAGAGAAGCTCCTCCAAGCCCCGGCTCTAATTCAACCGGTCTGATATTGATTTATCTCCCAGCCTGGGGGCCCCCGGAGTGGCTGCCATATTGGGCCCACCTACGCAAAAATTTATACCTGCACTCTCTTAATTGAGTCCCCACTTTGAGAGGCGCGATTGAGTCATGAACACTATCTCTCAGTGATGTGTCAACAGTCCCACAATAAAGCAGCTTCAGAGACGTACAGCGTGACGCACGTGATGTAAGACAGATTCAACTGAGACGAAAGTCTTTTCATAGCTGCTGCTTCATCTTCTGGTCAACATCAATTAAAAGCTATGTCAAATGATAGGCTAAGACCTAAGCTAAGACCTAAGCTAAGACCCAGGTTCAACCCAGATTCCAGGACTTTCCAAGTACAATTGGGGAGAAAATGGGAGAGAAAAAAGACAAGAAAAAAGATGCAGGCTAACTCTCGATGAAGCTGGTTTGGGCACCAGCTTGTTAGTATCTACTAATACTAACTATACCAAAACCATTGAAAGTGGGCTTCAGACTGTAAGGTTTCCTGGGTCAAATCCCCAAGCTGGGAAAATCTGATAAGAGGAGAATGACTTACATGTACACTCCCCTATCTCAACAACTGCTGCCTAAGTGCCCTAAGGCAGAGGTTCTCAAATGTTTTTCAGCCAAGGACTTACACGATAGAAGATATACTGGGGACCCCCTCATTCTGATTTGTGATTTTGGGCTAAGCTTAATTGTTTCCACTGTAACATGCTTGACTTTTAAATTGATAGGTTTGTTAGATTAGAATGTAATCCATGAACCATTTTAGATTCAAAGCATAAAATATTTGCGTTCAACTATGAAGCTTTTGCAAAAAAAAAAGTTTTTACTTTTATTTTCCTGAAAACTTTTCGCGGACCCCCTTGCAAAGTGCCACGGACCCCTGGGGGTCCCCAGACCCCCATTTGAGAACCACTGCCCTAAGGCATGGTGCTTAAACCCGTATCTGCTCCAGTGCAGCTGATGTAGTCGTGAAGAGTGTTTTTGTACTGGGTAGAGGCAGCCCAAGCTGACAAAACCACGGCAGCAGTCCCTCTAACATCCGGTTGGCTCCAAAAAGTGTCCAAACTCCATGCAAGTCAATGGGAGCACAGCGTCACAGCCCAACTTCTCACTGATAAAGTCAATAACTTTTTCTTGTCTTTTTTGACAAGAGGTTATGGTCTCAGTAGTTAATTTCACTTTTTCTAATGTGTGTCCCTATGGAGATTTAAAAAAATAATTGTGTCATTAATAGGATATAACGGATACAAAACCTGGTTGTTTCCCTAGTGATTGACAGGTTGCCTGACCAGTGATTGACAGGTCGCCGATTACACCCAAGCGCCACCCCTCGCTTTGGCTGTTCCACATGGCTGCAAAAAAGGCGACAGACAGTAAACCCAATCTGATCAGCCAATAGGTGACATCACACTCACTTCATCCATATTTTTTCTTTTTCTTTTTTTCAGTGTGAGTAACTGTACGAATGGAAAGTGTGACTGAAAAAGTGCTAAATAATTTGTGCTCAATATTGATCATTATAGTTATCATTCGCTTGATATAGTAAATAAAGATTTTAAAATTATATATAGCAGCAGTTTTTTTTTTAGCAGCCATGATTACCGTAGATTGCAGCTGGTTTTAATAGGCTTTCAGATAACTTCCTTAGATGGTGGCTGGCTGGTTAGCAGGTCACACCAGCTGAGTCTGTGATGAGTGTTGGAGACAGGCCACTGCCTCCATGCTGAGGATGATGTTGTCTCTCCTCCACCAAGGTCAAAGGTCAGCAATAAGAGCTAGCAGCCAGCCAGAGCCACTATGGTGCTGCAGCGTGGAATCTTCTCCATCTGTCCCAGAATGGCCTGGCTCGTAGCTCTGCTGTCAATGGCTCTGCAGTGCTGGACACAACTCAACAGTCTGTGTTTCTGCTTTGTTTATGTTTCTGTGTCTCTCTCACTTAAAGCTGCACTATTTAGCAAGATGGCACATTGGCACCGAGAAGAAAGTGGTTGAAACGGGTTTGAAGTCATCGTGTGACGCCAGTAAACTGCCCACAGAGGGATCCTGTTTACCAAGCCGGCCGCTCTGTCATGTGCTCTACCAAAGGAAAACATCTAATGCTGATGAGTCCAGCTTTCTCTGGGCTGCTGTTTAGGTCAGGAGATAGTTTGGATTGCATTCTAAAGTTTAGATCTTCCTGTGGCTGGAGATCTTCTGCAGTGTGCAATCTGTGCATACCTCAAACCAGAATTGAATTGGGGGCAATTATGGCAAATCCATGGCGTCTCAATACGGGAGATGGGATGCTCTCTTCAGACTCAGCCTGCTAAGTGTCTTCTCATAAGTAGCTTATAGTCAGGCTAACATGCGGCGTGTGTGCGTGTGGAGTGACACTTCCTGTTTCATGTAAATAACTTTTTGGCCATCCCTGCGCCTCGGTTTTTCCATACCACACATTTCTTGTCGTACCGATTTTCTTCAATACACATATTTTGAAAAACCATCTCTTTGCAGAGGCATGAGGGGGAAGCACTTAGACACACAGGGGTGTTGCTTTGACAGAAACATGAATGCTGTATCCCCAGCCAATGCTGAGTCGCACACACTATCTGGGAAAACACAGGAGTTATCAAAAATATGATCCATCTCTCCCACCAGCAGCCAAACACCCAATGATGGGACTATCCATGAAAGACTGGTGTTGCCTTGTTATTATTATTATATTATTTGTTTGATCCAGGAAAGGGTTTTGCTGAGCATGTGTGTTCTTCTTTAGTAACTGTTCTGCTTTACACTGATACACACAGTGACAGTTGGGAGCTGCCCCGTTTTGCCCAAGAGGATCTGCAATGCTAGATGTTGAAAGAGGGGAGAACAAGAAGTCTTGTTTCCTCCCAAATTTCCCTGTTGATCCAGGGAATCAAACCAGCAGCCTCCCGGTAAGAAGACGCCTTGCCTTTAGGCTAATATGGCAGCGACTTAGTACAGCAATAAGACACTTGTGTTGGTAGTTGTCTGTATTTGCTTGGTTGATTGATACTGGACTGTATATTCACTGAACAACAGTGTAAGTAGATTTGAAATACTATAGGGCAAATTATGAAAGAAACAACAACAACAAACAATAACACTGTTGTTTTCCCTGAGTAACACGGCTCCAGCTTGCAGGCAGAGCTGTGAGAGAAATCACTCTTGACTAGTGGGAGGAGAACCAAGTGACCGAGCCCTGACTCCAGCTAGGCCACACAGGCACGGAAAAACAGCAACAGACAAAGAAAGAAAGCAGCTCACTCTGAAGAAGGAAGCTATTACTGGAGAATGATGGACACTTGCCAGGTTCAACTCCAAAAGTACATGCTGGTCCTCCTTGGCCCCTTTACCCCTGAATGTCAGTCAACCTATTATCAGCGTCTATATTTGTTGCTAATCAACTATACGGAGGCAAATTTAATTTCCTTTCCTTAATCGATTAATTGGTCATGTTAACTATCAATGAATGATTATATTAAAAAAAAAGTTTTTGACGTACAAACTAAAAAGTACAAACCGTGTGTTTTCACACCTGTCTTTGGGCCTGCTCAACAACTTAATCAACCAACCAAACCTGCATTATGTCATTGTGCTTGTAAACATGCTGCATTTCAACATTGTATTACAATGTTTACAATGAATACTGTCATCTTTTTGTGTGTAATTCTCCCACACTGGACTTTTTGCCTACTTGCTTGGCTTTCTTCTTCCTCTGTATTTGCGGTGAAAACTTTGGTTTTGTGGTGTTAAATCATTTCGGCAAAGAATGAGGAAAAAATTAGTCCGCAGGGCTCCCGTCCGGACGGTTCTCGCCTGGTCGTGCACACCCCGAATTTTGTAACGATACGGATGCGGCTGGGCAGGAAGACTCGCGCTCACGTCCGCGAGCAGAAACCCGCACAGAGTATAAAAGCTCCACACGTTTTCTCCTCAGGATTCTGTGTCTCTCATTTCCGTGCGGCCGGGCCAAACGTCAAGCATATTCCCAGCTTGAGTCCTAACTCCCTCTATAATGTTCGCTGACTCACTGTGACCAGAGTTGGTTGGACCAGAGTTCAGAGTGTACAACACAATGCTTGTAGCTAAGCCAGGCATGAGATGAGAGGCCAAGTCAAGCTCCGTGTTTCCAACTTTAGCTGCATGTGGTCACAAAGTTGAGTCTCGCCCTCCGTGACAGTCCCTGCTCATCAGATGGTCCCACCCTCCATGACAGTCCCTGCTCATCAGATGGTCTCACCCTCCATGACAGTCCCTGCTCATCAGATGTTGAGTCCCGCCCCCCATGACAGTCCCTGCTCATCAGATGTTGAGTCCCGCCCCCCATGACAGTCCCTGCTCATCAGATGTTGAGTCCCGCCCCCCATGACAGTCCCTGCTCATCAGATGTTGAGTCCCGCCCCCCATGACAGTCCCTGCTCATCAGATGCTGAGTCTCACCCTCCATGACAGTCCCTGCTCATCAGATGGTCTCACCCTCCATGACAGTCCCTGCTCATCAGATGGTCCCACCCTCCATGACAGTCCCTGCTCATCAGATGGTCCCACCCTCCATGACAGTCCCTGCTCATCAGACGGTCCCACCCTCCATGACAGTCCTCCATCCAAGCATTTTCCTGATGGTTCAAGACAAAGGCTGTGGGGGTGTGACTGAGGGATAGATTAGCTTTTTACAGCGGAAACCCCTGAATGACCCCGCCCGTGGAGAGAAGCTAATTAAACAGTGTGGCAGCCACACCTACCCCTGAACATGTGTGCTTCATGTTAACTGTGCCACGCCCCTGCCCAGCTGCTCAGCAGGCAGAGCAGAGGCCACGCCCCTGCCCAGCTGCTCAGCAGGCAGAGCAGAGGCCACGCCCCTGCCCAGCTGCTCAGTAGGCAGAGCAGAGGCCACGCCCCTGTCCAGCTGCTCAGCAGGCAGAGCAGAGGCCACGCCCCTGCTCAGCAGGCAGAGCAGAGGCCACGCCCCTGCCCAGCCACTCAGCCAAGCCCCCAGGAATAGCGCTGGGCTTTGAAGCCATTTGAACATGCTGGCGAAGCTCTGTATTGCAAGTCACGTGACGCCATGCAGCCCAGAAAGGAAAATTCTCATCCACTTGCATGGGGACCCCGGCAGCTGTTAAACCCAGGGGAAATTTTTCCGGGTGTCACTCAAAGTCTAAAACGACTCTTTAATTATCAAATGTTTTTTTATGGGGCATTTTTTCTTCAGAAGCCACTAAGAGCCGTATACGGGTGGATTTTCTTCATCTACATCTACATCCATGGGTGGGAGACGTCATGGAATACGTCATGGCACACATGCACACTTCGCCTTGGGCTGCATGCTCAGGAAGTAAAACCAGGAAGAAAAACCCCCCATGATGGCTTCATGCGCCAGTGAGCAGCCTCCGTCCGAATGCATGGGTGGGCGTGGCACGTCCCCTATCCAGTTATTTTAATACATCCATGTACTCAGCAGGCAGAGCAGAGGCCACGCCCCTGCCCAGCTGCTCAGCAGGCAGAGCAGAGGAGAATGTAAGGCAGAAACTGCCAAGAGCTCAGGAGTTAGCCTGCATCAACCCTGCATGTCTTCTCACAGTACCTACAAGTGCTAGCCAGATGTTTGCAGGAAGGTCATCATGGTCATGTGTTGCTGCTAAAAGACCAGTGGAAACTCATTGCATTGCATAACATAGCATAGTGCTCTTTTGTTGAAAGTTGAAATGTTTTCACCTCTAACTGCTAGTAGGTTAACAGATACAGTACATTTCAACAGCAGCTAGCTGTGTGTGCAGCAATGTAGGAGCTGCAGATGTTTCCTTTGTAGTTTATTTGTGTTTTGACTACTTCCTGGTCCCACTTTGTCCAAGTCCTCAGAGTAGCAAAAAACAGCAAATATTCAGATATGCTTGGACACTCGTACATTTGCATCATCCACACACACACACTCGCACACACGCACATGCACACACACACACACACACACACACACACACACACACACACACACACACACACACACACACACACACACACACACACACACACACTTAAAACAATAGAGAGGCAAAGTGACCGCCTACTTCCTGCTTCAGCACTGTACCAGAGATTTTCATCCGCCATTTATTTTCCCATAGACATTTCGTAAAATGCTTATAAAAATCGTTTTACTTGTTCAAACCAAACGGTTCAGCTATATTTAGAAACAGGAGAGACCACATAACATTTCACTGAGACCAAAACGTAAAAATTGCGGATTTAAAGAAAATGTTTTTTCGATGTAGTTTTTTAAAGCAGCTACGAGCAAGATTTTCGATTGTTATTAAACAGTATAATTACAATATTGATGCATCACATCTTACCTATAATAGTAGCTGAGACCAAAGGCGTGTGAATCGGAGATTGCTCTCTTGATGATTATAGAGTCTGTGTCTGTCTAAACTCGCGTCAACAGGGGTCTCTCTCTCTCTCTCTCCTTAACGCCAGACTACTCTGCGTTGGTCTCGTCTACTATTAGAGGTACGATGTGATGCATTGATATTAAATTTAGACTGTTTAATAACAATCGAAAATCTTGCTCGTAGCTGCTTTAAGTGTTGGTCCAAGTGAAATGTTCTATGGTCTCTCCTGATTCTAAATATATCTGAATCGTTTGCTTTGAACAAGTAAAACAATTTTTATAAGCATTTTACCAAATGTCTATGGGGAAATAAATGGCGGATAAAAATCTCTGGTACAGTGCTGAAGCAGGAAGTAGGCGGTCACTTTCCCTCTGTATTGTTCACACTCTTATAAACATGCAAACACACCTTCCATCAGCTGTCACACACACACACACACACACACACACACACACACACACACACACACACACACACACACACACACACACACACACACACACACAAGCCTGTAGTAAAGATGTAGTAGCAGTAGCAGGGTCCTCGTCATCACAGCCTCACTGTAGTCTTTGTTGTTTTCCACAGCGTCACAATCTCAGCTTCCACTCCCACACAAACACACTAGAGGAGCCCAGATACTGCCACCAGCTAGAGCCACTGTGGTGTGATGACTCAGGGCAAGAACATCAACTCTTTTTTCCTATGTGAGAAGAACACAGAGCATTTGACGCACCGACATTTACATTAGAGGTCCCATTTTATCTCCAGGTAAATGCAACTTTCGATAGAACGAGTGCAAGGGAGGTAGCATGCTGAAAACAGCAAAGAATACAGGTTTGAGATGTAAATGCAAAAGAGTTCAACAAGTGCAGCGATCAGCAATAAAGTACTAGAAGGGGAGAAGAGATGAAGAACACATGTCAAGTGGCTTTGATAAAAGAGAATCGTGCACAAACGCTCCTAGCAGTCTGCTGTAAAGGCCTTACATGACTGTGATTGCTAATTAGATGCTTAACATTGCAATCAGTGATGTACCATTCAGACACATGACCTCAGTAATGTAATAAAATCACTTCTAGTTAAGTTTGGATTGCATTATGTCCACAAGCAATGTAGACCATTTATTCCAACTAGAAACTGAGCGCGCTCCTTTCTAGTCTAGCGTGCGTCGTCGTCTTCCTCCTTCCCCTCGCTCATTTCTGCCGTCCGTCGTCATATGCAGCTCGGCGGCTACAGTACGCCCCCTCGCCTGCAGGAGGCAGCACGTAGACAGTTCTCTGTGTGTCTGTTCCCTCTTCCAGTCCAATGTTGCAGGCGCAGTTGGGCAATTGTGGAGCAATTGTGGGTCACCACGCCACCGATTATAGGTGTGAGATTTGTCATTTTGATATTTTGTGTTCATCCCGTGCAGCAATCTACAACTATGGTCAATGCTTCTTCATTTTCTGATTTCCCCCCCATTTTTCTCCCCTATTGTACTTGGCCAATTTCCCCCTGCTGCCCCGGTCGCTGCTCCACCCTCTGCTGGGGAGAGCCGTAGACTAGCACCATGCTACCTCCGACACATGCGCAATTGCCAGCCGCTTCTTTTCAACTGACCGTGCGGAGCTTCACTGGCAGGACGTGGGAGGATCACGCTATTCCCACCAGTTCCCTTCCTCCCCGAACAGGCGCCCCGACCGACCAGAGTGTCGCGTTAGTGTCACGCCTAATCCGGCATCCCACTCGCAGACACAGACAATCGTACCCTTATGGACGCCCGACCAAGCCGGAGGTAACATGGGGGCGCGAACCTGTGACCCTCGTGTTGGTAGACAGGGAATCTGCCGCTACACTACCCGGACGCCCGATGCTTCTTCATTCTTGAAATGATTTCCACTGGCCTTCCTTTTTAACCATCTTTTTTCATAAGTATCTGTATTCTGATGATTCTGTTTTCATCAGTAACTGTAACAGATTATACAGACAAAACAGACAGACAAAAGCAATTTTTGTAATCTGATTACTGTAATCCCATTGCATATAATCCATTTCTGTTCAACCCTGGAAGGCACTGTTGTCATAGGGATTAGCTGAACTCTGTATGACCTTAAAATGATATACAACTTGTCATTTGTCCGGTTTTTCCTCATGTCTCTGCACAATCTGGCAAGGATAATACTGTAAGATTAAAAAAGCAAAAAAGTTAGTTATCACTTGAATCCAAAAAGCACCTGTCTTTTAGAGTCCAGATGTGGTCAAATGATGTTTCATGAGTCTGTGTGTCCATGTGCCCTTTAAAGAATCTGCTCGCTCCAGATTTCTTAAAAGCACATTTCCACTGGTCAGTAAAAAAGTGAACCGATTTATCTTTCATGAGAAAAATGACCTTCACAGCACTTCAGTCATCGCCCTTTAAGTGCTCGAGATTCCCGTTCAAATCACCTTGCGAATCTCACGACAGCATTGGCAGTGGGAGAAGACCCTCTATTGTAACCGGTGTTTTACTCCCTAAAGCTGTGAGCAACCAAGTGGACAAGGATGTCCTCTGTTACCTGAGAACTTTGTGTTGAGAAGTTGTAAATCATCTCTGAATTGAATGACTGTAGTAGAAGTTAGTCACACGACTCAAAGCTCCTCGCACGTTCCCTTTCTTTGATCATTCCCAGGAGTGGAGATTAGAGAGTGTTTTGCTGGACTTACCCGTTCTCTAGCTCAGCGCCTGAAAGGTTAAGTGTTCCCGGGGGGATTCATTGTTGTGTCTCGTGGGTTCTTCTTGTCCTTCTGGCCTACAAACTCCTCTCTCTCTCTCTCTCTCTCTCTCTCTCCTCAGAGCCTGACTGGTGCAGCCACCACTGGAGCCTGCTGGAGTAGGACTGCTCAAAGTCTTAAACGTGACTGGCCTTTAAGTTTGTCTTGAGGAGGAAAAAAGCCCCACATCCCACTGTCAGTCAAGCGGCGGAGCATAGTTTCAGCTGGGCCGCCGTCCAAACAGACATGAAACTATTCTATTTCGGTCGGCCATATGAGCAGTGGCGCTACACGTTTTCAGAGGCGGGTGGAGGGAGGGTGGAGGGAGGGAGGGTGGAGGGGAGTATTTCTGTGGTGCAGTGGGTAATTGCAGAGTGACCAGTTATGGTGGAGATGTAATTGCAGGCCTCATCAGATGGAGAGAAACTGCCAACAAGACAAGGTAAAGGACTTTTGGAAGGAGGCTTTGAAACAAAAAAACAAAGCAAGACCACATAAATAAATGAGGAGCTGGGATCCAGATGTGGCAGCGAAGGAAGGG